>NW_022196909.1:61503816-61511403 GCF_008632895.1 Mastomys coucha | reverse complement strand
TTTTTGAGACAGGCTTTCTCTGTGCAACCCCTGCCTGTCCTGAAACTCACTCTGCAGACCAGGCTGGCCTAGAACTCAGAGATCTGCCTACCCCTGCCTTCTGAGTGCTAGGATCAAATGTATGTGTCACCACAGCCCAGCCACATTTTTTTGTTGTTGTTTTAAAATATCTCATTTTGGAGTATGTATAATGTATTGGGGTGACAGTGTGTGTGTGTGTGTTTGTGTTTACAAGAGTGTGTGGGTACCCAAGGAGACTGGAGGCACTGGATGATATGGAACTGTTGGGACAGATGGTTGTAAACCACCCAGTGTGCATGCTGGGAACAGAACTAGGTCCTCTACCAGAGGATTACACCACCATCTGTCTGTCTGTCTGTCTGTCTGTCTTGTGGTTCTCTAGCTAACCTGGAATAAACTGTATTGATCAGTGAATGGCCTTGAACTCTCAAAAATCCTCCTGCCTCTTCGTCCTAAGTGTTAGGATTAAAGGCACACACAGCCACACTCAGCCAAGAGCAATGGGCTGTAAACTGCTGAGCCATCTCTCCAGGCCCCGATTTATTTTTGACACAGGGTCTCTCCTTGAACCTGGAGCTCATTGATTTGGTTAGCCTGGCTGACTATTTCCACAGTCCTGGGTTTACAGGCATGTGCCAGAGCTTGGTTGTTTTTATGTGTGAGCACAAGGACAAGCAGGTCCCCATGCTTGCCAGCAAACACTTTCTATTCCCTCAGCTGTTTGATAAACACCAGTCATAGTCTCTTGACTTTTGCAAGTTTTCACAAGGTCACTGGTCTCAGGGAGTGTAGTTCCAATGTTTGTAGCTCAGGGATCCCCCAAACTGCCTGCCACTACCCCTGGTCCTGGTATTTGGTGTGGCCCCGCCTTGTTAGGCCTGTGTGTGGGAGTGGAGCCTCTCCCTCCTAGATGTGTCTAGCTAAGGCTTTCCTCTTTTTCTTAATATCCCTTACTCAGCTTTGAAAACCCAGCTTTAGGGCTGGAGAGCTGGCTCAGTGGTTAAGAGTACTAGCTGCTCTCGAGAGGACCTGGGTTTGGGTCTCAGCACCCACACAGGGGCTCAGAACCATCCATACCTCCATTTCCAAGGAATCCAGCTCTCTCTTCTGACCTCTGAGGGGACAAGGCAGGAATGTGTCAAAATAGTCATACACAAAAAACAAAATAAATGAAATATTCGGGCTGGAGAGATGGCTTAGCGATTAAAAGCACTGGTTGTTCTTCCAGAGGTCCTGAGTTCAATTCCCAGCAACCACATGGTGGCTCACAACCATCTGTAATGGGATCTGAGGCCTCCTGTCATGCAGGCATACATGCAGATAGAGCACTCATACATAAATAAACAAATCTTTAAAAATAAATAAATACATGAAATCTTCAGCCTGGTCTGCAGAGCAAGTTTCAGGATATCCAGTGCTATGTAGAGAAGCCCTGTTCAAAAACAGGGGACTGGGGGCCAGAGGAAAGCACAACTTTCACCTTTCTCCCTCTACCTGCCTGTCTGCACAGAATGCCTTCTCTCTACCCTACACCCAGAGCATCACACTGGGTGCCTCCCTTACCTCCCTCAAGCCCCGTATATTGTTTCCCTGTTGTTTTTAATCTCAGAACACTTAGAAGGACAGAGGACATTGAGCAGATCCACATGACACGTGACGATGCTGAACGTGAGTGCTGTGCAGGGCTGGGAGTGTTAACCAGCAAGCTTCCTGTCTGTGGAACTGCTTGCTACAGAAACAGCTTCTCTCCCTCCCTGAGGCCACACCCATCTATTACCTCCCACCCATCCACCCACCCACCCATCCATCTATCCACACATCCACCCATCCATCCATCCATCTAGCCACACATCTACCCATCCATCCATCCACACATGTACCCACGCACCCATCCATCCACCTGCCCACCTACCCATCCATCCACCTGCCCATCTACCCACCCATCCATCTATCCACACATTCACCCATCCATCCATCTATCCACACATCTACCCATCCATCCATCTATCCACACATCTACCCATCCATCCATCTAGCCACACATCTACCCATCCATCCATCTAGCCACACATCTACCCATCCATCTATCCACACATGTACCCACCCACCCATCCATCCACCTGCCCACCTACCCATCCATCCACCTGCCCATCTACCCACCCATCCATCTATCCACACATCTACCCATCCATCCATCTATCCACACATCTACCCACTCACCCATCCATCCACCTGCCCACCTACCCAGCCAGCCAGCCATTGATCCATCCATCTATCCCAGGTACCCAGAGTTGGCCACAAACTTCGCTGCCGCAGTGCGTACGTATGGACTGCTCTAATTTCTTCTTTCTTTTCCCCATTTTTCTAATTTGTTTGTGGTGATGGAGACAGCATAGTGACAGCAGGCCTTCGTCACCGCAGTAGAGAGGCTCTGGCTGCACCCACCCGGGGGGTTTCCTTTCTGAAGTGGCAGGAAGGAGGTTTTGAGGTTTGTGAGAATTGCTTCGAAGTATCTGAGTGAAAGATTTGTTTGCCCACATTTGTGATGTCTTGGCAAGCTAGCAGCCTGAGAAAACGCTTCCTGGTTGGTTTTGTGTGCAATTTTACTCTTAAGGGGAGAAATTTACACCTTGGTGAAATTGTGCTTAAGGGGCTGGAGAGATGACTCAGGGCTGCTCCTGCAGAGGACCCAGGTTCAGTTCCCAGCACTACATGGCAGCTCATGACGTCTGTAACTCCAACCTTACCATATCCAACTTCCTCTTCTGGCCTCTACGGACACCAGGCTTGCACACAGTGCACCAACATACAGAAAAATATCCATACACATAAAAATCAGTAATTAAAAAAAAAATTGCTATTGGAGTTAGAAATGGTTCATCAGTTAAAAGCACTTACTGGCAATGGGATCCTGTGCCCTCTTCTGATGTCTGAAGATAGCTACAGTGTATTCATATACATTTGATTAATTAATTAATTAATTAATTAATTAAATTACTGTTAACTTTGGGGTTGAAACTAACATAATTCCCAAGCAATTGGGGAGTTCTCAATATGCTGTGAACTGTAACCAGGAAAAAATAAACTCATACACACACACTTCATGAACGTGGAAACGGTTGAAGTGTCCTTCTCCGGAATCTCCCTTCATTAGTTGTCAGTAGCGTGTAAGAGCCAGGGGCTGTGCACACTTGGTTATGGGGCAGGCAGGTCCTGGGGAGCTGTGAGGACAGGTGTAACAGACTGCTGCCGTAGGCCATAGATGCTTGCAGAGAGTCATTTCCTGATTTTCATCATTGTGTTTGGTTTTTTTGGGTTTTTTTTGTTTTTTCTTTTTTCTTGTTTTCCGAAACAGGGTTTCTCTGTATAGCCCTGGGCTGTCCTGGAACTCACTCTGTAGACCAGGCTGGCCTCGAACTCAGAAATCTGCCTGTCTCTGCCTCCCAAGCGCTGGGATTAAAGGCGTGCGCCACCGCACCTGGCTTTCGGTCTTACGTTTTTTGTTTGTTTGAGATAAGATCTCAGGTAGCCCTGGCTGTATCAGAGCTTGGCCTTGAACACCTTCCTCTGCCTCCCGAGTACTGGGATTCTGTTGTGTGTGCGGTGCCTGAGCCTTGGCTACTGATCTCCAGCACTGTTTTCCAAATGAGAGTGACCTCCATCAGTGGCTCGTGAACCCTTTCACCAGCATCTAACAGGCTCGGTAAGTGAGACACCGCAGAACGAACTGTCTCCAGTTCTCTTCTGAAACTCACTGCCACCATGGATGACTCTGAAGGCCGAACTATTCTTCCCCCAGAAGGCTGGAATTAAAGGTGTGTCTCACCACACCTGCTTCAGGTATTCTTTCAATATGGTTGGAGACTTTTTTCTGAAAAATCTTTGTTTCTGTTGTGTTCTGGTGTGAAATAGAGGTCTCGAGACGGAGTCTCAGTCAGAGGTAGTCGGAAGCTACTGATGTGGAGACAGAAGACAAGGTGGCATTTTGATTCTGGTAGATCACGGAAGAATAAGGACAAAGGGAGAGAGGGTCGATGCAAATCACTTGTTGTCCAGGAGAAGGGAGTCGCAGCAGTCAGACAACGGGTCATAGAAGAGGCGTGCGGAGGAGAGGGCTCTGTGTGTGGGGAGAGGGCTCTGTGTGGGGGAGGAGAGGGCTCTGTGTGGGGGAGGAAAGGGCTCTGTGTGTGGGGAGGCATCTGCTCCCAAGCCTGAGGACCTGAGTTTGATCCCTGGGTCTCATGTGGTTGTAGGAGAGAACTGATCCCAAAAGTTGTCCTCTGGCCTCCGCACACATGCCCCTTGCAAAACACAAACTAAATAAAATGTAATTGATGATGATGACGATGCCAGTACTGATTGATGATGTCTGTATCCAGGGAAGCTGGAGGAGACAGTGAACAGTTGGTACTTGAGCTGAGGATATAGCTGGCTCAGTGGTGGATACCAAGTGCAGCCTTCATGAGGCTATGGGTTCAATGTGCAATGCTCAAGTAAAATAAGCAAGTATGATCTCAGCCGTGGTGGTTCTTCGCAGGAATGTCCTCTGACTGGATTCTGGCAAGGCAATCTGTCTTTTTATTTGTCATTTGTTCTTTGTTGTGAGTTTTTTTCCTGTTACTGTTTTGATCCAGTCTCATGTAGCCCAGGCTAGCCTGAAACTCACTTTGTTGTGAAGGATGATCTTGCACTCCTGATCCTCTTGGCTCCACCTTCCGAAATGCTAGGATTACAGCCGTCATGCTCAGTGGAGGGGGAGCTAGGGATCCTACATGCTAGGCAAGGGCTCTGCTCAGCGAGGCATGCCCACGGCCCGTTTTCAAATTTTATTTTTATCGCTTTTAATTATGTGTAGGCATTATGTGTCTATACGTGGGTATCTATGCAAGTGAATGCAGGTGAGGAAGAAGCTAGAGGTGTCAGGACCCCTGGGGCTGGACTTGCAGCTACTTGGGAGTCCCCTGAGGTGGGTACTGGGAACTGAGCTCAGGGCCTCTACTCCAGCAGTGCTGTAACCACCGAACCACAGCTCTAGCTTCCAGCTTTTTTTCCCCCCTTAGGGAGAGGGGGAGGAGGATGGGGAGGGAGAGGGAGACCTTTTTTTGGTTTTTCGAGACCGGGTTTCTCTGTGTAGCCCTGGTTGTCCTGGAACTCACTCTGTAGACCAAGCTGACCTTGAACTCAGAAATCCACCTGTCTGCCTCCCAAATGCTGGGATCAAAGGCGTGTGCCACCACCACCACCACCACCACCACCACCACCACCACCACCACCACCACCACTGCCCCGCAGCTTCCAGCTTTTGTTCGTCCTGAGACTTAGCCCAGGCTGATCCCAAGGCTTTCCATATAGTTAAAAATGTAGTTATAGGCAGGAGTCTAAGCCCCTGGCCTAAGGTTTAGGAATTGGAATCTTACTTCATTATGGAGTGCCAGGGTTCTGGGCCTAGCATGGGCCTGTTCTGAGCTGGGCCCCAGCCAGAGAGCTTGTGTTTTTACCAACTCCCCAGTCAGTGAGGTGCAGGTGGCGATGGGACACGTTCCGTTCCGCTTTGAAATTTGGAGAGTTACGTCTACCTCTAGGTAGGAGATTGATGGGGGTGGGGTAGAGGCAAGCAAGAGATGAGGCCTGGATGTGTGTGGAGAAGGCGGCCTGGCTTTCAGGGGAGGTTTGTGGGGAGGTTTTGTGCTTTGACGGAAAGAATGAGGAAGCATAACTCTACAGCGTCCAGGGCGTGGCTGAGGGGAAAGGTTTAAGTCAGAAATGTGGGGACTAGAAAGAACACAGTTAGAGGAAATGGTCACGGTCATGTGACTCTCCGTGTGTCCTGCTTGTGGAGGGTGAGATGAACTCATAAGATCTCGATGCCAGGTCCTCATGAGCTATTCCTCTCGAACACCCGTGCCCTTTGCTCTGACTGTCAACCTCCTGGTTGTGTTAGATATGACTCACGTTAGCTCACAAGGAGCTGACACATGTACCCAACTGGTATTTGACTGGCGTGGTTCACCCAAGTGATGTGCGTATGAACTTGGTGTGGTGTCCTGCGGTGTCCTGCATTGACACCTGGCTGACTCTCCGGCGTTCCAGTAACCATTCAGCTTTTTACCATGTGGCTCTTTAATGACCATAATGGTCCTGGACGTTAGTCTCTCAGTGTCCCCTCTCCTTGGTTTCTCTCTTTTTACTTTATGTGCATCCATGTGTACTTGCGTGCACAGAGGTCAGGAGGCAACCTGGGGTGTCACTTGTCAGATGTTACCAACGTTGTTTTGGCGACAGTCTCTTACTGGCCTGGAACTCATCAAATAGGCCTGCCTAGCTGGCCTCTCTGTTCCTACCTCCCTGGTGCTGGGGCTACAATACCAGCTCACGCCATCGGCACCTGGTTTTTTAACATGGCTTCTGGGACTCGAACTCAAGTCCTCATGCTTGTACAGGAAGTACTTTGCTAACTGAGCCATCTCCCAGCCCTCCTCAATGTTTTTAATGAGTATTGAGAATATGTCTTAGAGACCTGCTTAATACCTATTCTCTCTCTCTCTCTCTCTCTCTCTCTCTCTCTCTCTCTCTGCCTCTCCCTCTCTCATTAATAAGTGACCATTAGATCGACCTCTTCTTCAGATATCTTAGTTCTTTATTATTTATTTGTGTTTCTCTTATTTGTTCTGTTTTGAGACAGGGTCTCACTATAGCCTGGAACTTGCTATGTAGACCAGGCTGGTCAGGGATCCTCCTGCCTTAGACTCCCAGGTGCTGAGCTCAAAGGTGTGCACTACCACGTCTGGCTAGGTTAGTGCTGTTTTGTTTGTTTGTTTGTTTGTTTGTTTCCATTTTCTATGTATGAGTGTTCTATATATGTGTATCTGCATACCAGACACATGCCCGGTGCCTGTGGAGGCCAGTGGAGGGTCTCAGAGCCTCCAGAGCTAGAGTTCAATGCAGTGGTGAGCTGCCATGTTGGTTCTAAGAAAGGAACTGTGGCCATTGATCTTAACCTCTGAGCCATCTTTCCAGCCCCTTGTTTTAGTTTTTGGACTGGAGTCTTGCAATGGTCCTGGCTTGTCTCAGGCTTGCAGCAGCCTTCCTGCCTCTACCTCTAGGATCACAGGCACATGCTCCCACACTCATCTTTGTCGGCGCTTACTAAGTTCATTTTCAGGAGGGCACAATGCTGGAGCAAGCCCCTTGGCATGGACACCCTCCCTTCAGAGGCTTGACTTCCTATGTAGCCCAGGCTGTCCTCAAACTCACCCCATAGCTGACCTCACTATATGACTTTCTGCCTCTACCTCCTAATCTCCCAAGGACAAGGATTTCACCCAAGCCTGGCTGAAACTGACTTATTTTTTTTTTCTCCTTCAAAATAGCAGTCTTCTGCCTGAATGATCCTGTGACTGACTTCTTATACACCTTGTACCATCCCCGGTCCTTTTGGGTGCCTGGAGTGGAAGGCTCTGCCTAAGACAGGTAGGGTACTGGGGCCCCAAGCCCGGAGAGGTGTCCCAGCCTAGCCCCAAGCTGTCTTCCTCCTAACCCAGTGGCTGTCCTCCCCCTGGTGTTCTC
>NW_022196909.1:61481571-61503806 GCF_008632895.1 Mastomys coucha | reverse complement strand
TGGGTGTGTGAGACTGGCGGCCAGTGGGCGTGCTAGCTGCCTTTGAAAACAAACATCGCTGATGTGTTGTATCAACTCCTTGTCTTGGGACTAGAAGCTTGTAGGGCTTCAGAGTTTTTTAAAAAGCCTGTCAAGGAAAATGACCAGCATGAAAACCATGTCATGGCTTTGATAGGCTTGGCATCTAGAGAGGTGTTCCAAAGTCACTCGTCAAATGAAATAACGGCGGAGACGAGATAGTGAGAATACCCGCAGAATTCCAATACATTGCTTATCTATCACTCTGAAGCCAATTTCAGACCTTTTTGGGGGGAGAGGTCTAGGAATTGGACCGTGGGCCTCCAGCTTGCTGAGTGGGTGGCCTGTCACTTAAGCCACACCACAAGCCTTCCCCTTTATAGTTGGCTTTTTCATTCACTTAGTTACTCAGTCACTTATTAATTTATTGAAATAAGGTCTCACTGTATTACTATTACTCTGGCTAGCCACCGACTTGAAAGCCTCCTGCCTCACTCAGCCCCCTGGGCACTGGAATAACAGGTGTGCACCTCCACACTTGGATCCATGTTACTATGCAGTCCTCTGGCTGGCTTAGAACTCTCTGTGTAGAACAGGCTAGCCTTGAATTCAAAGAGATCCGCTTGCCTCCTGAGTACTAGGATTAAAGACCTGTATCAATATGTCCAGCCAATCCCCACTTTTTAAAAAATTTACTTTTGTGTGTGTGTACTTCTGTGTGGGTGTCTGTGGAGACCAGAAGAGGGCACCAGTTCTCCTAAGATTTCAATTCCAGGTGGTTGTAAGCCACCTGACATGGGTACAAGAATCAAATTATGGTCCTAAGAACAACAAACTCTCTTAACTGCTGAGCCGCGTGTCCAGACTCACATTACTTTTAGCAGTAGCAGTCGAGAGTACCGGCAACTATTATTGAATGTCTATTGTTTACCGGGCACTGAGCAAGGGTTTATACCCTTTAGCTCACATACCAACCTCAGATGTGTATTGCTTGCCTTTTTTTTTTTTTTTTGGTTTTTCAAGACAGGGTTTTTCTGTGTAGCCCTTGCTGTCCTGAGGCTGTCCTCGAACTCAGAAATCTGCCTGCTTCTGCCTCCCAAGTGCTGGGATTAAAGGCGTGCACCACCACTGCCCCGCGCTTGCCTCCTTTTTACAAACAGGAAACTTAGAGACATTTAAAACGCAGGCTAAAGGATTGCCAAGCCAGCTCAGCGGATAAAGGGCTTGCTGCCAAGCTTAATGGCTTGAGTGGCACGGGCCTATGCGCACACACAACCACACACGCCCTAAGATGTAAAAAAAAAAAGGTAGGATGAGGTGGCGCACGCCTTTAGCACCAGCGTTCTGGAGGCAAAGACAGGTAGGTAGGTCTCTGCAAGTTCCGGGCTAGCCTGGTTAATATAGCAAGTTATGTGCCAACCTGAGCTACATAGAGAGCTCCTGTTCCAACCTCCCTGACCCCCCAAAAAGTCACATGTATAAAAAGTGACTAAGGCCAGGCAGTGGTGGCACACACCTTTAATCCCAGCAGGCCACTGGCTACTCACACAGGAAGAGTCCACAGGCTCGTCTGGTTCTTAGTGTCCTGCTAAAACACCCTTCGTGCACTAGTTCCCGATGCCTTAAAATAACTCTCAGAGGTGAATACTATAATTAGCTTCATTTTATAGATGAGAGAGTTGAGGCTCCAATGGGGGAGATGGCATGCCCAATGCCAACAGCTCTAGAATATGCTGAAGCAAAGATATGAATAGGGATAAGAACCTTGTTGGTAAACAGTGAGAATTAAAATAATTTTGTTTTAGTTCATGCTGTTAGTGTTTCTGTGTGTGCATGTGTGCATATTGGGCACATACAGGCCACAGAACACTTGTGAAAGCTACAAGACAACTTGTGGGAGTCGGCTCTCTCCCTCCACTATGGGAGGTCGTGTCATCAAGCTTGATGTGGACTACCTTTGCCCACTGAGCCCCTGCCCACCTGAGAATGTAGAACTCACCTTGAGCATTGCTACCTCATTTGACAACCCTCCCTCCTGTATTTCCGCAGTGGGTACCTCTGGCTGGCATAAACTTCTGCACAATGCTGCTTACTGCCACCACTACATCTTGCTTTTTAAATTATGTTTTATTTATTTGTGAGTGAGTGTGTGTGTCAGCATGCCATGATACTTGTGTGCAGCTCAGAGTCATTTCTGGCTTTTGCCTTCCACCATGTGGGCACCAGAAATCTAATTTAGGTTCAGAGACTCAGTGGATGGCACAGCTACTAGCTGAGACATCTCTCCGGCCTGCATCTCTTCTAAGAAAGGCCAGCCAAGCATGGGTTCACCTTCTTCTTTCCCCTAGTGATGGGGACTGTGCTGGGTTGAGCTATAGTCTCCACCCCACTTTCACTCCTAACTGCTATGTGCACTTTGGGCCCTATTTATTTGAAGATCCAAGCACGTCCTAGAACATTTAGAAATGATAAATCTTTTTTTTTTTTTTTTCAAAATCCTGTGTCTGACTTTCCTTGTTTCTAGGTCTCTTACACAGAAAGGAACACTCATATATGAATGTACAGTCAAGCATATGTGTGTGTGTGTGTGTGTGTGTGTGTGTGTGTGTGTGTATGAATGTGTATATGTGTAATATATATATATATTTTAAGAATGACAGTGAGTCTAGAGACTTTCAGAGAAATTAGTTTAAGAGAATATTGGCTTAGGCACTAATCCCTTTGTTGTTCCTTATAAAATAATGAGAAAATGAGAAAATCTTTTATAAGATTGAAGAATTGAGCTGGGCGGTGGTAGCACACACCTTTAATCCCAGCACTTGGGAGGCAGATAGAGGCAGGAGGATTTCTGAGTTCAAGGCCAGCCTGGTCTACAGAGTGAGTTCCAGGACAGCCAAGGCTACACAGAGAAACCCTGTCTCGAGAAAAACAAAGAAAAAAAAAGAAAGATTGAAGACTTGAGCCAGACAGTAGTGGCCCAAGCCTTTAATCCCAGCACTCAGGATGCAGGAGGATCTCTGTGAGTTCAGGGCTAGCCTGGTCTACCCTGTCTCAACAAAACAAAACAAAACACAAAAAGAGTCCTGGGATGGAGAGATGGCTTAGGGGATAAAAGCACTGGCTGCTCTTGCAGAGGACCAGGTTTGGTTCCTAGCATCTTCATGGAGGCCCACAGCCCTCTGCCACTCCAGTTCTAAAGGATCCAGTGGCTGCCATAAGCTCAAAGCACTCATGTGGTATACACGTGCATGCAGACAAAACTCCTGTACATATAAAGTAAAACATACATATGCATCCAGACAAACTCCTGGATATATAAAATAAAACAAAATATTTTTTAAGAAAAGGAGTGGTCCTCTTTGGGGGAAAAAAATGTCCTCTTAAAAAGTTTCTTAATTTTAACTTAGATTCCAAAACCTTTACAACAGAGTTTGAAATGTTACAAGCAAATCTAAACAAGTCCTGTTCTAGTCCTATGAGGAAAGTCTAAGAAGGTGCCTTTGTTTCGCAGAATTAGGGCATGCCTACAAATGTAATCGTGTCTGGAGACTCTCCCCCCTGCTGTCCCAGTATTTCCCTCCCCAAGACTTAAAATTAGATTTGACAACTGACTGTCTCTGGGTAGGACTGGACTAATTAAAGGGTTGCCCCTTGGCCTGTGCCTCTCCCCTGGACTATGATAAGATATTGGCACAGCAAAACTACATGCTCCCAAGATATTTGTCAGGCCTGAGAGAGGGCTAAGTCCTGGAGGCCAGGGCTTCTCCCATCAGCCCTTAGTAGACTAGTGACTTCATACAAATTCTTGAAAGCACTGAAAGCCTGTATGCAAAATCAGGGTCGTTAAACCTTAGGCTCACTATTAGCTTCCAGGGCAAGTTCTCAGGGCAGATGACAGGATTGATAGCGACCACCTTGAGCTCTGAGCATCCCCTCCGCATACATCACTGTTCTTTTTGTTTTGTATTTTGTTTAGTTTTGTTTGTTTGTTTATTTTAGTTTTTTGAGACAGACTTCCTCTGTGTGTCCCTGGCTATCATGTAGACCAGGCTGGCCTCGAACTCAGAAATCCACCTGCTTCTGCCTCCCAAGTGCTGGGATTAATTAAAGACATGCTCCACAACTGCCTGGCTCACTGTTCTTATACTAAAAAGGCTGCAATGCCCTAGGACATCTTTTTAAAAATTAATTTGTTCTCAAAAGCTATATTATCAATGCATATTTCTGAGGTTCAAAATGTTTACATGCAATATACACACAGATTGTGTAATGATCAAATCTGGGCAACAGTAGGGCAGATTTAAAGTGAGACTTCCGGTTTCCTTGGGATTTTGGCCAATGAGGAAGGTTGTCTTTCTGAAATCCATTAAAAGTTTCATTTGGCAACCTGGAGCACCAGCTGTAAGGCTCACTATGCCCTGATTGCAATACCCCATGGGCTCTTTGGGGATGCCCTTCTTCCAAGTGGGCGGGCATTCTAATTAAATTCCCACCAATCCAAAGGCACGTTTTAAAGTTTCCCAAGCCAATTAGAAAACCGTTTGGTCCAACCATCAAGTATAAAAAAAAAAATGCCAATTTATGCAAGGGCTACTGGTCCAGGAAAGCATTGGCTGAATTCAAAGCAAATTAATTAACTAAATACATACATACATATATACATACCTACAAGGTTTCTAAGAAAAAGAAATGCTCAAAGATAGACACTATGTGATACTAACGTCACTGGATGTATTTTTCAGTCAGGTCTAAATAGCAAGCCTACATTATGTAGGATGATGGAGTGCCAATTACTGAAACAGGAGGTGGTTTGCTTTTGAGAAAGAAGTTGGATGTAGCAACACAGTATGGCAGCTTTGACAAACTAGTTTAACCTTATGCTTATATGTGTAAGCTAGGTGCAAGAAGGGCTTGTGTGCTTGTGCTGGGACAGAATCCAGGACGTCACACAGTCAGTAAAGCATGCTTTTGTCATACCACTCCCTGGACAGCATCTCCACCTCTACCCCAAAGCTTTTGTTTTGTTTCCTAGTAAGGGATATAAAAGCCAAACAACATTGTAAAGAATTTAAATCTGGGGATAATTTTATTTAGAACTCACCAGATATATGTTGATCAACAAAACCTCACCAACTAACTTCAAATAATATCAGAAAAAAAAATTAAGGCTTAAGTCTATCTTTAAGCATGAATTACATTCTTGTACAACCCACATATTACCTATTTCTGATATTGATTTAATCCCCCCTCCTTGCTATATTGCATGGGCATTTGGACATTAGTAGTTAGGCTACAAAGAACTCTCATAATGAGCACTTATGTTTCAGGCACTACTAGGTGGTTTAAGAAGTGTCAACAATTTGAAATTTAAAACAGGTGGTAATTATGGTTGGACCAAATGGTGCTAAAAGGTCTTGTAGTTTCATTTTTTTAAGAATGGAAGTTATTTAATGCAAACACCACAAACATGAATATAAAAGATAGCAGTCGAAATAGAGGAGGCAAAGGGAGTGTGCTTAGTGTCTCCCTTTAGTCATTAGTTTTATTTTTCCTTTTTAATCTTAAAGTACAAGTTTCACAGATAAGATTGCACAGCATTGCAGAGTGGAAAGGGATAGTGTAAAGTTTAGGAGCACATGAGAAACTTAAGGCGAACCCAGGTATCTGCCAAGTTAAAAATCAACGGATGTTTTAGTTTTAAAGTAAATATGCAAAAAAAAAAAAATTATGTGGTTGGTTCTATTTGGAGTTTCTAAATCAATTTTTGTTTATCTCCCCCGTACCCCGCCCCCCGCCCAATTTAAGCTAAAACTGGTGTGTGTGTTGTGTACAGAGCCCCTAAGGAGAATCACCTCACATTTTGTAGATAGGGGAGGAGGGTGGATACACAAACAAACCTGTTTCTTGAATCGACCCCAATACATTTCAAAGTTACCCCACACACACACACACATTTTTTTTTTCCCTCAAAAGAAACAGAAATCGACAAGCTCTGAGCTTGGTTTTCTTTTGAAAAAAAAAAATTTTTTTTTTTAAATTTTTAATTAAAGAAATCCTGATCTTCTGCTGATTTTTTTTTTTTTTTTAAACTAGGCAAGACCGAAGTTTGAGGTAGACGAGCGGGCGAGCCGTTTGCCCGGGCGCAGAGCATGAAGGCCGGGCGGGCGCGGGGAGCGGGCGCCCGCCGCCCGGCGCGGGGGTGAGCGAGAGAGAGAGCGGAGCGCGTGTGGCCGGCGCCGCTGCTCTCGGCCTGGAGCTCCCGCGCCCGCGCCCCGCGCCCCGCGCCCGCCGCCGCCGCCGCCGCCGCCGCCCCTGGTGCGATGGCGCAGAAACCCCGTTGACAAGGCACTGCTTTTTCATGACGGTGAGTTTCCCTTTGAGTGTATTATAATTTTGTGATAAAAATTTCAAGGAGAGAGAGAGGGGAAAAAACACACACACACACACAACCTCCTTCCTCTGCCTCCTCTTTTTTTTTTCCTTCGGGGAGGGGAGAAGCGAGGGAAGGAGGAGAGGGGGGGGCGGAGAGGAGGAGAGCTGGAGATAGATCTCCAGCCAGACAGAAAAGAAAGAGGAGCAAATTAAACACCGAGTTGCCAAAACCAGGATATTAGGTTTCAGCCCAGAGAGCTATTGGCTAAGGCTGTGTTTTTTTTTTTGGGGGGGGGGGTTGTGGGTGGGTGATGGTGGGTGGATGTTTAATGGACACGGAGAAAAGGGGAATCTAGTGTGGATGGCTCTCCCGGCGCCGCCGGGGCCCGGGAAGACCAAGTTCAGTGTCTCGGGCGGGGGCGGCGGGCGGCGGGCGGGCCGGGGGAGCCGCGGCCGCGTGGGGGGCCTGGCGCCTGCCTGCTTTTTCCCCCTTCCTTTTTCTTCCTTCTCCACACCCCCCCCCCATCCTCGGATGCAAATTTCTGGAGCGGGGAGTGGGAGAGCCCGGGAGGGGGGGGGTTGTGGGATAAAAAAGGAGGGGAGGTGGCGGCGTGGCGGTTGGCGCCGGGGTAGGGAGGAGGGGAGCGAGCCTTTTAATGACTCATTGATTGAGCCGCTTTCAAATTAGTTGTGCGCGCCGGGTGTGTGTGTGTGTGTGTATGTGTGTGTGTGTGTGCGCGCGAGCGAGCAAGCGAGAGAGTGTGTATTCCGCCCCCCGGAGCCGCCCGGGGAGCCGCGGAGGAGGGAGCGGGGCGCGGCGGGGCCGCGAGCCGGGGGCGAGGGAGGGCCCAGAGTGACGGCGGCCGGGCGAGGAGAGTCGGCTTCTCCCAATCTCCTCCCCTCGCCGTCCTGCGCGCCCCGTCGGCCCCTTCCCTGCCGCTCTCTTCCTCCGAGCCACCCTCATGGGTGGGGAGTCGGGTCCACTTGCTTCTCGGCCGGGGAAAAAACCAAACAAACCGAGCCCGCGTCGGCGGAGGAACGGAGCAGAGCGGGAGGGAGGCGGCGGGGACGGCCCGGCCCGGCCCGGGGCTCGCTCCCACTCCCACCTCGGCGGCTCGCTGGGCCTCATCCCCGGCCTGGGCCGCGGCGGGAGCCCGGCCTGCCACGCGCGGCCCAGGCCGGGCCCAGCGCCCCCGCCCCCGCTGCACGCTCGGCTCGCCGGTGCTGAGGCCGCCTGCGAGGCCCGGGTCGGCTGGCAGGCCAGGAGGCGGGGGACTGTGGCTGGCGGGCGGGCAGTGCTTTTTGTATTTGTCTTTTTTTTATTTTTTTATTTTGTCTTTTTTTTTTTCGGCCCAGAGGGCTTCGCGGGCCCCCCCTTCCCGAGTCGCCCCGAAAGCGGCTTCTCGGGGTGGGGGCGGCGGGCTGGAGGACGCTAAGATGGCGCTGGGCCTGGCCTGGAGCCAGGGCTGGTGGCGCAGTTGCTCGGCAGCCGCCATCTTCCCTCGCGGCGCGGGCGGCGCCCGGAGCCGGGGAGCCCCGGAGCCGGGAGTGGGCCGCCGGGTCTCAAGGATGGAGCCGAGGCCGCGAAGACCCCAGACCCAAAAGGCCGGCTCGCTGGGTTGGGGCTTGAAGGGGCTGAGGTGGCGGTGGGATGTGGTCGGGTTCCCTGGTTGATGGCTTCTCTCCTGGTCTCCCCGTGTCCCCCTGTGTTTTCTCCTTTGATCTCGTGCTGGACGTCTTGGTCTTTCAGGCCCGGCCGAGGGCAGACTTTGGGACCCTTTACTTCGTTTTCTTGATTATTGGGGGTTAGAGTCCCAGCTAACAAAGCTAAGGACAAGGGTCTGTCTGGTCTGCCTTCCAGTAAGGCGGCCCGACTGTTCATTTAATCCGGTTGTATTTAGTTGGTTGTATTGTCAAACAGACCTGAGTCTGGTCCTCCTAAAGCAGGGACGAGGCGGTTGGAAGTGACTTCTGGTTTGGGCCTTCAATGTACTTCAAAAATAAGACTTGCTTAAATCTCTGAAAAAATTCAGTTAAGCTTCAAATGCACTTTTTCGCTTTGTAAAAAAAAAAAAGTTCCCGTATATAGATAAACTATCAGGCAGGTGTGTAGAGGTCTTAAAATGCTATGGGAGAGGAGAAAGGTCTGGAAAGCTGAGGAGGCTCCCGGAGATGGAAATGGCTAATTTTCTAGTGGGCAAAAGTAACATAGTGCCTTTGGTGCGCTGTGTGTCTGAATACGGTAGGTAGGCAGTGGATGTTAGGGACTGCCATAAATCCTGCCACACATTGAATACTTATAGAAAGTGTTCAGTGCTTTAAATACTTGGGGCTTACTCTTGATGATCAAGAGACTTACTAATCTAGTCCAGGGTAGTACCATTTTAAGCAGCAAAAATTGCATTCCCCCAAAAAGCTCCACGCTTATGACTCCTGAATCTAACCATTAAAATTTAACTGGGAGAAGTTTTAAAATATAGATTTGCCATCTCCATTATTTACCAAGATCAGCTGTGCTGAGTTTGAGCGTGGCACTCCACCTCCAGGACTAAACTCTGGCCTTATCCCGGAGAGGTCTGAATGTGAGTCCGTTGTTTGAGAGCCATCAGGGAGAGCTAGTACATGTGCTGATTTAGAACTAGACTGTACACTTGCTGGGTGTTTGGGGGGGTGGGGGTGACAACATCGGATTTGAGGTCTATATTTGGTTTGAATGACTGCTCATTATTTTTCCCTTTCTTTTGGCTATGTATTAAAATCATTTAAAACATTTTCTTGTAGAAAATGTAGATATCCTGAGACTTTAAAATCTTAGTGCTGACTGTGCTCCTGAGCATTGAGGTTTTGTTAAATTTTAAATTACATTTCCTTTCCCTCACGTAGGTCCTGACACATTAACTCCAGTCCTTAGACTTACTGCAGACAGCCTTTTCCCTCGGCCATCTCTGTGGCCCTATTACTGGAGTACTTAGGGCAAAAAGCCTTGGCTCTGGCCCTACCAACAGGCTAGACTCTTCCAGTACACCAATAAAAGAGGGGAGTAATGGTGGAAAGATTCCTCATTGTGGTCTCATTGAGAAAGGACAAGTAAAGGGACTGACTCGTCAGACCGCCCTCCAGCTGCCCACATGACCTTCTCCAGCTAGTTTTGAGGTCATACAGGAAAGCAAGGGGGTGAGGGTGGGGTGAAGGAGATCTGGTTCTGAATCCTCTCCAAGCAGCCACCTCACCACGGGTTTGGGCAGTCCTGCAGACACACTGTCCCTGGAGGCCCGTGCCACAGGGATCTTAGCAGTCCTGCTTGTTCTAGAATTCTAGGTGACTCAAGAGGAAAGATTTAGAGAGAAACCAGATAGAGTTAGACCAGTAACTCCTGCCTCAAGTCCAGCCAGGCTGAGTAGGCAGGGTAGCTGTGCCCCTTAAAAGACAGGTTTACACATGCATTCAGATAAGGCCCAAAAGCTTTTAAAACAGTGAGTTCTCTAAAATTAGCAGCTTATAGGGAAAGAATAGCTTTAAAGTAGTGTTCAGTGGCATTTCAAACAAGATGTCTGAACTCATGGCATTTACAGCCAGTGGGAGGAAACATGTAAGCAGGAAGTTACAGATGAATTGGGAGTAACCCTTTCTGCCTAGAAAGTTTCTTTGAAGACTTGAGCTGAGACTTGAATGAGCTGTGTTAGCCATCTCAGAAGCAGAGTTTGACATCCCAAGCCTGTGTAGAGCACAGGCTGGAAGAAAGGGACTGTTGCAGAGCCCCGGAGCTGATTTGATTAAACCGGTTAGGGAGTTTTTAGATTTTTGTCCTAATTGCAGTGAGAAGCCATGCAGAGTTGGAGCAGGGGTCTAAGGGAATAGTGTGGGGATTTGAACTCGGGGCTTGTGTGCATGCTAAGGAGCATTCCACTACCGAGGTTTGGTTTGGTTTTGAAACTTTAGCCTCATGGTATTGCTTAATTGTTTAGGTCTGAAGTCTTGTGTTCATGTGATCCTCCTGCCTGAGTTTCCTCAGTCCTAGGACTACCAGTGCAGAGGTGCTCATGTTTTTATAGACTATACGATGCTGTGTACAAGGTGGTGATTAGAAGGTTTGCACTATAGGCTGGCTCTCCAAGAGCGGAAGGAATCTTAAGAATGCCTTCTCATTTATGGGCCAAGCTTTGAGAGCCTGATGGTGCCACTTAGCATTTAGAGAAGACCAGAAGAGGACTAGCTGCCAAGGGATGGTAACAGGATTCATATACCACCTGTTGGGTACTGAAGTTGAGCTGTTGTTAGTCACTAACTGGTGTATAGATGGTAGGTGTGTCCTGGGAGCAGCCCAGGTCACATGAGATTACAGAAGTGGCTGAGACCAAGCTGTGCAAGGACAGTAGTGTGTCTGGTGAAATGCTGAGAAGTTAGGCAGTGGCAGCATGACCACCCTGACAAGTAGCTTCTCCTGTATGTAGGTGGAAGGGCTGGCCACAGTGAGTTGCAGTAAAAGTCCAGCAGAGCTTGGGAAAGTGGGCTCAAAGAGTGTGTGTGTGTAAATGATGGCAGTGGGATTACATCATTTTGTGTATATGGTGAAGTGTGTGTGTGTGTGTGTGTGTGTGTGTGTGTGTGTGTGTAGGCCTGTCAAGTCTTCCATTGTTAACATGGTTCGGGGGATCAAACCCAAGGCTCCAGCACCAGTGCTTTACCTCCTGAGCCATTGTTCCAGCTCAGAAAGTTATTGTCACATGAGCAGAGAGTATCTGCCAAAGAGGGAGTGATTAATAAAACAGCAAATCTGATAAAAGGGGCGGGGTTCTTGAGAAAGGACAAAGAATAAGATTTATCAGGATGGGAGGGGAGTGGAGGGAAGGCAGGAAAGGTGAGCAGGAGTTAAAGGGGGTGTGACCTGGGAGACAGGGAAGGAGGCGGGCTGTGGTGCTCGCACAGATTCTGTGTGTACACCAAAAGCACAGCCAGGAAATCATGGTCGTCTGGGCTGCAGGGCAAGTGGGACATAAGATCCCCGGGGGGGGGGGGGGGGGGGGGGGGGGGGGGGAGGGGCTGCTGCCTAGAGTCCTGAGTCTGTGAGCTAAGTGCTCTGTACTGTTGTGGTGCTTCCCCAGCCCCAGTTTGACTTTTTGATCTTTGCACAGATGCAATGTGGGGAGGGAGGGAGGGTTGTGTTGAGGGAAGAAAATATCCAAAGGATGCCAATGGAAATGTATAAAACCCTTAACCGCTGCTTCCTCTTTGAGGCAGCTGGCAGTACTTTTTCTTAGGTTCCTGTCCCCTGAACTGGCTACAGAATAACAGTAGAGAGAAATTAGGAGGAAAAAAAAAAAAGAGGAAAGCATTCAAAACAGATGACTGCAGATCTAGTGTCATTTGTTAGGGATGGGGTTAAAAGGCCCGAATATAGGGGGAAAGGATGCATTCGTGGTAAGTGTCCTAGTTGGATGGAAAGAATGGGTAAAAGCAGCATATGGAATGAATGAGCTGACTTCTCCCAATAAATAATGTTGATAGCATGCTTAAAGGAAAGCCTTAGGATGGAGATACTATGTGTCGGGCATGGCTGGTTGGAGTTGGAGCACAGGGTGAGGCTGTGCTGCCCAGACGGAGCATTTGTAAGGCCCACCCACGTTCTTAAGGTGGGAGAAGTGGGCCCTGGGACTGGGAGGGGCCTCTGGATCTGTACTGCTCTCCCTTCCCAGGAGTGCTTCCATTCAGGGAAAGTCTGGAGATCTCCCTTAGTCCTTAAGCAGTCTTAAAAGGCCATGACTTGTCTGATTATCAATTTCTTAATAAAGTTGTAAATTGAACACTTCCTGTTCTTGTGGCTTCTTTGGCTCACTGACTACAAACACATTAAACACTGCAATAGCAGAACCAAGGCTCATAAGTCAGGATAGGTGTTGCCTCTCAAAGTGGCTTATTTCAGGTCCACCAAATCCAACTTCCTTGAATCATCAGGAATTTAATTTTGTTCCTGCCTAGAAGGTAAACATTCCACAAATATTATTTGTCAGACTTTTATCCTGCTTCATACCCTGATGGCTATTCAATACATGTAGTTGGTGGGTACAGTGGCACATGCCTTTAGTCCCAGTTCTCAGGGAGGCAGAAAAGGAGGATCTCTGTGTTTGAGGCCAGTGTCATCTGCACTGGTTCTAGGCCAGACAAGGCTACATGGTGAGATCCTGTCTCAAAAACATTGCTGAAGTCTCAAAAGTCTCCAATTTCTGTATTATGAAAAGAGCCAACTGACCTGCCTAAGGTCTGTTGCAGAGAGTCCCTGAATTATTACATTTTGCCTTCATATTAAACTGTTTATTCTAGTACAACTGTATACATCTGAGAATTCTGAAGTCTAACAAGTTAAAATTGACCTTAACCAGGCACGATGGCACTTTTCCTGTGGTGCTGGCTGAAAAGACCCAGGGTCTGAGGCTGAAGTAAGAACAACACTTGAATTAGGGCATTTTAGGAAAGCATGGACAACAGTTTTGTTTTGTTTCTTTTTAAAAAAAATAAAATCCAGGCTGCTGAGATGAGACAGTTCAGTGGTGAAACCAGTTGCCCTGAACCCGACACCTGTGTGTCCCAGGGTGGAAGGAGTGAATCCCTTCCACCTCAACATATGCCACAGTGGACTCCCATAGTCATCAGGGCTAGGGTTACAGCTAGTGCTCCCAGGAGGATGGGTTCTCAGAGTAAGAGCATTTGTTCTGGAGACAGGGTCTCATTACAGGTCTGAGCTGACAGTTTATCTGCTTGTTTGCTGGGGACCAAGCCCAGGGCTTCAGGCATGCTTTTCACATATTCATTCCCAACCCTGTTTTGTTGTCACTCTGGCTGGCCTAGAACTCATTTTGTACAAGAGACTGGGCTCAAAAGAGTCCTCCTGCCTCAGCATCTTGAATGCTGGGATTGCATTTGTGCCTGACTAAAAGTATATTTTGTTTCTGTGGTTTTGCTTTGATTTTTGAGAGCTTATTTTTATGTGTATAGATGTTTTGCCTGCATTTATGTATGTACACTTCAAGCATACAGTGGCCTTGAAGGCCAGAAGAGGGCATCAAAGATACGTTGGAACTGGAGTTACAGACCTTTGATTGCTACCAGGGTTTTGTGGTTTTTATTTGAAGTAGCCCTGACTGTCCTGGAACTTTCTCTGTAGACTAGACTGGCCTCAGACTCAGAAGTCCACCTGTCTCTGCCTCTGCTGGGATTAAAGGTGTGTGCCACCACCGCCACCCAGCCTTACTTCTAGCTTTTAAAAGAAGCCTTTTTTTTTTTTTTCTTTATAAACTCTTGAAGTTTCCTAGAAGTGCAAATAAGTATACTTAGAAGTAGGCTGATCCTTACTGGTGTTTATCCCGACTCCCCAGATCTGTGAACATTTGACTCTAGAAACTGCAGAAGTCTAGGTGAGATCACACATAAAGAAAAAAAAAAGGCTTGCTACTGGACCATGTTTAGAGCCACATCTGCTCTCTAGTTTCCTTTTTCCCCCTTTTCTTTTTCTTTCTTTCACAATCTATCCAGCCCAGGCTGGCCTTGAACTATTGGCAGCCCTGCTTTAGCCCTAAGTCCTGGGATTATAACAGAAGCCACCACACCTGTCTTTCCAGATAGCCTTCTTTTTGATAGCTATTTTACTTTAGAGGGCCGCTTCTCTTTACAAGTAGGACCTCTGGCCAAGTGTGATGGCACATCTTTATAATCACTCTGGAGGCAGAGGTAGGCAGAACTCTTGAGTTCGAGGCCTGCCTGGTCTACATGACAAGCTTTAGAACAACCAAAACCACATAGACCCTCGTCTAAAACAACAACAAACAATGAAGACGTGTGTCACATGGACCTCATTGTTCTGTATGTGGTGCACATGGTGGACTTGAAACAGTGTATCAGGCACTGAGGAGAGAAAAGTGAGGGCATCCTGTTCTTTGAATCAGAGGGCCTACAGAAGTTTAGCTGAATGTAAAATAGTGTCACATACCTTAATTCATTATTTAGTGCATTAAAATCTACCTATCTCAGGCTGTAGAGATGGTCACTTCTGGGAATCAGCTGCTTGCTGCACAGTTGGGGCAGCCAGAGTTCAGATCCCCAGAGCCTGGTCAAATGCTGCTCAGGCGCAGTGGCCCACCTGTAATTCAAGTTGTTGGAAGGTGGAGATCTCAAAGCAGGCTGGCTAGCCAGACTGCCACACCAGTGAGCTCAGTTAAGACCCTGCTCAACTGAGAATAAGATAGAAAGCAGTAAGACTGTAGTGTCAGATTTCCACACATTTGAACATGCAGGCACGTGCATGATACATAAATAACATGCAAAAAGAAGCTAGCTTATCTTTGTTATCTGAGAAACTTTATAAATGCAATCAGTTTGTCCATATCCACCCTATAGATTCAACTAACCACTAAGCATCATCTCAATAATACAGTAGAACAGCTGTTTGCATAACAGCACTGTATTTGGAATCGTAAGTTGTCTAGAGGTGATTAAAGGTGTGCACAGGAAAGGAATAAGGATGTGGCCCAGTGGGCAGAGAGCTTCCTAGCATGCACAGCACTCTGGATTCAGTCTCCAGCTCAGCTTAAACCAGGTGTGGGGATACACACCTGACACGTCAGCATGGGGAAGCATGACCAGAGGCTCAAGGTTATCCAGACCATGACAGTGAGTTTGATATTGTACTCATCTTCAAAGCGTTTTCCATTCTTGTCAGGCAAAGTAGCTCTTCATGCCTTTTAACCCCAGCACTTGGAGGCAGACGCAGCAGGATGTGAATTCAAGGCCAGCCTGTTCTACACAATGAGACTCTTGCCTGAAAAAAATACTTTGCATCCTTAACTTCAGTTTTAAATAACCTAACTTTGCTTCCATTGTTCTGTGGGTTTTGCTCTCTTGATCAGTTGGTAGGTTGGTTGGTTGGTTGGTAGGTAGGTAGGTTGTTTGGTTGGTAGGTTGGTTGGTTGGTTGGTAGGTTGGTTGGTTTGTAGGTTGGTTGGTTGGTAGGTAGGTAGGTAGGTTGGTTGGTTGGTTGGTTGGTTAGTTGATAGGTTGGTTGGTTGGTAGGTTGATTGGTTGGTTGGTTGGTTGGTTGGTTGGTTGGTTGGTTGGTAGGTAGGTAGGTTGGTTGGTTGGTAGGTTGATTGGTTGGTTGGTTGGTAGGTTGGTTGGTTGGTTGGTAGATAGATAGGTTGGTTGGTTGGTAGGTTGGTTGGTTGGTTGGTACGTTGGTTGGTTTGTAGATTGGTTGGTTGGTTGGTAGGTAGGTAGGTAGGTTGGTTGGTTGGTAGGTTGATTGGTTAGTTGGTTGGTAGGTTGGTTGGTTGGTTGGTTGGTAGATAGATAGGTTGGTTGGTTGGTAGGTTGGTTGATTGGTAGGTTGATTGGTAGGTAGGTAGGTAGGTAAGTTGATTGGTTGGTAAGTTGGTTGGTTGGTAGGTTGGTTGGGTGGGTGGGTACTGAGGATGGAACCATGACAGGAAAATGTTACCAAGCTATAACCCCAGCCCCATCAGATACTGATTTGAATTTTTTGTGTTTGTTTTTTGTTTTGTTTTGTTTTGTTTTTCCAAAGAGGGTTTCTGGCTATCCTGGAACTCACTCTGTAGACCAGGCTAGCCTTGAACTCAGAAATCCACCTGCCTCTGCCTCCCAAGTGCTGTGATTATTATTTGCAATTTTTAAATTACATTTATGTATTTATTTATTGGAGGTACAATTCCAGAGTGGAGATCAGAAGACAACTTGTGAAAGTTGGTTCTCCTAGGGATTGAATTCAAGTTATCAGGCTTGAAGACTGGTGCCTTTATCCCTGATCCATCTCATGAGCCCCTCTCCATCAAATATTAAGTACTCATTATGTGCATAACACTTTAGAGAACATTTGGAGGTACATGTAGCTTAGAGGATAACTTAATGATCTATGTCTAAGTGGAGATACAGTCAGGACAGAGAAACCCTTCACTAGGGTGGCATGGGAGCATCCGATCATTCATTTATTTATTCACTCATTCATTTATTCATCCATCAAACATTAAGCAGGTTTATCAGGTTCTTTTGGGAGCTTTTCAGGGTATTTCCATGAATCACTAACCTACATCTTCCTCTCATGAGACAAGCAGAGGAGGCTGAGTAAACTTGGTAGCGTGCTGTGGGGTGATAGAGGTAGAAGGTGGCTATGATAGGTTGTAAGAGACTTGGATTAGGTATACGGTGAGCCTGCAGCTCTGGGGGAGTTATGTGCAAGACTGAGTACACAGCATGCGTGGTGAGTCCTGGGCTTGGTGCCTCCGCTCCACAGGGCTGAGAACCAGGGCACAAAGAACCTGTGTAGGCCATTACAGATGTGTAAGTTGAGCATGAGAAAGGGAGTAATGGGGATGGGGTTTCTTTGGGAGGAGCTTGTTTTAAAGGGGTTCTCTGAATGGGACAGGGGACAGATTTTAAGAGGACAAAGGCAGAGGGACCTTTATCTGTTCTCACCTGAGAGATGAAGTAGCCTTTCCCAGTCAGGTCAGTGTGGTTGCTCCTCAGTACACATGGGGTCTCCCTTCAAGCGCTACAGGGGCATTTTCAGTGGGCAGCCCAGTGTAAATGGCACACAAAGAAGGACTAAATAGGAAAAACCAAAATCAGTTGGGGATTACCTGAAAGAGGCAGCTATGAGGGGACGTCTTTGGGTGGAGGGAGAGGTGTGTGGGAGAGAAGGCTGGGAAATGCACTAAACAGAAGGCCAAACGGTTAGAAGCTTTTACTTGCACATAGCAAGTCAGTTTCCAAGAGAGCCAGTCACTTGAGGGAAGCATAAACAGGAATCACCGTAGCTAACAGCATTGGGACCACACAGACACGTGTTCTCCCCACTCTCTTCTCTCCTTGAAAGGAATGCGCCTCAGGTTTTCCCTCCTTTAAACTTTTCTGAGCTTCCTGCAGAATGGCGTGTTAGGTGGGAAACATTGTAGATTTCATCCAGTTCACCCACCAAAAAATCCAATTACCACCTGACGAGATGACTCAATGAGTACAACATTTGTGTGCAAGCATGGGTCTGGACTCATGAAGTCCAGGAGCTGGCAGCAACCTGTAACCCAGAACCCAGGACACCGAGTCAGACTCTCCAGGGCAAGCTGGCTAGCTAGTCTCATTGACTGGCAGACTTTGGGTTCAATTCAGAGACGATACCTCAATAAATAAAAGTGGAAATTAACAACCTCAGACCCCCACACATGCGTGCCTATGTGTGCACAAGCTTCCACACATATATGTGTTCACACTTGTAGCCATATAGACACACCATACACAAATAGCAGACACAGGCCTTTCCTAGTAATTCTGTCCCAGTGTGACATAAATTGAGTGTAGTGGTACATGCCTGTAATCCCAGTGCTCAGGAAGTGGAGATGCTCCGACTCTGAATGTAAGGTCATCCTTGGTTGTTTAGAGTAAGGCCAGTCTGTTGGGAGCACTAAAGTGGTACTGCTTCGACAAGACAGCATGGCTTTTGGAGTTGGGCGAGCTGTGCAGACATCACTCCTGTGATGATTGGTTGGTCTTACACTTGACCTAGCCCAAGAGCCTCTGGAAAAGGGTTAAGAGATGCTTTCAGTGGCAGAGCATGTGTTAGCATACATGAGGCCTCGGGTTCAATCTGCAGAGGCCAATAGAAACGCTTTGGGTAAATATTATTCATCCTTTACCTTTTTTGCAGTTGACAGAATAGAGCCCAGGGTCTTGTACCCAGCAGACAGTGCTGTGCCCTTGAGATCCACCAGCCTTACTCATACCCTTCTAACAAGTCCCCTCCTCCCTGCCTCGCCTCGCCCCCATTTTATTTTAGACTTATTTGTTTTATGTGTTTGGAATGTTTTGTGCATGTGCATGTGCATGTGCATCACGTTCATGCCTGGTGACCATGGAGGCCAGTGGAGGGTGTCAGATCCCTTGGAACTGGAGTTACAGAAGGTTGTGAGGTGTGGCTAGCTGGGAACCAAACCTCTGTAAGAGCAACCAGTTCTCTTAACCACTGAGCTATCCCTCCAGGCCCTCCTCCCCACTTCCCCTCCACATGTTGAGGCAGCAGTCTCACTATGTAGCTCAGGCTAGCCTTGAGCCTCACTCTCCATTGTGAGCCTCCCATATTGCAGGCCTGTGTTACCATGATCAGCTCAATTCTTCAAAAAAAAATTTTTTTTTCTTTTTAGATAGTGTTCTCTGTGTAGCCCTGGCTGTCCTGGAACTCACACTGTAGACCAGGCTGGTCTCAGTCTCATAGATCTCCATGCCTGTCTTAAAACCCTGTCTTGAAAAAACAAAACCAAGCTGGGCAGTGGTGGCGCATGACTTTAATCCCAGCAGTTGGGGGCAGAGGCAGGTGGATTTCTGAGTTTGAGGCCAGCCTGGTCTACAGAGTAAGTTCCAGGACAACCAGAGCTACACAGAGAAATCCTGTCTCAAAAAAACAAAACAAAACAAAAACCCAAAAAACAAGAATAAGTATATTAATTATACCTTCTAATTAATATCTTGGATATGCTGAGCTACTTAATAATAAAGTTAATTATACTTTTAAAAATTTGGCACACTGATTCAAAGAGGTGGCTCAGTGTGTAAAACCACTTGCCCTGGGAGCCTGAATTCCTGAGCTTGCTGCCTGGAGCCCAGTGAGAAGGCAGATGTGGGGAGTGCATGTGTGATCTTAGCAAGGCGGGAAGTGGAGACAGGAGAGTGCTTCATCTCCAGCTGGCCTGGGGTCTGCAGAGCAGCAACAAGCCGCAGAGTCGAAGGAAGTACCTGACTCCAACAAGTTGTCCTCTGACTTCACAAGCATGATGCCCGTATGTGTGCACTTGTGTGAGGACCCACACTCACTTACCTCCCCTTTCCTCCCTCGATAGATTTAAAGTGGGAGCACTAGGGGGTAGCCCAGAGCAGGCTGTGTACCTAGGCACGTGTCAAATCCTGGTTTGAACCCCCAAGCCCACATACAAAATTGAAAATTCAAGCTTACACTTGCTCAGCTCTCATGTGTAACTTTTCTGTTGGAAAGGAGGGTTACGCTAGACCTTCTAGAAGCTGATAAGTCAGGGAATGGAGCTGGGGAAAGAAGGCAGGCTCTGTGGGGAACTGACTTTCATCCAGCAGATGGGCAATTTACCTTGTAAACTGGAGAAGCGGCTGTGGTGCACAGCAGTTCTCCAGTGGGACTGCTGCCATCTGTTTGGTTCCTAAGGTATCTATCTGTTGCTGGTGTGCTGGCATCTGTGTCCCTGTAGTCCAGCCACTGAGGGGGCTGCTAGGGAGTCACTTGAGCAAAACCCCATCTCAACAAAGAAGATGAGCCTGTCCCCCCTTAGTGTTCCGCGGCTGGGCTCAGTACCTTCTCCAAGCAGAGGCTAGGAGCTCTGATTGCTAATACTCCCTTTCCTCAGAGCTTTGAAGTGCTAACTTTGCCATCTTTCTTATAATTAGGCATTTTTAAAGTTATATTTTCAAATATCTTAATACATTTGTTTATTTTGCTGCACACACTAGAGAAGTCAAGATAATAGGCAGGAGTCCTCTACCTGCCATGTAGGTCTTGGGGATCAAACTCACGTCAAGGTGATCGATCATCGTCAAGCTCGCCTACACCTCTGTCTGCTGAGCCAATTCACTGTCCCCTGGCTTTTAGATTTCTTTGCTTATTTTGAGGTAGGGTCTCACTATGTGGTAGTGTGTGTGTGTGTCTGCAGAGGAACATCTGCCAGAGGCAAGGAGGCAGGTGGATTCAACTCTTTCAGTCAGTGTAGGTGCCAGGTTGTGAGCCTGACCGGGCAGTTCAGTCTTATGCACGCAGCTCTCACGTGTGACACTTCTGGTGGAAAGGAGGGCATGTTGAAGCATAAAACTTCCCTGGTGCTAATGAACTCAGCCCTGCATGTACAATAAATCTTGAGATATGGGTACATCAGTCGAAAGTCTTTGTAAAGTGCATGTGACATCTCCCATAAAGATGGGTTCTGTAGATTGACAGGCTCACGCAATGAGGGCCTGGGAGAGGTCTGCTGTGCTCAAAGCCCCATGGTGCAGTGGTTACTAGGGTATTCATTAACCACATCTGCTCCCAGCCTTCTGCATGGAAAACAGGTTTTACATCCCTTCCTTTAATGGAGCAAGCCTGGGTATTTAACATTCCCGGCTTCCCCATTGTGGGTACAAGGTCTATACCTCCCACAGGCCTGGGTGGACTGGCACTCCCTATGTGGTCTAGGCTAGCCTTGAACTCTCCGCAGTGCCTCAGCCTGTTATTACTTTATTTATGGCAAATGATTGCTTTGTGACACAGGCCTACCTTGAACTCAGAACCCTTCCTTGTCCTGCTACACTACAAGCATGCTGAATCATTTTAAACTTTTTAAAAGTCCTGTCATGTTTTTTCTTTAAATTGATTTTGCCACTGGGTAGTGGTGGTGCATGCCTCTAATCCCAGCACTTGGGAGGCAGAGGCAGGTGGATTTCTGAGTTCGAGGCCAGCCAGGGCTACACAGAGAAAACCCTGTCTCAAAAAAACAAAAATAAAAAAAAATTGACTTTGCCAGACATTGTCCCTGAGTCTGCCCTTACGAAGGGGAATCCTCGGCAACTCCTTTGTCTGTTAACATGGTTGGTTGTTTTCATGGGGCTGTTTTCCTTGGAACATGCTGCAAAACCAAAATATTTTACATGTTACTCATTGACAGAGAGCAGTGGGACTAAAGAGCATAGTCCGCCAGCTCCCTAAGCCAGGGCTTCGTCACAGAAAGCACTGTTGTTTACAGCTGCTCCATTTCCAGCTTCTTCCAAGGCTGGGTGTCCAGCCTCGGTTGGCCTCCAACTCCTGATCTTCCTGGCTCTACTTCCCAAGTGTTAGAATTTAAATTTTTAACTAATTTTTTATTTTTTCCATTTCCTTTTATGTATATGGATGTATTGCTTGCATATATTTCTGTGTACCATGTACATACAGTACACACAGGGTTCAAAAGAAAGCTTCAGGTCCCTGGAAGTGGAGTTGCATATGGTTGTGAGGTGCCAGGTGGGTGCTGTGACTGATTCAGGGGCCTCTGCAGGAGCAGCTGGTGCTCTTTGCGCTCCAGCCCCTAATTAACTCTGTGTGTCTGTGAGTGTAGTGTTTGGGTGAGTACACCCCTGCAGACGTGCAGGTATCAGAGGATGCTGTCACACGTATTTCTCTCAATGAAACCTGAAGCTCATCATTTTGGCTAGGTTGGCTGACCAACAAACTCCTGGTGTCTACCTGTGTCTGGTTTTGGTTTTGGTTTACATAGGTTCCAGAGATTTGAATTCAAATATATTGCTTTTACAGCAAGTACTCTTCTATACTGAGCCACCTCCCCAGTCCTGGCACTGTCATCAGAGCTTAGGTTTTGATGGTGTTTCGCATAACATTAGGCTAAGGTGGGGCTGCTGGTAGAAACTCTCCTCCCTCCCTTCTATTTACAATGACCATATGTACAGAGTCCTTTCTTAAGTAGAAAAACTGGAGCTAATGTGATAACTCATCTAGGAAAGACGTCTGCCACCAAGCCTGCAAACTGGATTCATGACCCAAGACCAGGTCAGGAGAGAACCCATTCCCTCGGGTTGTCTTCTGACTCCCATGTATGCACTAAGGCACTTGTGTATGTGCGTATGTTGTGATGCAGGCATGTACACAACACACACACTGTAAGTAAATATAATAGAAAAGCTTAGATATGGTAACAGCTAGGATTTATTGCTTTTATTACATTTAAAGCATTCTCCAAAATAAATGAGCCCTGTCTCCTGTAGGCCCCCAGCCTCTGCACAGCCCTGTCTCCTGTAGGCCCCAG
>NW_022196909.1:61472860-61481561 GCF_008632895.1 Mastomys coucha | reverse complement strand
GTAGGCCCCAGCCCCTCCCTGCACAGCCCTGTCTCCTGTAGGCCCCAACCCCTGCACAGCCCTGTCTCCTGTAGGCCCCAGCCTCTGCACAGCCCTGTCTCCTGTAGGCCCCAGCCCCTGCACAGCCCTGTCTCCTGTAGGCCCCAGCCCCTGCACAGCCCTGTCTCCTGTAGGCCCCCAGCCTCTGTACAGCCCTATCTCCTGTAGGCCCCAACCCCTGCACAGCCCTGTCTCCTGTAGGCCCCCAGCCTCTGCACAGCCCTGTCTCCTGTAGGCCCCAGCCCCTGCACAGCCCTGTCTCCTGTAGGCCCCAGCCTCTGCACAGCCTTCCCAGTTACTGTTCCTTCACTGCTGCCCACTCTGCTGCCTATGTGGTCCATTCTTCTTGTAGACATGCACAATATATTAGCCTTATTACTATCCCTCTTGATTCCAAACAAGATTTACTTTTTGGTTATTAAAATTGTTTTTGTTGTTACTCATTTTTGAGACAGGGTCTCTGTGTAGCCCTGCCTACCCTCGAACTCTCTGTGTAAACCAAATTGGCCATGAACTCACAGAGATCTACCTATTTGTTTTTGAGGCAAGATTTCACTATATATCCTGTCTAGCCTGGAACTTACTATGTAGGCCAGGCTGGCCTGAAACTTACTGTGACCATCCCGCCTCTGCCTCTCAGGTATTGGGATTGCTGTGTGTTTCTACCGTGCCTGGGCAGGACTTAATTTTAAAGGCCTGCTCACTGTACTTTATTAGATGATCCAGGGCCTGCCCACATTTAGAATCACCTTTTGAGGTTTTGAGGGATTTTACAATTCCTGAGTTTTTCTCCTAATAATTTTCTTAGCCTTTTCTGCATTTTCCTTCTGCTAAAGGCCTTTAGCTGGGTAACACAGTAAACATGCATGTTTTTAACTGAACAGTAGCTGCAAAGAGACAAGCAGAGCCCAGCACACTGAGCCCTCCCCCTCCTCCTCCTGTGTGTGATGCTTATGTGTCTATGTATTCGAATATGTGTCTCAGTGGATAACCATGGGTGTCAGTCCTCGACACATGTCTCTTTCTGTTCACTGCTGTGTATATCGGCTGGCCATGAACTTCTGACCATTCTCCTGTCTCTGCTTCCCATGTCCCCAGGGAGACAGTGGAGGTCCAGATATGTACAGCTCTGTCTAGTTTTCACGAGAGCTCTGGGGGTTCGAACTCAGGGCCTTGGTCTCCTACTATCTTAGTTGCTGTTCGGTTGCAGTGAAGAGACTCTCTACCCCATCCCTAGACAGGGTTTCTCTGTGGACCCCTAGCTGTCCTCGAACTCACTCTGTACCAGGTTAGCCTTGAACTCAGTGATCTGCTTGCCGCTTCCTCCCAAGTGCTGCATGGGACTAAAGAAAACTTTTAATTTCTTGCTCACAATTTCAGAGGCTTAGTCCATTATCATCTTGGCAAGGAGCATGGCAACTCACATGGTGTGAGGGCAGTCCGAGAGCTGCACCCTGGTCCTCAGGCCAACAGGCCAGGCCTACCCCCAGTGATACACTTCCTCCAACAAGGCCACACTTCCTAGCCCTTATGATTTTTTTCAAATAGTGCCACTCCCTGGTGACTAAACATCTGCATCCACGAGCTTGTGGGGACCGCTCTTTAAACCCTCTCTCCTGCCTGACACTCTCAGCTTCCTTTCTCCTACACACAACAACGGGAAACATAATTGTGCTCTTTTCTAGCCCAGTAAGTTTGAGGTAGAATAAGGTGGAAAAGGCCAGTTACTAGATATTGATTATTGATGTCCTTAGTGGTTTATGTAAAGCACTGCCTGTTTGCCAAGCATGATGTCGCTCGTTCCCTGGAACAGAGTAACCTGGAAGAACAGCTGAGACAATGAGCCGTCACCCTTACCGACCCGCAGACTGCCCCATAGGCTTCCTTCAGTCATGCAGGAGCTGCTCTGGCTTCGTCCCCTGGAGACAGCGCCACTCTCCATCCCTCCTGTTGTCAGTGTGCTTATTCCAGGAGGATTCTCATAACAAGCTCACCTGCAAAAGTCAGGGAAACCGGGCCAAGAAGTATGACTGCTTCCATGCTGCAGATGTATTATTATTTTATTGTTAGTGTTTGTGTGAGTGCCTGACTGGGGGGCATGGCTGCTGTAGTGCATGTGTGGAGCCAGAGGACGGCTCTGTGGAGTTGGCTCTGGTGATTGAATTCAGGTCGCCAGGCTTGAATGGCAAGCACCTTTAACCACTGAGCCTGAGCCATCTTGCCAGCCTCTGTAACAGGTCCCTACATGTCCCTCCTTCAAAGGGCAGTGAGCTCCTTAGAAGCAGCAGACATCCCAGAGGGTGACATCCTGCAGTTACAGATGTACCGGCCCAGAACCACCACACAGCAAAAGCAGTGGAGTGACGATGACAGTAAATGCCACTTACCCTGACTTCGGCCTAGTCCAGCATGCCCTTGATAACAGCATTTTACAGCATTTTAGAGACAGAGGCAGGCTGATCTCTGTGAGTTCAAGACCCACCTGATCTACATAGTGAGTTCCAGGACAACAAGGGTTATGTAGCGAGAACCTGCTCAAAAAAACTAAAACAACAACAACAAATGTTTCTTTTTCTGTACGTAGTGGATATTGCCTAACAAGCTGGCTGATTTGGGTGCCCATTGGAAACTGTTCATTAAATACAGTAGGTAGAGTCTTCAGTCTTGGTTTTGGTCCTACAAAATATGTATTATGTTTACTTTTTTTCCCCTTGAAGCAGATTCTCAGTATATGTATAGCCCTGTCTGGCATAGAGCTTGCTATGGAGACAGAGCTGGGCCTCTAACTCATAGAGAGCCTCCTGCCCTCTGCCTCTGGAGTTCTGGGATCAATGGCTTGTGCCACAAGGCCCCTTATGTAGTACCTGACACACAGTAGGAGCCAAATATTCTTATAGCCACTGAAGAGCCTGATTACTGACTGAATTGCACCAACCCCCCATTTCTTATGCTCTTCATCACAGGCCCAGAAGAAGCAGCCATCTCTTCTCACTCTGGGGGACACTCTGACGTCATACTTGATGCTGATGGGCTCCCTGGCTGCTCAGAGTTTCCGTTACATTTACCTAGTGTGTATGTGCTGGTACTTGGGACACCATGATGGAGTTTGGAGGTTGGAAGGGATCAGCTCTCTCCTCCCACCATGGAGGTTCCAGAGTGACCGCTGAACCAAGGCTCCTGTTTTGTTTCTTTAAAACAAACTCTTTCTCAGTCCAAGCTGAACTGAAACTTACTATGTAGCCCTGGCTGGCCTCAAATTCCAGACAAGTCTCTGCCTCAGCCTCCTAACGGCTGAGGTTATAGCCAGGAGCACAAGTCACCTCATCTCGCTCCTGGTATTTCCCCTTAAAGTGATATTATTATTATCATCATCATCATCATCATTATTATTGTTGTTGTTGTTGTTGTTGTTGTTGTTATTGCCTCAGGGGTAGGGCCTGAGGAGATGGCCCAGCGGGTACTAGCTAGCACTTCCTGGGTAAGCATGAGAATCTGAGACGAAATCTCCAGCACACAAGTAAAATGTTGGCCGTGGCTATGTGTGCCTGTAACCCAAGTGTGCTAGGGTAGAGGCAGGCAGATCCTAGGAGCTCTTGAGGTAGAGAGAGGCCAAGGCCAGTCCAGAAGCTCACTGGCCAGCCACCCTGGCCAAAATGACAAACTAGTTCTGGTGCAAGGCCGTCTCAACTATGATGGAGAGTGAGGAAGGCAGACTGCTGCTGTCCTCTAGTTTCTGTGTGCACACAGGAGTGTGCGCCTACGTGCTCACACCCACAGAGATGGATAGGATATTAAACACATTTTAAAAACACTGCAGGGCCTTGGTGGCTTTATCTACCCACACAAGAAACAGTTACAAATTGGGAAATATAGGGCTAGCATAACAGCTTAATATTGGCACTTGCTGCCAAGCCTGAAGACTCTCGAGTTCTGTCTCCTCCATTCACATGGTAGAAAGAGATAACTGAGCCCAGAAGCTGTACTCTGACCTATGCATTAGTGTGGCATGCATATAACTTCGTGCATATACACACATGCATGCATTAATAAATTAATGTAATTTTCTGTCTCTTTGGACATAATACATGAAACAGTGGGTTTTAGACACTGCATGTGAGGCACCCAGAATACTGATTCCTGAGAGGGGAAGTTAGTGATGAACCTTTTAAAGTGCCTGCTGTGAGGCCCTGGCACAGGGTGGGGCCGTGCACAGGGTGGGGCAGCAGGAAGGTGCTACACAGAGAACACACTCTGAAAACTTGCAGTGCCTCTTTCTTCAAGTGATTTAAGGGGTAAGGGTGGAGAGGAAGTCCCTGGGATTGGACATGGACCTCCTAAGCTCCTAACATTCTAAACAAATGCTCTACTGCTGAGTAGTCTGTCAGCCCCTATCTGTTAGTTACCCACAAGTCTTAGGAACCACCCAAAAGGATTCCAGGCAGCTGCACTTGAAGCTCACTTCTGACATGTGTAATTCATGGGACATCAAGCGAAGTACTCAGAAGGGCCTCGGTCTAGACTGGAATTAAATTAACTCTCCATTAAAAATTAACAAGGGGCTGGTGAGATGGCTCAGCAGGTAAAGGCACCTGCCTCCGATCCCCAGGACCCACCCAGTGGAGAAGACAATGGGTTTTCACAGGCTGTCCCCTTCCTGAACTCTTAAATTATTATTAAAATTAAAACTCTAAAATAAATATTAATAAAAGTAATAAGATAAATACTAATAAAATAAAATTACGAAAGCATGAGCTGGGACTGCGGCTCAGAGAGTGATTGACTAGTAGACATAAAACCCCGGGTAAGTTCCCCAGCGCCATGTAACCCAGGAGTGGAGGTGCACATCTGTGAGCCCAGTGCCTTGAAGGTGGAGGCAGAGAGATTAATTCAAGGCCAGCCTAGTTTACCCCAGATCCTGTCTAAAAGGGGTGCAGAATAGCTCAGTAGGTAAAGGTGCCTATTAATCCCTAATGCAGAGCAAGCCTGAGGACCTGAGATTGATTCCAGAACCTACTTACAGGCGGGAGGAGTGAGCTCACATCCAGAGGCATCCTCTACCTCCACAGATGTGCCATGGCCCACATGTTTCTAGATACATCAGGCACACATGCAGGGCACAGGTTAAAGCAGAGAGGGTATGGTGGTGCATACCTTTAGTCCCACCCAGAACTTAGGAGGCAGAGGCAGGAGAATGTCTGAGTCCGAGGCCAGCCAGGTCTACACAGTGAGTTCCAGAACAGCCACAGTTCTACGGAGAAACCCTGTCTTAAAAAACAAAAACAAACAAAATTTAAACTCAGGCAGGCATGGTAGTGCATGCCTTCAATCCTAGCACTCTAGAAGCAAAGATAACCAGATCTCTGTGAGTTCAAGACCAGCCTGGTCTACATAGTGAATTCCAGAATCCTGTCTTAAAAGACAAAAACCCAAGATTTAAAAGGATCAAAATGTCTGTTTTAGTAAATCACTGCATCCTAAACCAAAAGATAGCTATGTGGATATAAAAATGCCCAGCACTTGGGGCTGGAGAGATGGCTTAATGCTTAAGAGCACTGGTTGCTCTTGCAGAGGACCCAGATTTAGTTCTCGGCACCCACAGGGTGACTCACAACACCTGTAACTTCAAAGGGCCAGATGTCCTTCTGGCCTCCTGTAGTGTGCCAGGTACTCATAACAAGCAAAACTCAGGCAAAACACCACCCACAAAAATAGTTTTTTTAATTAAAAAATACTCCGTACCTGGTAATATAAACTTAACATGTACAGATGTGAGGCCCATGGTGTCGGCACTTTTCTGTAGTCCCAACTACTCTGGAGGCTGAGGCAGGAGGATGTATGTGAGTTCAAGGCCACTCTGATCTACAGAGTTCCAGGACAGCCAGGGCTACAAAGAGAAAGTGTCTTGAAAAACCCAAAAAGGAAAAAAAGGAAGAATCATTTGTCTGGCATTCAGTCAAGACTGAAGAGAGATCAAAGCAATAAGAAATGCCACTCATAATGAGCAGGGCGAAAATGGTGGACTTTGTGGAGGGAAATGGCTACCGCTATTTTATATAATCTTAAAACCTTAGAGAAGAGAAGCCGGGCAGCGGTGGTGCACTCCTTAATCCCAGCAGAGGCAGAGGCAGGTGGATTTCTGAGTTCTAGGCCAGCCTGGTCTACAAAGTGAGTTCCAGGACAGCCAGGGCTACACAGAGAAACCCTGTCTTGAAAAAAACAACAACAAAAAAAAAAAACAAAACAACAACAACAAAAAAAAACCCAAAACCTACAGCTCAGTGAGAGAGCACACATAGTAAGTCTGAGGTCATGGTTTCTGTCTGCAGCGAGGCCACAGAGGAGAAAGGAAATACAGTAAATCCAGATTTTAAAAAAGACCCAGTATAAGCACAGACCCAAGTTACATCTTCGAACATCCCTAAAAAGTCAAGCTCCGTACCTCACACTTGTAACCACAGCCCTAGAGAAACAGAGACAAACAGATCCCTGCCTTTTTGGCCAGCCAGCATTACTACTCTAGAAGCCTTAGGACAGTGAACAATGCTATCTTAACAAAAAAAAAAAAAGGAAGGCAGACGGCTTCTGAGAAACAACACCTAAGGTTATCCTCTGTCCCCCGCACACCCACGCACACACCCACACAACACACACACACACACACCAGGAGAGCACACACACACACAACACACACACGCACACACACACAACACACACACACCAGGAGAGCAGCACATACAACACACACACCCACACACCACACACACACAAACACACACACAGACACACACGCCAGGAGAGCACCTACACACACACACTCACACACACACACACACACACACACACGCATGCTAGGAGACAGAATGCCTGTCTAATGTGCTCCATCCCCCCTACCATGTGAGCCAGATGTGGAAGTGCACACCTGTATTCCCAGCTCTTCAGAAGGGGAAGCAGCCTGGTTTATAGAACACTCTTTATCAAAAAGAGAGAAGGAAGAAAATAAGCAAGAGAAACCTTCGTGAATCTACCAGATGAAGCCTGCAAAAGAAGGCATGACACAGGGTTCTAAATTTTATTCTCTGGCCCCACCCAAAACAAAATAACTATAAACAAAACAAAACAAACAAAAAACAACAAAACCCAAAACCAGACAGGGCAAAATAAGGGAGGGAAATAGTTGCACTCACTTTTAGATTGCAAAGTTCACCTGGTCAAGAAGTTGAAATTCCGTTTTATAGCCTTGAAAGATCATGCATTGCCTGTCCTCAGCCCCTCATCCCTACCTTTGGGGAAAAAAAAACGGGGGAGAATCCAGAGTGCAGAGTGTGCCCACCTGAGAGGACCCAGCACTGATGCCCACATGGAGTGAGGGAAGGGAAAATCAACTCAGTCTTTCTCCACACATGGGCATGACATGCACACACAACATACAGACATGTTAAACAAGTATATTAGCTTACTGATATTTTAAATGGGGAGCTAGAGAAAAAGCTGAGCACTCGAGTGCTTTGCTGCTCTTTCAGAGGGCCCAGGTTCAATTCCTAGCACCTATTTGGCAGATCATCTGTATCTCTAGTTCCAAGGGATCCAATACTCTCTCTGGCCTCCTCAGGTACCAGGTACACATATGTTACACATACATGCTTGCAAACACTCATATACATAAAATAAAAATAAATCTTGATTTAAATTGGGGGAAAGGTCTGTTTTGTTTTGGTTTTTTGTTTGTTTGTTTTGGTTTTTCGAGACAGGGTTTCTCTGTGCAGTCTTGGCTGTCCTGGAACTCACGCTGTAGACCAGGCTGGCCTCAAACTCAGAAATCTGCCTGCCTCTGCCTCCCAAGCACTAGGATTAAAGGCGTGCACCACCACCACCCGGCTTGTTTTCCTTTTATTGTGGGGAGTGCATGTGTAGTGGTCAGAGGACAACTTTATAGAGATGATTTTCCCCTAATGTGGAAACTTCAGACTTAGAGGTAATAATCTCAGAACTTTGAAGTGCTAGTGAGAGAGACCCTGTGGGTAGCTGGCACTAGCCCTTGGGGCTGAGTTTCCCTCACAGAACCACACTGTGTGGAGGATCTCTATGTAGACTGGCCTTGAACTCACGGAGATACACCTGAGTCTTCCTTCAGAGTGCTGGGAGTGTGTGTGCCACCACTGCCAGCTGTGGCCCTTTAAAAGGTAGAATTCTCTGGGTCCCCTGTCTATGAAGGCTCTTAGCATTCTACTGGCAGGCCAGAGAGGGTTGCCTGCCTGGTTGGGCTGTCTTTCAAATCGTGTTTGACAGGTGTCATTGGTTCGGTAGAGGAGACTATACCCCCAACTTAAGTTCATCTTATAGTATAAACGTGGTTAGCTGAGGTAATGCTCATTCCCCTTTGTCAAATATGAATGGATAATTGTTCTATTAGGGCTACTTAATGAGTAGATCATCACTTCACACTTTGAGGTAACAAATAATCTCAGTGCTTTAAAGTGCTAGTGGGAGAGACCCTCCTGGGTGGCTGTGCTAGCCCTTCGGGCTTGAGTTTCCCTCACAGAACCTGTCAAATAGAGGAGCTAGGTAAGGGAGTCAGCAGGGATGGGGAGAGGTATGGACGTATTTTGGCAGGGAGGGAGGGAGGTTTTTCTCACATGTTTTTCTGTGTGTGTGTGTGTGTGTG
>NW_022196909.1:61465357-61472242 GCF_008632895.1 Mastomys coucha | reverse complement strand
TAGACACTGTGGTTGTGCTAGAGCCTTAGACACTGTGGTTTATGTTAGAGCCTTAGACACTGTGGTTTGTGTTAGAGCCTTAGACACTGTGGTTGTGCCAGAGCCTTAGACACTGTGGGTTTGGTGATACTAAAGATCAAACCTAGGCTTCACATGTCTGGACCTCTGAGCTCGATCTTCAACTTTAAAAAGTAAGTGGAGAAGGAACAGGTGTGATGACTCATGCTTTTAACCCCAGCACTCTGAGACAGGGGCCAGGGGGCTCTCCACAGTGAGTTCCAAACCAGCCAGGGATAGTAAGACTCAGTCTCGAGAAAAAGAAAAAAATTATGAAGATACAGGGATTATATCGAAGTAAAGAACTAATATATACTTTATAGGCCTAAAGATACATCATAATTGGACAGTTTATTCCGTGTGATTGTGACGTCTGGGAGGCGTGGTTTATAGTGACAGGAGCTGTGGCTAATGCCTGTTATCAGAACATGTTTCTGTTTTGTGGCATTTGTTTGAGGCAGGTTCATATGTAGACTAGACTGTCCTGGTACTCATTAGGTAGACCATGCTGTCCTTAAGCTTGCATCAGGCCTTCTGCCTCTGCCTCCCAAGGGCTGAGAATACAGATGTCACCATGTCACCATGCCTGGCTTGTGTAACAGATCCACCATATCCATTTGATGATAGTTTCCCTGTTTCCTTCCCCGTCTTGTTTCCAGAAGTCATGTGTGCAGGAACATTGGTGCCAGTATGACCTCAAATGACTCACGCCTGGATCCTAAAGAGCCTGTTTCTCATGGCTGGCTGCTCTTAGCTTCAGCAGCCAGCGGCCTCTTCTGCTTCACTTCTCCCACTCTCCTTCTTTCTCCTTCACCAATCCTCTCTCCTCACCCTGAGCTCTGCTCAGTGGCTTATAATCAGCCCAGTCACTGCAACCCAGAGAATTCAGCCACCCTCAGGAGGGTCCCACATCAGGAACTCACCCTTCCACGCTCTTCTAGAGTAGAGAAAGTGCCCTTCCCCGTGGCAGGAGGGAAGGCCACATCTGTTAGGCCTTGTGATTGGTTTGAGGGAACTAATAGGAGAAGGAAGTTTGAACTGAGAAAAATCTCTCCGTAAGGCTCATCCTTCCCTCTGCCGTCCCTGGGCATGCCCCTCCTCTGGGCATCTCTACAGGATTTCATTCCTCCATCCAACTGCCGTTCACAACTGCCCTTTCCAACTGCTCCAGAACTCTTGGCCCTGGCGTTCTGTGATGTAAATTATTCCACGCATGGCTTGAAATGGGTGAGAAGCAGGGTTGCCAGGTGTCGGATCACTAGTGTAAGTTGACTGGCTCTCGGGGGAGAATCACTCCTGGAATTTGTTGAGTTGTTACAGTCTGGGCCAGAGCTATGCTGGCCATGCTTGTGGCTGCTGCAGGGGAGAGGGAACTCCAAGCTGCAGGGGGGAGAACTTGTGCTGCTGTTTCTACTTTTAAACATTCCTGGTCCAGCTATGGACTATTTGGCATTGAACTTAGACAGTATTGCTTCACTGAGAAGCACTCAGGCCCCATGACCAGAGCCTATATGGCCTATAGCACAGGGTTTCTAGTCTGTCTCCAAATGTGGGGAGAACCCACTTTTTGCCTTCCTAGAAATCACCAAAATATGCTGAGAAACTAGAGTTGCTCTCAGTGTTTAGAAGCATCCAGTCACAACACTGAAGGACTTCAGAGTCTGAGAGCTTTTCTAAAGCAATTTTTTTTCTCTGCCCTTGCTTATTCTACATGTGGTGGCATAACTCCTCCTTCATTGGTCCTCTTGGGAGTCTGCATGTGGGAATGGCTGCAGCTGTCTTAGATGTGTCTAGAGTCTTTAGACCTCTAAATTGAAAACTGATTTATAGGAAAAAGAATTTAAGTCAAAAACGTACTCAAGTAACTGTTAATATTACATTTTTTTGTCTTTACTTTTAGTGGCTTTGTTTTTGACATGGAGTCTCATGTAGCCCAGGCTGGCCTCACCTTGTCATGTAGGCAAGGGTAGCCTTCACCTCCTGATCCTCCTGTCTCTGCCTTCCAACTCCTGGGATCACAGGTGCTTGCCAGCACGCCTGGCTTGCTTGGTTATTTGTGTTTTTACTTATTTATGAGCTGGGGTCTTGCTTTTGCCAATGCTGGCCTTGAACTCTTGGACTCAAGTTCCCTTCCTTATTCAGTCCTACCTGACTAGCCAGGACTACTGGCAAATGACACTGTGCCCACCAGCCACAACATTTTTCAAATGGCAAACTTGATAAGTGACTAGAGAAAGCCCCCATGCTGACAGTTCTCTGTGGAGGCTCATGTGCAGCAGCTCCACTGCATCCACAGTGCTGGCCGCTCTACTTACACTCACTGCCTTCCTCTTTCCTTGCAGTTGTCATGGATGATGACGATGACTCCTGTCTCCTCGATCTTATTGGGTAAGATTCTCCTGTGGAACCCAGGGTAGACCACTTGTGTGGAACCCAGGATAGACCACTTGTGTGAGGTGTGAAGAACAAAAAAAGGAGCTCAGTATCTATCCAAGCTCCTGGGCTTTTAAAATAAAACAATAATTTACCACGGTTACAGCACTGGGACAGAAATGTAGTTTTTTGTTTTGTTTTGTTTTAAGATTTTATTTATTTCATGTATGCTAGTACACTGTCATTGTCTTCAGATACACTAGAAGAGGGCATCAGATCACATTCCAGATGGTTGTGAGCCACCATGTGGTTGCTGAGAATTGAACTCAGGACCTGTGGAAGAGCAGTCAGTGCCCTTAACCCCTGAGCCATCTCTCCAGCCCGAGAGGTAGTTTTATAGATCATAACCCATCCCTTTTGGTTTTACTTGTTATTTTTTAATAAGTCTCAGGATGCCAAGCCAGGGTGTTGCTTAGTTTTAGCATTCTCACCAAGCAAGGGCAAGGTCCTGAGTTCAATCCCTAGGACTGAAGCAGTAGGTGCCTCCAGGAGACAGAAATGTAGAAAATGGTTTAAAATGGGGAGATTTTACTCAGGCTAGTATGACGCTTCTTTTTGCCTTACTAAAATATCAACAACTATTTAAATATAAGTGGCAGTATTTACTTGTTTCCCCTCTCTCTTTTCTTTCTTTTCTAGAGACCCACAAGCATTGAACTATTTTCTGCACGGACCTAGCAGTAAGTCGGTAAGTGACAGACAAGTATCTCAGGCTCGGCTTTTGTTTGTCCAAACCCTGCAGTAACTGACGTGTTGAATTTGCCCTTTGCAGAGTGGTGATGATGTGACGAACGCAGGGTATTCTGCAGCCAATTCTAATTCAATTTTCGCCAACTCCACGGTGAGTGCTGAAAACTGAACCTCAAGCCTTTCTGTCTCAAGGAAACCTTACAAGAGAGGTTTCAGTTGCCTTTGTAGAGTGTTAAGAATCATTACCTCACCTTGTAATTGACAGGAGAGGAAAAACCCATATGTCAATTTTTTTTTTTTTTTTTTTTTTGGCTTTTTTCAAGACAGGATTTCTTTGTTTAGCCCTGGCTGTCCTAGAACTCACTGTGTAGACCAGGCTGGCCTCAAACTCAGAAATCCACCTGCCCGTGCCTCCCAAGTGCTAGGATTAAAAGCGTGTGCCACCACCACTGCCCAGCATCCATGCTCTTTTTGTCATAGAATCAGGCTCTTAAGATATTTACCTTGCCAGTTTCTTCTTGTTTTTAACATTCATTTATTTTATGTCTGTGTGAGGGAGGGTTTACATATGTGCCTGTGTGTACAGGGAGTGGTCAGGAGGAGGACAACCTTGAATTGGTTGTCTCCTTCTACCAAGTGGGTGCCAGGGATCAAACTCAAGGCTTTGTGGTGAGCCTTCATCCTCAGTGTCGCTCTTGTCCAGGACTGCCAGCTTCCTAAGCCTTCAACCTTAGGAAATGATGCCAGTGTTGTGACATGAGGAAGGCACATTAGAATGTTTTGAATCTTGTCATATGATTTAAGGAGACTTTTAAATTACAGTTACTTACAAATAATGTTAATGTTAAAAACAAGATACAGGTAATACCCAACATGGCTGGGCTTGTCACTGAGGGCCTGTCCAGCCTGCATCTGATGCTTACAGTACTTGAGAAAGTGGTTTTACTGTTAGCTCTGTCTTGTAGAGAAGGAAGCTAAGGCACAGAGAGGTTCACACAGCCAAAAGGTGCAGCGCTCGGGTTCTGGCTCAGGCCCCAGATTCTTAAGCTCTAAGAGAATAGACAAGATGGGAAACTTAGAGTCTTACTTGGAGACTCTTCTCAGATGAGTATGTTTAGGGGCTGGGGAAAAAGGCCTTAGTATATGGGAACACTTGCTGGGCCAGAATAAGGATCTGAGTTCAAGTCCCTCGGACCCACGTAAAAAGCTAGGCCTGGCTGCAAAAGTGCCTTCAACGCCAGTGTCAGGGTCTGAGGCAGGAGGGACGCTGGGGCTTCTCCGCAGCCAGCCCAGCTGCAGCTTCAGTGAGAGGCCCTGGCTCACGGAAGTCAGACAGAGTCCAGTCTGAGCGCCGGCCATCAGCAGTCCCGGCCATCTACATGCTGCGGTTACGGGCGCCAGCCACCTGCCTCACTTCTGCCTTGGTACTGCTCCAGAGAAAAGAATCTTTTGCTCTCAATTACTTTTCCCACTGCCTCTCAAATGCTTCTTTAAACCTGCTGTGAGGCGGCCCGGCCTGGCTCTTCTGTGTAATCGTTCAGCCACTCTCACCTCTTAGTAAAGTTCTGCAAATCAGAAGGCTTTTTTTTTTTTGAGACAGGGTCTCTCTCTATAGCCATATAGTCCAAGCTGGCTTCAAACTCAAAAGAGATCTCTTGCCTCTGCATTTATTTATTTTTGTTGTTGTTTTGTTTTGTTTGAGGCAAGGTTTCTCTTTGTAGCCCCAGCTGTCTTAGAACTCACTCTATAGAACAGGCTGGCCCTGAACTCAGAGATCCACCTGCTCCTGACTCCCAAGTGTTGATATTTAAAGGTGTGTGCCATCACTGCCGCCACTGCCGCCACCACTGGCCTAGAATACTTGTTCTTGATCAGTCTGTTTTTAATTTTCCTCCTCTTTTTGTTTCTTTCTGATCATATGATAGTACGCAGAGCAGAAGCCCCCCTCAGGCTGAGGGACTGGGTGGTGGAGCTTGCCTTCATGCATGATGTCTTGCTTCCAGAACAGCAAGTTAAATCGTTTTCTGTTTGTGCCACACAAGATGGCTGTGGCCGGTGGCTTAGTTTTTGTTTTGCTTTGTTTTGTTGTTTGTTTTTCGAGATAGGGTTTCTCTGTGCAGCCCTGGCTGTCCTGGAACTCACTCTGTAGACCAGGCTGGCCTTGAACTCAGAAATCCACCTGCCTCTGCCTCCCAAGTGCTGGGATTAACGGCGTTTGCCCCCACTGCCCAGCTGGTGTCTTAGTTTTTATTACTCTCTTCAGCTTCTCTTCCTGAGTCTGCATTGTAGTCTCTCTGGATTGTCTGTTCCTCTGGCGTTCCTTAAAAACATAATTAACACATATGTACAGATCTAGAAAGGAGTTCCTTTCCCTTTTGAGTTAACTGGATTTGTTTTTGTTTGCTCATTTGTTTTTAGTTTGAGATAGTTTTCCTAACTACTTGAGTGTTAATAAGTAAATATACGAAATCAGCAGAGCATTCACTTTCCGTCAGAACTCTCATTTTGGGGCTGTAGGGTACCTTCTTAGACATCTAGCAAAGTGAAACGTTTTGACTTGTTGGTGTACAGTGGTCTGGATATATACCCCTGGGCTGAATCCCACTTGCAAACAACCTGAAAAGCGATTTTTCTGGGAGTGCTTATCACCAGTGGGATCCTGGGTTCAATCTTTAGCACCCTACCCGGGTGCGCCCAAACAAGGAAGGCTAGCTGGCAGTGGTAGCCCATGCTCAGGAAATAGAGGCAATTGGATCTCTGTGAGTTCAAGGCCAGCCTGGTCTACAGAGCAAGTTCCAGGACATCCAGGCTACACAGAGAAACTCTGTCTTGAAAAGCCCTCCCCTGATCCGCAAAAGAGGAAAAAAGTGTGACACACCCCCCCCCCCCCCACAGTAGCTTGGAAACAAGAAGCTGATCTCTAGATATCCTTAGTTACGTCACGTTATCTGCCTGCCTGTCTACATCTATGTGTTTGCTTTATTTTTGAAGCAAGTCTTTCTCTGTAGCCCTAGCTGTCCTGGAGCTCACTCTGTAGATCAGGCAGACGTTAACTGACAGAGCTCCTCCCGCCAGACCATCAGACTGTCGAGTTTAAAGGCCCATGTCAGCATGCCCACTTGTCTTTATGTATGAGACAGAGTCTTAATGCGGCCTAGATTGGCCTCACCCTTGCTGTTAGCCCAGGCTGACCTCAAATTCCTAGCCATCCCAACTGAGATAGCACAAATGAGCCTCGCCTCAGCTAGCTTTTTGTATGTTCCCTATATAATCATCTGTCAAAGCAATGACCATACATACTGTTCAGCATAACTAGAGAAATAAAGTGGGAGAAAGAAGGTAAGCAGCAGTTTGTGCTGAGAGAGAGTTGTGTTTCCCAGGAGGACTGCAGGTTTGAGACCAGCCTGAGTAGGAGCTTGTTCTAAAATAACAGCAAACATAAAATCAGTGTGCCCTGGAACCTTATCATTAAGCTTTATATTTATATTCGTTCAGGAGTGGGATTTTTAAATGTCTCTTCTGAAGGTTTGATATATGCCTTGTAACACACTGATTCTGCTTTTTAGAATGCTGACCCTAAATCGTCCCTCAAAGGCGTAAGTAGCCAGCTTGGAGAAGGGCCCAGTGATGGGCTGCCGCTTGCAAGTAGCCTTCAGTTTCTTGAAGATGAACTTGAGTCTTCTCCTCTCCCTGATCTCAGCGAGG
>NW_022196909.1:61440578-61463601 GCF_008632895.1 Mastomys coucha | reverse complement strand
GTGTCCCACCGTCTTCCAGTCTCTGCTTCCAAATCTCCCAGCACCGTGAGCAGCACCCCGGGGACACAACAGCAGTTCTTCTGTCAGGTCAGTGCCGGGCGTGTGCAAGCGCTTGTGTTCATACAATTGTATAACTGTCACCTTAGGTGAAATGTACTTAGTAACTGCAGTGTTTCAATCTGTGGTTGATCATTCTTTTTTGTTGTTTTTTTGTTGGTTTGTTATTTTGAGACAGGGTTTCTCTGTGTAGCCCTGGCTGTCCTGGAACTCACTCTGTAGACCAGGCTGGCCTGGAACTCAGAAATCCGCCTGCCTCAGCCTCCCAAGCCCTGGGATTAAAGGTGTGCACCACCACTGCCAGACAGTTGATCGTTCTTCCTCCCTCTTGATGAAAGGCTCTTAGCTGTTGTAGAGTAAGTGGGCCATTGTAGAGTGAAGACTCTGGAATCAAATTGGATTTGAGGCCAGTGCGATGACTCAGTAGGTGAAGGCATTTACGGTCACATCTGAGTCTGACCCCTGGGACCCACATGGTAGAAGGCAACCACCCCCCTGAGTGGCCCTCTGACATTGACATACAAGCTATGGCAGGAATACTGTGTTAGCATACTCTCTATCACTAAGGTGACACACCAGGACCAAAAGCACTGTGAGGAGGAGCGGGTTACACTTCCATGTCAGTGTCTGTCATTGAGGGAAGTCAGAGTACATCCCTGGAGACAGGAATCAGTGCATAGGGCATGGAGGAGCGCTGCTTTCTGGCTTGCTCACTATGGCTTACTCAGCTAGTTTGGTTTTTTTGTTTTGTTTTGTTTTGTTTTGTTTTGTTTCAAGACAGGGTTTCTCTGTGTAGCCCTGGCTGTCCTGGAACTTACTGGACCAGGCTGGCCTCGAAACTTACTGAGATCCACCTGCTTCTGCCTCCAGTGTGCTGGGATTAAAGGCATGCGCCACTAGTCCTGCTTCTCAGCCAGTTTCTTATATACCCAGAACCACCTGCCTAGGGATGGCACCACCAACAGTGCGCCGGGCTCTCCCACATCAATCGTCAACCAAAAAAATGCCCCACAGACCTGCCCACAGGCCAGTCTCATGGAGGCAGTTCCTGAACTGGAACTCCCTCCTCTCAGATAACTCTAGTTTGTGTTGACTTGACAAAAAAACTAACTACTCCAGGTATGCACTTGTGCACATACACACACACACACACACACACATATACACACAGATATATAAACACACATATAAACACCCACATATAAATGAATGCATTATATTTTTTTAATTCTTGAATCTGAATCCAGGCTCTATGAGGTGAAAGCAACCTATAAAATCATGTTCCAAACTTAGTTTCCATGGGTGAAGTGGGATAATAATATGGCCATACTGTGGAGTCCCTGGGAGGCAAGTGGTACCTCTGCAGGGCACTGTCCTGAGACTGACGGTAACCAGGCCTCACCTCCTGCTGATGCCCACTCATTGGGAATCCACCAAAGGATTAGTCCATCGGGCAGGTCAGGACCTCCAGGATGTACACACTGCCCAAAAGACTATCAGCTGGCAACCACGTCATTACCATGTGCACATTTCTGCTGGGTGGAATGTGGCTGCTGCTGGTGATCCAGGGACTCCATGCCACTCTGCAGTGGTCACTGGCTCAGCCCAGAGGGAGGCTTTGCAGGGAGGGGTGTGGATCAAGAACACTCTCCTTTGACCCATGCCTGAGCCAGCCCAGTTGGTGAGATCACATAGAGATTATGGCTGAAAAGCTCTCAGGTGCTCCTCCGCTTCTGTCCTCCACTTCTGTCAGACATCTCCTTTTCCTCTCCTCATTCTGAGCATGCTCCATAGGGTCAGACACACCTCAGTGAGAGAGCGGTTCGCCTATTGTGCTTGAGGTCTGAGTTCAAACACAGTACAACACAGCAGAACAGTTGGCATCAAGCACTAATTACATCTAGGTCTTCCCCCACTAGGAGGGCTTACCCTGTACACTGCTTCCCCCACACATCTGCCTCCTCTGTCTTTATTTCCACAGCCTTCTGTGTACTCAGGAGAAACTTTAGAACCTACAACAGATTCTCCTATCTACTGTTGGTTTTACCTGTTGATTTGTTTCTTAGGGTCTGTAGAAGAGCTTAAATTCTTATATATTTTTTTAATTTTATTTTTTTTAAAGATTTATTTATTTTATGTGTATGAGTACACTGTAGCTGTACAGATGGCTGTAAGCCATGTGACTGCTGGGAATTGGACTCAGGACCTCTGCTCGCTCCGGCCCCGCTTGCTCTGCCCCGCTTGTTCCAGCATAGTACACCGTAGCTGTCTTCAGGCACACCGGAAGAGGGCGTCAGATCTCATTACGGATGGGTGTGAGCCACCATGTGGTTGCTGGGATTCAAACTCAGGACCTTTGAAAGAGCAGTCAGTGCTCTTACCCGCTGAACCATCTCTCCAGCCCAAACTCTTATATTTTAATATGAATCTTTTACATGTACAGATACCAGTCTTTTAGAAACCATATACCTTTGATTCATAGCAAGAAGGCTTTTTGGGGGGGGTTGTTTGTTTGTTTTTTGGGGGGTGAGGGACCTTTTTTGAGACAGGGTTTCTCTGTATAGCTCTGGCTATCCTGGAACTTACTCTGTAGACCAGGCTGGCCTCAAACTCAGAAATCTGCCTACTTCTGCCTCTCAAGTGCTGGGATTAACGGCATGCGCCACCACTGCCCAGCAGCAAGGAGGTTTTATGATTGGGGCTAACTGCATTGGTCTAACTTTCCAGTGGCCATTCCTTACTGTCACTATGTTCCACAGTGTTCCCCAGGTGGGATTTTTGTTTGTTTGTTTGTTTGTTTTGTTTGTTTTTCAAGACAGGGTTTCTCTGTAGCCCCAGCTGTCCTAGAACTCACTCTGTAGACCAGGCTGGCCTCGAACTCAGAAATCCGCCTGCCTTTGCCTCCCAAGTGTTAGGATCAAAGGCATGCGCCACCACCGCCTGGTCCCAGGTGGGACTTTTTCAGGGCTATTCTGCACTGATCCTATATTCTTGGTGGTTTTCCTTCTCCTCTGGTATCATGTATAGATATAGGATCTTGTTTCACACTATGTTCCAGTACACAGGAAGCTGAGAGAGGATCGTCACAAGTTCAAGGCAGCCTGGGCCAAGAGAAACAGACCCTGACTCAAACATAAGCTGCACGATGGATAAAGATACAGAGTGGCACCCAAATAGGCTCACAGCCAGTCTGCCACTCCTGTCCCCACTGAAGCCTCATTCTTGCTAGGCCTTTGGATTTCCTGTGACATAGCCTCTGTACTGCAGGTGACACAGCCTCTGTACTGCAGGTGACACGGCTAGACAAGCTGTTCTCTGCATCATACTGTGGACACTGCACTCCATTATATAACTTGAGATAGTACATATTGATCTGCTGTGTTTTTATTATAATTGATTGTCTATTTTCACCTATAGCATCGCCATTTCCCCTTCCCCTCTCTCAAGTGGGAGGAGCATATGGCTGGCTCCCCAGTTTCTTGTATCTGACAGAACAAGAAGCCCCTCCTGGAAGCTTCAAAAGAGTTTTGGTTTGTTTTTTTTTTTAGTTTTTATGCAAGACAAGGGAAGTAGGTCGCTGGCGGTTTTCAGGAGCTCCATGCTGGAGTGAAGGATGGGGCATAGCTTTGAAAGGCAGCATGCACTGCAAAGGGTGATCAGTAGAGCACCTGCCATTTACATCCATGGCACCAAGAGTGACTCCATGACAGAAGGTGCCTGACAACTGCTGGGTAGGTTTCCTATAGAAACCCTGGATTGTTGTAATGAACAAAAATACCATTATCAGAAGCATTTGCTGTTTATGTTTGTAAAAATTTTAATTTAGCAATATTTTTTAAAGATTTCCTTTATTACTTTTAATTTGTCCCTGTATGTGTTTATGTAGGAGTATGCACATATGAGCACAGGTGCCAGAGGTAGCTAGTGATGTCAGTCCCCTGGAGCTGGAGTTGCAGGCAGTGGTGAGCCAACCAAGATGGGCACTGGGAGCTGAACTCCGGCCGTCTGCAAGAGCAATAAGTGCTCTTAAACTACTGAGCTAAGCCCTCCAGTGTTTTAATATTACATATAGTTAATATTATGGGCCGGTGAGAGAGCTCAACAGTTAGGCAATGGCTGAGCAAGCCTGGAACCTAAATTGATCCCTGAAACCCATGTAATGGTGGACAGAGGGGGAGGGCTCACTCCACAAACATGTCCTTGTACCTCCACACCCACATGCATACATGCATACACACACACACACATGTGCACACATACTGCATACCCGCACATACACACACACACACACACACACACATAATAATATATCTTTAACTGTTAATGTTCGAGGGACTACATTTCTTGGTGTTGGTTCAGTGTAGTTCATTTGCTTTGCTCCAGGCACTCAGAGTACAGGAAGTTTCCCCAGCTGCTCTCCAGCCACCACTTGCTTACAGGTGTCCCCCAAGCCTGGGCTCAGTCTGCTTCCCAGTCTCTATAATGCAGAGGCTCAGAGCTAGGGAAACTGGAAGGCAACAGAACACTGCTCGCTGTCTGTCGCCCATAGCCTAGATCTGCAGCATCTGTGCTACTTGTACTAAGGGGTCCACGTGTGCTCAAGAACACACACATGTTCCTCTGCACCATTTCAAGTTCTTTATAAACACTCGAACTGTTTGCCTGTAACTTCTTCAGCATCTCCTGAGAACAGAGGCTTCGTGACATTTTATGTTGTTACTGCCCCACTAAGAGATTTAATGTTAAGTCAAATAATGTCAGATTTCTTTGAGTCAAGACATTAATGCACTTTACAATAGATTTTTCACCCAGGATTCAGAAAATATTGTTTGCACATTAGTGATTTATACCTTTAACCCAGTGGTTAAGAGCACTTATTGCTCTTATAGAGTTCAATTTCCAGCACCCACCTGGGACAGCTCCCAACTGTCTATAACTTCAGTTCCAGTGGGCTCTGACATTTCTGTCCTGGAACCCACTCTATAGACAAGGCTGGCCTCAAACGCAGAGATCTGCCTGCCTCTGCCTCCTGAGTGCTGGGATTAATTTTAAGTCATGCACTATCATACCCAGCAAAAAATAAATCAGCATTTTTAAAAAGAGTTAAAGACCTGCAAGATAGCTCAGTAGGAAAAGTACGTACCTCAAAGCCTAAGCACAGTCTCTGAAACCACACGTTGAAGAGAGAACCCAGTCCCACAGGCTGTTCCTCTGATCACCACACACGCTCTGCCATGTGCTCCCCATGCCTCACAAACGTAAAAATAAATACATACTTGGACAAAGTAAGTAAAACAGTGTAGTGAGCCTGAATCTTCAGCTAGTGATTGGGTGTGGCCCAGATGAGCTTGTGGCTCCCTGCTCATCTGTACCTCCCTACTCTACCCCTGCCTTGCTCTTGGATGCCAGTCCAGACAGTCTGGTCACATCTCTGATCTGGTTGTTTCTTCGTGCTTGTCCTACTTTCTTCTTCTTGATGTTCCAGTTTTCCCAAAGGCAAGCCCACTGGAGCCCTCAGGCCTTTGACAGGTTACCTACCACACTGAGCCCTCCTCCCTGCTGGAGGCTTGGTCTCAAACGGAGACCCAGGTATCCTCATGGAGCCCTGTAAGCTGAAGCCTTGAAGCCCAAAGGAATGCCAGGGTTTGCACTGTCTTCTAAATGGATCAAAATGTAAAAGCCAGTGGTTAAGCCAGGTGGTTTTTATGAGAACTTAACTTGCCAAGCAAAAACTATGATAGGTCCAAACCTTTTTAGAGCTCCAAAAGATTTAGTAGATCTGAAATTCTTTGAAAGCCAGGAGCCAGAGTACACCCTATGGCCCTGGGTGTGAGGGTGCAGGTGAGAGCAAGCTGAGTTTTCTGTCTTCGTCTTCAGCCCTACTCTCCCAGATCCACTGCCCCCTCCTGCCTTATTATGTTTGTGGATGTCCAGCTAGATGGACTTGCTTTCTTCTCCTATACTTTTAATAAATCACTAAACCCTATTTAAAAAACAAAACAAAAGCCAGGCAGTGGTGGCGCACACCTTTAATCCCAGCGCTTGGGAGGCAGAGGCAGGCGGATTTCTGAGTTCAAGGCCAGCCTGGTCTACAGAGTGAGTTCCAGCATAGCCAGGAATACACAGAGAAACCCTGTCTCGAAAAACCAAAAAAAAAAAAAAAAAAAAATTAATGCAGAGTCCCTTACTATGTAGCTCTGGCTGGCCTCAAACTCCCAGAGGCCCTCCTGCTTCTTCCTCCCCAGTGCTAATAGGTACCACACCCAGCTTGAAATTCTTCTGTGAAAATCTCTCAAGTATTCGCTCCATGAGTGATGGAGATGTTTACAGTAACCAAATGCCAGGACCTGACCAGACTAGTTTTAATCCTTTCCCTGAAGCTGCACATAGGCAGCCCTGTGACAGACCACACCACAGTGGAGGAGGTAGGCACAGTGGTCACACAAGCCGCCGGGTACTGTACCTTCCCTCTTTCCTTTCCCACGGTCATACTCTGCAGCAGGTACAGGGAGCCTTCCTGGGGAAGTAAGCGTTGTGTCAGGAAGGAAGCCTGGCCAGTCAGCTTTGCCTGTGCCCTGTCAGCAACTGGGGAACATTCTAAAAAATGTGATGCCTGCACCTTATCCCCGTAAGCTCTGATTTCAATAGCTTGGAGCAAGGACCTTAGGCACCAGTGTTTTCCAGAGGCTCCCACATGACGATAAAGTGCAGCTCGGGGTAGAGGGCACAGGCCCAGCCAGTTCCCACAGCCAGTTACAGCCCTAATGTCACCTCATTAGACATGTGTTCCTCCTCAGGGTGATTGATGTGGCTTCAGCCTCTCCCTCAGAGCTCGAGTCCAGAACACTAATCCTCCTCAAGCATTAGCCTGGTGACCCAAGCCAGGCCCTCTGGGAGCTCCCACTCCTAGGAGGAGGCCACATTGCCAGCCAGCATCAGGGGCTCCCTCCCTACGCCCCCAACCTCTCCTGTCTCCTTGCCTGTTCTTTTCATTTCTACTGAGCACTAAGCCTGTGACTCCAGTCTATACTCAGCACTGAGTACTGCCACTCTTTAGGGCCTAAAACATAAGGTCCTGTTTCGGGATCGCTGAGAAGCCAGCTCACATACACTGTATTGCAAGTGGACATGGGTTAGGGTTGGGCAAACTCTAACAAGATGGCGGAGCACAAGAAGACAGTGCTGACTGACCTGGGACCGTTCATTGTTTATTTTGTGAGAGTGTACAGCTGCACGTGCCACAGGAGAGTGTGTATATCAGAGAGGGCCACGTGCAAGATCTGGTTCTCTTCTCTCCCCGACACCCCAGGGCCCCAGGGACCACACTGAGGTTATCAGGCTTGATGGCAGGATCCTTCACCTGCAGAGCCTTCTTGCTGGCTGCTGAGCTTTGACCGTCTAAAGGGAAGAAAAGGCCAACAAGACAGAAGGTGGAGGTGGTGCATGTTCCAGAAAGGAGAAATCCCAAAGAAAAGCCTGGGAGAGAAGATGGCATATGCCACGGGGGAAGGAAAGCAAGTCCAGGTGCATAAGGAAGGTGTTGGGTAGGAAAGGTGTGTCAGGTGTGTATCCTGTGGGTCTTAGAAGACAGGAGCCGAGGTAGGCCAGATGTGAGCCTGTGATCCAGCTCTTGGGAGGCAGAAACAAGCAAATGTTGTTGAGTTTGAAGCTAGCCTGGTCTACATAGGACAACCAGGGCTACATAGTGAGAACCTGTCTCAAAAACAAACAAAACAACCAGTATCATAGGCCAGGCGTGTACACACACCCGTATGTGGTCCTGGAAAACAGCTCGGGAGTTAAGGTTAGCCTCAGCTACAAAGCAGGTCTGAAGCCACCACGTGCTTTGTGAGACCCTGTCTCAAAAAACCAAAAACCAAAACCAAAAAGAGCCAACGTGTTAACTTGAATGTGAAATAGTGAAGACTCATGCTAGCCTTATCCTGGTAGACTTGGTGGGAAGCACATGGAATCCAACGATGACGTCAGAGCTCACGGTTGGCTGCCACGGCTGAGAGAATAGGAAGACAAAAAGTCCTGGCAGTGACATTCAGGTTCACTGAGGCAGAGAAATGGAGCATTTCTATTTGTAAAAGAAGTTCCTGAGTTTCAGGTGACCTCATTGAGTCTGAGGAAGGGAAAGCACATTTGGTATTAAACAAACATCTGTAAAGTGTAAAGCCTTGTGGGCTGCAAAGGGGCTGATTGAGCAGTGTGTAAACTGTAAATGAGACCATCAGAGTGACGGGGACGGAACAGGGGGCATATGTACATAGAGAAGGAAGAGAGCTGGGTGAGAGCCAGGGCGTATCAGCACAGGACCTCGAGTTCAAGAATGGCCTGAGGACCTAGTCACAGGGTACATGCTAGAGGGACTGAGAGCTGCGATGGGGTTAGCAACCTGAACCTGTTCAGTGCAGAATCACACTGCAGTAGACTAAGAGTCGGGTGTGGTAGCTCATGCCTGTAATCCCAGCACTTGGGAGACTGAGGCCAGCCTAGGCTATACAAAGAGGCCCCTTCTCAGAAAAACAGAAGGACTAGAGAGATGGTTAAGAGTACTTGCTGTGTAAAAATGTGGGCTGGAGTCTGGGATCTCAGTACCCAAGAAGTAAGGAGCCTAGAGTCCAGCACATGCTGTGACATCAAGGTGTGGAGACTAGAGGACTGCTCCCATGCAGCCTAGGAAACCCCAGCCTTGAATCCATAGGCAGAGAGTAACAGAAGGGACACCTGATGCCCTCTTCTGGCCTCTGAGTTTGTGTGCAGACATGCACACCGTATGTGCGCACCATGCATTGTGTACACATGCATACACACACACACACATATACACACACACACAGTATCAGTATGTGTATGATTTGGGGGGCGGGGTTGGTTGGTTGTTTAAGTTTTCTTTTTTTTTTAAGATTTATTTATTTTATTTTATGTATATGAGTACACACTGTAGCTATAGAGATAGTTGTGAGCCTTCATCTGATTGTTGGGAATTGACTTTTTAGGACCTCTGCTCCCTCCAGTCAACCCTGCTCTCTCTGGCCCAAAGATTTATTATTATAAATAAGTACATTGTAGCTGTCTTCAGATGCACCAAAAGAGGGTGTCAGATCTCATTACGGGTGGTTGTGAGCCACCATGTGGTTGCTGGGATTTGAACTCAGGACCTTCGGAAGAGCAGTCAGTGCTTCTTACCTGCTGAGCCATCTTGCCAGCCCGGTTTAAGTTTTCTTGAAGCAGTGTTTCTCTGTATAGCCCTGGCTGTCCTGGAACTCACTCTGTAGACCAGGCTGACCTCAACCTCAGAGATTTACCTGCTTCTGTCTCCCCAGGTGCTGGGATTAAAGGTGTGTGCTACCTCCACCCATCATAAGTAAACAGTTCTTAAAGGAGGAACCGGGCTGGGCAGTGATGACACATGTCTTTAATCCCAGCACTTGGGAGGCAGAGGCAGGTGCAGAGGCAGGTGGATTTCTGAGTTCCAGGCCAGCCTGATCTACAGAGTGAGTTCCAGGACAGCCAGAGCTACACAGAGAAACCCTGTCTTGGGAGGGAAAAGGGGGGGTGGGGTGGGGACTGGGCCGAAGAGGTAGTTCAGTGGTTAGGAGCAGTGCTACCCTTGCTGAGGACCTGGGTTGCCTTGCAGCAGCCAGGTGGGTCACCTCACAACCACCTGTAACCCCAGCTGCTGGGCCATCTGCATCTTCAGCTTACATGGACACTGCACGAATACACGTGGATACACATAGACAAAATTTAAAGTAAAATACACGTGCATGCATGCATGCAGAAGTGTGCTCTAAGGCACAGACAACTTAGATAGAAACAGAGGCACTGAAAGACCCCCGTAGGGAGACCCCCCACTCAAGTCTCGGGAGGACGTGCGCCCAAGGAATCACGAGAGACCATCTTGATGTAAACACATGAGGCAGTATATTTTTAGGGCGCTCCAGTTCGACCCCCAATCTCATGCAGGAGACAAGGAATCGACCCCGAGGCTCAGGGGTTAGGGGTTTATATAGGAAAAAGGTCTGGGGGAACAAAGGAATCAGTATGGCTATACATGATTGGCTAGTTCAAATATCAACTATATTACGTGCAGAACAGAATGGAAGGTTGGTGTTAATCTGAGTTAACAGAGCATCTGACCTTAGAGGACCAGATGGCCCACTACTCAGTGTCTGCCCAGACATGTCCTTGCATTTTTTTTCTCTTCTATATCTTTTTGGCCTGTTAATAACAGCTTGCTTTAGCCCAGGCTTATTTGGACATATTCGACCTTGGTCCACTGTGTTTTTTTTTTTTTTAAACCTGCAATTTTCTCATTAGCCAGTACAAGTTTTAAATTTAACTCTTTCAACACCTAATAGGGTGGGAGCTGTGAAGAGGGGTAGAGTCGGGGGAAACCTTTGCTTGCTTTTTCTTTTGTTATTTTGAAAACAGCACCTGTCTTACTCTGTAGCCCAGGCTGGACTTAAAACCCTCTTGCCTCTGTTTGATTGGAGTGGAGGATCTCTTGTCGCCCAGGCTGGCCTTGAGTTGGCTGTGTAATTTATGACCTTGAACTTGTGTTCCTCCTGCTGAGTCCTCCCAAGGGCCAAAATCTATGTGCCACTTCCTAGGGTTTATGCATTGCTGGAGTCAGAACCCAGCATTCCATGCATGGGAGGCAAGAACTCTTATTAACTGTATCACTAGTCCTACAGTGATGTTTGTCTTAGTCAGTGTTCTGTGGCTATGAAGAGACTCCATGACCGCAGCAACTCTTATGAGAAAGGATTGAAGCCGGGCGATGGTGGCGCACGCCTTGGATCCCAGCACTTGGGAGGCAGAAGCAAGGCGGTGGCCGCGCACGCCTTTGATCCCAGCACTTGGGAGGCAGAGGCAGGCCTGGTCTACAGAGTGAGTTCCAGGACAGGCAGGGCTACACAGAGTAACCCTGTCTTGAAAAACAAAAACAAAACAGAAAGAAACCGCTGCATTGGGACTGAGGTTCAGTCCTGTCAAGCATGGCAGCATGCAGGCAGACATGATGCTAAAGAAGGAGCCGAGAGTTCTACATCTGCGTCCACAGGCAGCAGGAAGACAAACTCTGGGCTTGCAATAGGGATTTTGAAACCTCAAAGCCTAGCTCCAGTGACACATCTTCAATAAGGCCCCATCTTATAAGTTATTTCTCCACCGGTGAAATGAGCCAATTCAAGCCAGATTAGATTATATTAAATGTAGGTTTATTGGGAAGCTGGCCCCAAGGACCAAGGCCAGGGAAAATCACCATGGGAAGAGGGAGGTGGGGAGGAGGGAAGGGAAGCCTGCTCGCAAAGAGAGGCGAGAAGAGAGAAGGAGGGCCAGGAGACCAAAATGTCTGGATTCTATAGGGAAGAGCCTCTGGGAGAGGGAAGGCCCAGCTTCTGGGAAAGCTGGAGGCCTGGTCTGCTTTGACATGTAAAATATGCATCTCAGTCTCCTAGTCCTCTCAAATGGTGGCACTTCCCTGGTGACAAGGTTATCAGTGGGCCCATGGGGGCCATTCCCATTCAGACCACCACAGTTTTTAAATGAATCAGATCCAAAGGCTCTCTTGTCCTCTTTTGGCCCTCTTTAGTTACCAGGTACACATGTCCTACACAGTATATACACATAGACAAATCACACATACACATTAAATAAATCTAAAAAAAAAGTAATCTATTAAAACTTAAAACAATAAATTAACATATTTCTTGGCTCTTTGTTCTACAGGCTCAGAAAAAGTGTTTGAACCAGACCTCCCCCATTCCCACATCCAAGACCACAGATGGCCTGAGGCAATCCCAGATCCCTGGGCTCTTGAGCACAGCACCGCCAGGTCAGGAGCCCAGCTGCAGGAGTTCCTACAGTCTGCCTATCCTGCCGTCCTCGAGCCTCCCAGTCTCAGCACAAAGTGTCTCTGTTGGAATTTTGCCTAATCTGAATTCTCCCTGATAATTCCTTTTCTCTGTACCCTTTCCACCCAAAGAATAGAGTGTGTTCCTGTGGCTGCGGGGTGCCATTGATTATGAGATAGATCATTTACCATACCACTCAGAAAGAAAAAAGCACTTCTAAATTATGATTTTAAGTTATATAGAAAATGTGCTTCTGAGAAGTGATAGGCCCTGGCTCTGCAAGGCTCACAGAACTTTGTGACCAGCCCCACATTGCTCTGTGTGTCTGTGGGTTTGGAAGCCCCACTCCCCAGACTGGACACCTATAGGCTGTATCTAGTCAAGGTGCTTACCACCTGCTGGACTTCATTCATACTCAAAGTACAAAAAGCCTTTTGCCTAAGACCAGTATGGCAACTGGCTGTTCTTTCCAGGTCAACACATGGTAAAAAACACAAAACAAAACCAACAACAACAACAACAAAAACAGGAGCTAGAGTGTCCCTTCCTGTAAGTGTATTTTGGAGTTCTGAAGTGCTGACAGACCACAGGCTTATTGTGGGGTTCTTGGGGATCCCACTTGAGGTTTAATAATGAAGACACAGAGACATCTGTGTAGTATAAGGCTTGTCTGCTGGGGCAGTTTCTCAGCTAGCCTCTACTATGTTATTATTATTATTATAATTTAACCCGACTTATCTGGCATTGTGTTTCTCCCCCTTGTCTACCTCCCTGCTCTGTTCCATCCTGTTTCTGTCCCACCTGCTTCCGACCTCCTTAGTCAACCCAGGCATTCTGCCCCAGCGTCAGCCTTCAGCTCTTTATTCTATAAAAGCCACTTTCCTTCTCCGTCCAGTCTGAGTCAGTCAGCAGCAGGACCACCCTCTCTTAGCTATGAGGGCTATGTAACCTTTAGTGTGGCTGCTTGCTTGTTAACAGATAATCTCAGAGAAGCAAAAGAGAAAGAACAATTCTCTACATATAGAAAACCATAGAAATAACAATACCAAGTATCCAGCCCGCACAGCCATTAGCAATTGAAAGTACTGGGACACACCCACATTGCCATTTGATACAGTGTTGGGGGGAGGGGGAGGGAGTAGGTTACCCAAACACTGACTGAAGTGTATTTTTCTCAGACCATAGACAGAAAACTACAGGTAGCTTTTGTAGTTCTATTTACTATTTACTACTGTGGACTAAGTTGGTTCTATTTATTACCGAACCAGAGCTGCCTCCACAGCTAAGAGATCAGTGTCTCCTGCTTCTTTTCTCCCAACAGGTATTCATCAAGAAATCCTTTCAGACTGGGTGTGGTGGTCCAAGCCTTTTATCTCTCACTCTGGAGGCAGAAGCAGGACAGGTTTCTGTAAATTCAAAGTCAGCCTTATCTACTCAGCAAGTTCCAGGCCAGATTGGTCTTCATAGTGAAGCCTTGTATCAAAAAAAGAGAAAGAGAAAAAAAAAGAAAGGAAAGAGGAAAAGAAAGAACTCTCGGAACACACATGCTGGATTGACGTCTGTCTTCTACCTTCGTTCTAACAGGACAGGATTCTGGAAGCAAAATTATGCCAGCGCCCCTGGGGACCACACAGCCACAAGAAAACTCTGTCGGATCATCCCCAAGCCAGACAGCTGTGCAGGTAGGAAACTGTTTGCAGTTGCCACTCACGATTTCTAACCAGAGTGTGCAGTCTCAGAAGGCTTTGTGCCTGGTATACAGCACGGGGCACATAAGCAGTCTGTCTCCAAGCGCTTGCGACAGTGTGCATGCTGAAGACTTTGCCATGCTGGGTGCCAGGCCTGCTCACATCACATTTCCAGGATGTGTCTTTCTCAACTGTTACTGACATGTTTCTGGTGCCTCATGAACCCATCATAGATAAAGAGCTGGGATGTTGTAAAGCACTTGCCTAGCGTGGGCAAGGCCCTGGGCTTAATACCTAGCAGTGCATACATACACACCAGTACCCTCCACATATTAGACACATGGGTGTGTGGGTGGATGGATGGGTGGATTGGTGGATGGACACATGGATGGATGGATAGATAGATTGATAGATAGGACAGACAGGCAGACAGATGGATAAAGAGATGTGCTTACTGGATTATGAATAGTCCTAGCTAGCTTTATCAATTTGACACAGCTTAGAGAGATGGAAGCTTTGATTGAGGAATTGCCTAGAGATGAGATTGGCCTGTCTGTAAGAAAGCCTCTTGATTGTCATATTTGACAGAGGATCCACCCCACTATGAGTGGCACCTTTTTTTGTTTAAGAAAGCTAAATCTGAGCCTTCAATTGAGTGAGGAAAGAACAAGCTAGCAAGCAGTGTCTCTTCATGGCCTCTGCTAGTTTCTACCCTGACTTCCTTCAGCGATGGTCTGTGACCTGAGAGTGTATGCCAGAAAAATCCTTTTCTCCCCAAATTTGCTTTTGATCAGAGGTATAACCACAGCAATAGAAAGGAGACAAGAACAGGCCTATAGCTCAGTGGTAAAGCTGTTGCCTAGAATATACACCCTTGGTATTGACCCCCAAAAGTGCTGTACACACACACACACACACACACACACACACACACACACACACACACACACACAAAGAGAGAGAGACACTGGTAGCCAACATGAGCTAGCCACTTACAACACTGCACTCCTAGGGCTGAGGATTAAAGAGCTTTGCTTGCTTCCCAGACAGAATACAGAATACTTAAGGACAAAAGCAACTTAAGGAACAGTGGGTTTAGTTTGGCTCACACACTGTTGGAGAGCGTGGTCCCTGGCAGGAATATCATGAGAGCAGCAGTGGGAAGCAGCTGGCAGAGTTGTGTCTGCAGCCAGGAAATGGAAAATGGCAGTGCTCTCTCACTTCCTTCTCATTCAGCCCATGGAATGGTGCCGCCCGCAGTCGGGAGTCTCCAGTTGCTCCCTTGCTTGCTCAAACCTGAGCCCAGAACTTTCTTTCCTAGGAGGTTTTAGATCCTCTCAGTTGATAGTCGATAATAAGCATCACAGGGTGTAACTCAGTAGTTAGCCTTTGCCTGACGAGCACAAGTCCCAGAGTTCAATCCCCAGCAACCCACAAAGGAAAATCAGAACAGTCGCCATGTCAGAGTGGTTTCTGTCCCACAAATTGTGACCAATCTGATTTGCATAATGAGTTCCAGGACAGCCAGGGGTCCATAGCAAGGCAAGACTGACTCAAAAACAAGCAAGTATGCCTGTTCATGGTTTTGGAGGAAGTTTGGATTTTTTGTTTGTTTGTTTTTATATGAGGATCAATCATGAATGCATGGAATAGGCCATTTCTGTAGCTGCTTGACCCAACTTTGTACTATATAAAATGTCAAGGCATTTCACACTACTGATCTTAAAAAGGTAGGAGAGCCGTTTTATGTTTAGCTTTCTTTTTTTTTTTTTTCAAAGATTTTATTTATTTTTATGTATATGAACACACTGTAGCTGTCTTCAGAGACTCAAGAAGAGGGTATGGGATCCCATTACAGATGGTTGTGAGCCACTATATGGTTGCTGGGAATTGAACTCAGGACCTCTAGAAGAACCATCTCTCCAGCCCTGTGTTTAGCTTTCTAAGGCCTTAATTTCTTGCTCTAAATTTGTTAATTAATAGCTTAATGAAAGTTGCTACCTGGGCGGTGGTGGCACACACCTTTAATCCCCACACTGGGGAGGCAGAAGCAGGTGGATTTCTGAGTTTGAGGCCAGCCTGGACTACAGAGTGTGTTCCAGAACAGCCAGGGCTACATAGAGAAACCCTGTCTTTGAAAACAAAAACTGAAGTTGCTATGCAGCTTTCTGTAGACATAACTCTGGTACTCTTTGTTTCAAGGAAATTGGCTGTGCTTGCTGTCTCTGTCTTTAGGAGGATGCATTTTAAAGTCCTTGTCAACAGATAACAGGGAACACTTGGAGCATAGTAACCTCTATCTATAAGTATATTTTGTGACTTTATCCCTGTGTTTTATCGTTAGGTGGACAGTCATTCAGGACAGAAAAGGCCTGCTGCCAAACAGCTGACTAAAGGCGCCTTGTAAGTTCTGTTTCAAAGCTTTTTTTCTCAGAGTACCTCAGGGCCCTTGTAGTCAGTAAACACACTGCATCTCTCAGTTACAATGGTTGAGTTTCTTGGCCTATTTAGAAATGTACTTTGAATGACAGACCAGCCAGGGCTACAATTTTTTATTTTTGTAAGGAATTTCAGAACTGGGGTGATGGCTTAGTTGGCGAAGTTCGGACCGGAGTTCAATCTCTGACCCATGTAAAACAAGCCACACACAGCAGTCAGCTCTTCTAAGCTCAAACTGGGAGGCGAACACAGATGGGTCTCTGGCAATCTCTGGCTAGCACACCTATCCTGCTTAGCCAGTTCCAGGTGACTAAGAGAACCTGTCTCTCAAAAAAAAAAAAAAAAAAAAAAAAAGTTGGGGCCCCAGGAGATGGCCCAGCAAGTGAAGGGTGCTAGCCACAAAGCTGCTGGCCAGAGATGGTTCAGACTCAGCAGCCCACACACAGGGTGGAGAGAGAGAGCTGGCTCCTGCAGACTGTTCTCTGACCTCGGATGTGGTGGGCTGTGGTGCTTAGGCGCCTGTGCATACTCACACAAGAGGCAGGGGGTATTGATTTACTTCGAAAACCTTTTCCTACAGTTTGCTTTCATCAAGACCTATAAATAGATCAGATAAAGTGCACTGTTCTTTTGTTCTTCAAGAGAATGCCCCCTGTCTCTAGAGACAGACAGAGTCGGGAGAAACCACTTGTGTGTAGATTACTGGTCTTGGCAGGAGTGTTGCTAGCCAGTGGTCAGCCATGGCTGTGGTCTCTCTGAACACCCACTCTGACACCTGGTAGAAAAACTACGTTTTTGAGGTCAGGGTCATAGCCCAACAATATACAGAATAAAATTGTGAAAAATGCTATCCGTCACACTGTAGAAATGGCATTGTTAATTAGCATTTTGACTAATTGGCTCCCTCACTGTTTCTCTCTTAAAGTATCCTCCAGCAGTTACAGAGGGACCAAGCCCATGCTGTGACGCCTGACAAAAGCCAGTTCCGGTCACTAAATGACACAGTGCAGAGACTGCTCTCCTACCACGTGTGCCAAGGCTCCATGCCCACGGAGGAAGACCTGAGGAAAGGTGAGCAGCCACAGCCTGAAAGAGCAGTGCAGCACCCTGACTGGTAGACACGCAACTGTTCCTATCACAGACATAAATGTTTTCTCTCCCTCAGTACCCTAGCCCATGAGTAAGGTGGGACTTGTTCTTGATAATCCTTGCTGGCACAGGGCAGCAGTGACTGAAGGGACAGTTGAGGCATGCCCTTGCTGGCACAGGGCAGCAGTGACTGGAGGGACAGTTGCGGGTGCTGACTATAGGTTGTATGGCTTTGCACCATGGACTTTGCAGGGCAGGTGGCCTTCATCCTCGATGTCCCACAGGCTAGCTCCTTGAGGTCCCCAAGCAAGTATAAGACATTCGCTGAATGTCATCAGTTCCAGGAAGGTTAGGAACTGCTGAGAGCCCCACACGCCCCAGTGCCTGTCCCTGTTCTCTGTCACTAAGTTCAATAGTAGGGATTTAGTGCTACCCTGCTTCCCTCTTGCCTGCCAAGCTCTTGATGATGTATGTCATTGTCCTCCATGGCCATGGTCTTGATCCTCCCAAGGGCCTCTGATCTCCCCACACACTAGGGCTTCTTGGGAGGGCTGGTGAGTGGCTTCCAGAGTGAACAGCAAATATCTTTAAAGATTCTAGGAAGATGGATGGGGAAATATGACATTTCTTGAGACCTGCCAGGTGTCCTGGACTGGTTTGCATGTTCCCAGCCCAGACAGTCTCTCCTGCTTCAGCTGTTCCTGCCACCTGCCTCTCTGAAGGGACAGAGGCTTCGGGAACTAGCCTAGCAGCCAGATGGCAGAGGCCGTTGCTTTCTTCCTGGCCTGCCTATAGCAGCTGTCATAATATGCCGTTGGTTTTCTGGGCTGTGTTAGAGTTCCATCACCCCATGTAGTGCAGGAGCCCCAGGTATCTGCAAGGTCTTAAGCAGAGAAGGCTACTCTAAGAGGGAAGCTTGCTGCAGATCGACTGTTGGGCTGAGTTCATGTCAGTCTCAGGAACAGAGTGCATGATTCTCAGTCTGTGGATGATTCTCTCTTACTGTTTTCTCCCTGTAAAGTGGACAATGAATTTGAAGAAGTTGCCACTCAACTCCTCAAAAGGACCCAAGCTATGCTGAACAAGTACAGATCCCTGCTCCTAGAAGACGCCATGGTACAGTATGCTCCCAGCATGGCTGCTGGTGCAGTTCAGCCAGCCCTGAGGCACAGAGAAAGACGCAGGGACTGCACACCAGGGCTGTAGTTTATAAAGCAGAGATGTTTAAGGTCGGAGGGAAACTTTCACACTTAGCTGTTGCTGGGAGGGACAGCGGCAGATGTCATTTACAGCTATTTCTGATAGAGAATTTCTGAGTCACCACAAGAGACTACCTTGCCAGGCATGGTGGCACACACTTTTAACCCCAACCCTCAAGAGGCAGAGGCAGAGGCAGATGGATCTCTGTGAATCCAAGGCCACCCTGGTTTGCATAGTGAGTTCGAGGGTAGCCAGGATTACATAGTGAAACCCTGTCTCTAAAAATGAGCAAATGAGCTCTCTTGTTTGTTTGTTTGTTTTTGGTTTTTCGAAACAGGGTTTCTCTGTATAGCCCTGGCTGTCCTGGAACTCACTCTGTAGACAAGCCTCGCCTCAAACTCAGAAATCTGCCTGCCTCTGCCTCCCAAGTGCTGGGATTAAAGGCATGTGCCACCATTGCCCAGCTTGTTTTTTTGTTGTGTTTTATTTTGTTTTTCAAGACAGGGTTTCTCTGTATAACCCTGGCTGGCCTCAAACTCACTCTGTAGACCAGGCTGGCCTCGAACTCAGAAATCCACCTGCCTCTGCCTCCCAAGTGCTGGGATTAAAGGCGTGCGCCTTTAATCTACAGAGTGAGTTCCAGGACAGCCAGGGCTATACAGAGAAACCCTGTCTTGAAAAAAAAAAAAAAAAGATTATTTTATTTATATGAATACATTGTAGCTGCCTTCAGACACACCAGAAGAGGGCATAGGATCCTATTACAAATGGTTGTGAGCTCTGTTGTTTGAGAAGGTGCTACTTACAACTGGCTCTTGCTGCTTATGCCTATTAAATTCCAGCAGTCAGGAAGCTAAGGCAGGGTGATTGTCCATGAGACGTTGTCGTAAAACACAGCAAATGGAATAGCATCCTATGTGTATAGCAAGAGCTCAAGAGTATCTAGAAAGCAAGCTCTCACCTACCCCTGCTTCCTTCAGTACCTAAACCCAGGGGTTTGAATCAGGCAATCAAAGCTTCTGAAGTGACTGGCCTCTCTCCTTTTCAGAGGATCAATCCCTCTGCAGAGATGGTGATGATTGACAGGATGTTCAACCAGGAGGAAAGAGCTTCCCTGTCGCGAGACAAGCGTCTGGCGCTTGTAGATCCCGGTAAGAATCATCAGGGTACAGAGAAGGTACAGGTAGGCTGTGACAGTTTCCCAGCAGTGTGGCTTCTGGGAAGTTGTATGAACCAACCTTTGGTGAGTCCAGTAGGCAGAACGGGAATTCTGGGAAGGAAAAACTAACACAGTTGAGAGGGGTATATTGGATATACCAAGACTTGACAAGGCTACAAAATCCAAACTAGAATTTTACATTCAGTTAAGGGCCTGGTTTTCCCCGTTAAACTTCAAATCCTGTCTTTCTAATCTTGGAGAACTAAATTAAGCCAGAGGCTTCTCAGTATATTACGAAAGGCCCTTGTTTGCAGTTAGAAAACATCAGTGAAGTGTGGTCCCAGTTATGAGCCAAGGACTTCCCTCCACCAACCAGTGTCCCATCTCCTGCATGCTTTTCAGTTTTCCCTCCAGACAAGGTCTCACTGTGGAGCCCTGGCTGTCCTGGAGCTCTTTTTGTAAGCCAGGCTGTCCTTCAACTCACAGAGCCTGTCTCTCCTCCCAAGTGCTAAGATGAAAGGTGTGAGGACTCAGCTCCAAATCTGCCCTTTTTAATTTTGTTAAAAAATTTTTTCTATTTCATTTTTTAAAGACATATTTATTGATTGGTTGATTAATTGATTTAATATATGTGAATACACTGTCACTGTCTTCAAACACACCAGAAGAGGGCATCAGATCTCATTACAGATGATTGTGAGCCATCATGCGCTTGCTAGGAAATCAGATCCTCTGGAAGAGCAGTCAGTGCTCTTAACTGCTGAGCTCCTTCTATTTTTTCTTTAAATTTATTTATTTATTTTATGTACATCAGTACACTGTAGCTGTACAGATGGTTATGAGCCTTCATGTGGTTGTTGAGAATTTAATTTTAGGACCTCTGCTCACTCTGGTTGGCCCACTAGCTCCAGTCAACTCCGCTTACTCGGTTCCTGCTCGCTCCCCCACAAAGATTTATTTATTATTATACATAAGTGCACTGTAGCTGTCTTCAGACACACCAGAAGAGGGCGTCAGATCTTATTACGAGTGGTTGTGAGCCACCATGTGGTTGCTGGGATTTGGACCTTCAGAAGAGTCTATGCTCTTACCCGCTAAGCCATCTCTCGAGCCCCGCCCCTTCTGTTTTTTAAGATTTCTTTTTAAATTATGTGTGTATGGCAGGTATGCAAGTTTGGGTGCCTTCAGGGACCAGAACGGTGCTGGACTTTCTGGGGCCAGAATTGGAGACAGCTGAGAGCCAAACTCAGGAGTGGTGCACATTCTTACCTGCTAAGTCGTCTCTCAGACGCTTAATTGTTGAGAGAGAGAGAGAGAGAGAGAGAGAGAGAGAGAGAGAGAGAGAGAGAGAGAGTATATGTGTGTGAGTGTGTGTGTTGGGGTGGGGATATGCACTTGAGTTCAGGTGCCTGTGGAGGCTAGAGGTTTTGGATTCCCTGGAAGAGGAGATGCAGGCGGTTGCAAGCCACAGAACATGAGTGCTCGGAAATGAACACAGGTACCCTGGACCAGTACATGGTCTTAAATGCCAAGCCATCTCTCCAGTCCACTCCTCTCTTTAAAGGCAATGTGACTAATATGTAGTCCTGGACTGGTCTCAACTCCCAGCAACAACTTAGGCAGTTAGAAAGATTGCAAATCACAAGCCACATTGGGCTATGAATAAAACCATGTCTCAAACAAAAAATACTGAGATAGGAAGGGACCAGAAGGGGAGTATAGTGGATCAGGCTAATGGTGAGCAAGCACAGCAACACACAGTTAAGAAATCTTATAATAAGCCGGGCGGTGGTGGCGCACACCTTTAATCCCAGCACTTGGGAGGCAGAGGCAGGCAGATTTCTGAGTTTGAGGCCAGCCTGGTCTACAGAGTGAGGTCCAGGACAGCCAGGGCTATACAGAGAAACCCTGTCTCAAAAAATAAATAAATAAATAAATAAATAAATAAATAAATAAATAAGAAATGTTATAATAACTCTCATGATTTTAAATGTTAATCTCAAAATTAATTAAAAATGAAAAAGTTTGGGGTTAGGTATTTTCTTAGTGGTAATGCATAAGGAGTTACCTTTAGTCCCCTGGACACCTACACAGAAAAAGTTGGCATATGTTAGCTGTTCAGGAGATTGACAAATGAGGCAGGGTTTCATGTAATCCAGGCTGGCCCTGAAATCTCCATGTGCTAGAACTACAGGCACACTGGCCACCACACTTGGCTCAAAAACATTTTCTAAAAGTAGAACTAAAAGGCTAGATGTGGTATCTAATATTTTTTATTTTTTTGTTTTTTGTTGTTTGTTTTTTGTTTTTGGTTGTTTTGTTAAGATAAAGTTTCACTCTGAAACTCAGACTGTGCCAGAATTCATGATATTGAGCTGATGTTGAACTCAAGGTAATCTACCTGCCTTGGGGCTGGGATTACAAGCAGGAGCCACCATGCCTAGCTGTTCTTTACTGACAGTTAAACATTAAGGTTCTGCTTAGGCCTGCCTTGGCTATGGTATTTATAAATACACTGTATGGACTGTTAGGAATGGTGGAGTCTAGAAGGAATCCTGGGTGTAGACCAGGAGCCTCACAGAAGGACAGTGTTAGAGGATCTGTTTCTATCCCTCTTCTGAGAAACTGAAATCTCTCTCTTTGGTAAAATGGCGTGTGACGACCCTGTCAATTTGTCATGCCAGTGACAGAGTCCTCGTTTTACATCTTAGCCTCCATCCCAATAGTTCAGGACTTGAGATGTGATAGGTGCTCTGTGTATCCTGCCTGGTTTTCTAGATGAAACCACCCCTTTCTTCCTTCGTAACTCCCAGGCCCTTCGAAATAACCACTGTGGTCTCTACCTCAACCCCTCACAAATGCTTCTTTTATCACCCCTGGCTCCTGGAACCTGACAGAGCCCAGCCCTTCCCTCAGACATGGCTCCTCCACGCCCTGTTGTCCTTCTTTTTTGCCATGTTTTATAATCTGGAAGAAGATCCTAAAGAACTCTGTCACCCAGAGACAGGTTGTATCCGTCCCCCTTCACCACAAAGTCTACTGCTCTCAGGAAAGAAGCAGGTTGAAGCTGGAACTTTTATCTTCAAAGCAGTTAGTTCTCAAAAGAAACATTGGGGGAGTGGGCTTGTACCTCACTTGGTAGAGTACCTCCTTTGCATGCAGCTTCCTGTGTGGAAGCTGGCTCCAGAACCTTGGCTACGTGGAGGAGATAGATATTCCTCTGCTAAATTGTCTCTGAGAATTTCTGTGGGAGGGGTCAACAGTGGAATGGGCGGGAAGATGTGCAGAAGAGGACGAGGGGCGGGCAGGGCTAGCCAGGAGTGCATGATTGAGCTTGTGCTCAATCAAGAGGCTTTCCCCTGTGCTAGTCCTCTGACAGCTAAAGTTCTTTCTGATCTCATTTCCAGAGGGTTTTCAGGCCGATTTCTGTTGTTCCTTCAAACTTGATGAAGCTGAACCTGAGACCCCGCTCGACAGGAGTGACCAGCATCGCAGCAAACCCAGCTCGCTCCATCAGGCACCCA
>NW_022196909.1:61439151-61440567 GCF_008632895.1 Mastomys coucha | reverse complement strand
GCAAACCCAGCTCGCTCCATCAGGCACCCAGGGCACAAAGCAGAGACCGAGCCAAGCCAGGTGTGGCAGAAGCAACGAATCATGACCAGTTTCATCTAGTGCCTAACCACATCGTGGTCTCTGCAGAGGGAAACATTTCTAAAAAGTCAGAAGGCCACAGTAGAACACTGAAATTTGACAAAGGGGTCTTAGGCCAATACCGAGGTCCGCCTGAGGACAAGGGCGGCCGGAGAGACCCTGCCAAGGTCAGCGGGTGCTCTCCAGGCCCCGAGGGCCACCGCAAGACCTTGCCCAGGCCAGATCATGGCTCTGAGAGCAAGCTCCCAGGCATCCTGGCCAGCCCCCACATGGAGATGCCGTGCCTCGACTCCTTCCAGGACAAAGCCCTGAGGAATTCCCCAAAGAATGAGGTTTTACACACAGACATCATGAAAGGGTCGGGTGAGCCCCAGCCAGATCTCCAGCTCACCAAGAGCCTAGAGAAAACCTTTAAGAACATCCTGGAACTCAAGAATGCGGGGCGACCTCAGAGCGACCCTATGGCCAGCGGCGCAGTGGACCTGGACTTCCCCAGCTTTTCTCCAATGGCTTCACAGGAAAACTGCCTGGAAAAGTTCATTCCGGACCACAGTGAAGGCGTTGTAGAAACGGACTCCATTTTAGAAGCAGCTGTAAATAGTATCCTAGAGTGTTAATAGCAGCCGTCCTCCCCCAGACCCTGCCCTGGACCAGTTACATTCTCTCCCAGCAAAGCAAATGGGAACATCTCCTGTCTCCAGCCTGCTTGGTCCTCCATCACAGGTTATCCTTTCTAATCTCCACCCTGTTCTTTTGAAGAGCAATACATGTCGTCATCGTGGCTGCAGGGAGACCCTCAGTACGCCTACGCCCACCTGTCTCTAGAAAGCAGTCCGATAGGCCCCCCACATTTCAAGTGTTATGAAAGTGCTTACGGCCATTGTTGTTCGTTAATTTGTTTTGTGGTTTGTTTCTTAGCACTGTCGCTTGAGACCACAGTACACTTGGCCCTGGGTAAAATTTTGACAATCATAAGTCATTTCAAAAGAACAGACTTATTAAAGAAAAATCAAACAGGACTGATAGAAGCCACTTTTTTAAAGACTCTCTCACTGCAGCTCCAAAGTAGTGGTTTGGTTTTGTTCTGTTTGGGGGGAGAGGGTATTTGTGTAGGGAAGATCCCATGACTCTCCTCCATGCCGGACCCTCTGAGCAGTAAGTAGCCAGTGCTCTGCCTGGAAGCCCACAGCTAAGAGGTCAGTAGCATAGCTGCAGAGCATCCATAGTAACATCCAGTACTGTGTGATGCTGCTGAAGCAAAACCTTGTGTTGTTTTTCTTAAGCACATTCATGTTGAATTCTGTCTGAGAATGTTCTGTTCTTAGTCCCAGGTGTATA
>NW_022196909.1:61436803-61438527 GCF_008632895.1 Mastomys coucha | reverse complement strand
CAGTCATTCCCAAACACAGTAAACCAAAGGTCACAACCAGCAGGCCACTGAAGGAAGGAACTGAGGCAGGAGACAGGGGGCATGGCCTGGCCCCGCCTCCACTGTGCGTGGTCTAGTTCACCATAACAAGCCTTCCTCTTTATTCTTTATGTCCTTTTCAGGATGTGGTCCCCATTGTTCCCATGTGTGGGCCTGTACCAGGGCATGTTTCTGTTGCTACTTGCTTTCTTGATGTGTAGTAACAGGTCACGGTGCTGTGTTTGCAACCCTCCTCCCACCATCTCCATCAACCTCTGGGATCTAGAGGTCATTTTGATTACTGTGAGGGCTTATTCCCTCTGTTCATCCCCTAGGCTGTGAAAATGCATCCACTTCCGCTTCATTATACCCCCAAAATGGAGTAGTCCCTGTGGTCATCATGTGGAGTGTTTCTTTTCCAGATTGGCCTGCAATGGAAAGGAAGGCTTTTGATTTTGATTTTTATCTTTTTTTCAAGTAACACAGCAACAGTCTAGGCATGTTGGCATACACCTGTAATCCCAACAGTCAGGTGACTGAAGCAGGAGAGTCATGGGTTCAAGACCAGCTTGGACTTTATAACACACCCCTGTCTCAAACACAGAAGAAGAAGAAAAACTTGAGCAATAGCCAACTGTATGGACCTTTTGTACCCCTCTGTCCACTACACAAATAAACTCTGCGAGACAGCCAGTCTCTGAGAGCAATGCACCTTCCTCCACCCACAGCCCAGCCAACTGAAGAGCCTAGAAAAGTCTGGGCTGTCTTAGAGTTGTCCTTCCTTCCTTCTCTGTGCCGATATCCAAGTTGCTGAGCTCCTTCCTGTATCATAACACATTAGAAAGACGAGCTGTTTGCCAGTGAGACTCCGTCTGGGCTGCCCTAGCCTACCAGCCTGCCCTGATCTCTCTGCTGTCACAGGCTCTTCTCATAGCTTCATGGTTACCATTCAAGGTGACCCCTGGATGCCTGCACATGGCTACTAATGAATTACTTTAATTATTGCAAATCAGTGGAATTCTTAAGAGACAAGGAAAGTCTCATGTATATTTGTTACCTCGTTCCTCCCCCTCCCGTCCCAGCTCCATCCAGCCCTAGCTTTCTTTCCTATATGTCAAATTACAGGGCTTCTCATCCCTGACATTGGTCCCACACAAGGAGAGCCTACCGTACCAAAATGAAACTTGTAAATTTTTGTGTCCTTGTATGTAAGTTTACTTTTTATGGAGGAAAGACTCTAGATAATGACAAATGAAGATTACAAAGTGTATTTTACTCCTGTGATTAGGTTACACCACATGGGTCATAACTCACTCACGAGCCCCCACTGGTGAAGGGAAGCGCTCTGCCTCAGTGGCCAATGGTTGGTGGTTCAGGGTCATTAGTCAGTTGAGTTTTAGAACGCGTGTTCAGTAACAAAAATCATTTTTTCTTCCCTTTGTTTTTAATCTGTTTGTTGTGGAAAAGTATGAATTTGTTATTACGCATTGATTTTCTGTGTCCTTAAGTACTGCCTAAACATGAAGCAAATTTTGAACTGGCAATTACGATGAGGAAATCCTTTAGCTCTGGAGAATTTAGTAGACTCTGTTAGATTAGGGAGGCCTCACAGGCTGGCCGGCTCCGAGGACGGTCACTCACTGTCAGTGTGGTGTGGGCTTTATTTGCTTAAATACCTTCATTTGTATAGTATGTCTCACTTGAAA
>NW_022196909.1:61433833-61436713 GCF_008632895.1 Mastomys coucha | reverse complement strand
GATAAATACTGTTAAACCAGTCAGTACCTATATTGTTAATCCATGGTTAGGAACTGTTCAGTTGGAGATTACAGAATGAAACAACCATTGCAATACAGCCAAAGATTTGGGAAAACGTGTAACTGTGATTGTCTTGATTTTGCAACTAGCAATGGTTCCTGTCCCCAGCGGAAGTGGGTAAGTGTTCAGTGGGAATTCCCTGTAGATGTATTTAGCATGGTCAGAAAGTAGCCTTCCCTGGGGAGACAGGATCTCAACTGACCAGCGTTCCCACAGTTACAGATTAGACGGAGTTTGCTGAGTAAAGTCTAGTCTTGGTCATGTTGGGTCTCCCTCCTGCTGGCCCCTGGGTCCTCAGCTCAGAAAGGGCCGGTGGGAATCATTCCGGATGGCGTCACAGAGCCTGTGCAAGAAGGCTTTGCTTTGTTTGGTTTTCGAGACAGGGTTTCTCTGTGTAGCCCTGGCTGTCCTGGAACTCACTCTGTAGACCAGGCTGGCCTCGAACTCAGAAATCCGCCTGCCTCTGCCTCCCAAGTGCTGGGACTAAAGGCGTGCGCCACCACCACCCGGCTGAAGGTTTTGGTTTTGGTTTCCAGTAGTTACATTTGGTTTTTCAGGGATAAAGAGAAAGCTAAGTGATAAAGATTAACCTCATTTAACATTTCCTCTAGAAAGATCACTTTTCTCTTTGGTTCTCATATTAACCAGATTGTAGTGAGAACACATTCTGGGATCCTCTCAGAATCTCAGCTCCTGAGGCCCTTCCTTCACAAATGGGACTAGACCCATAGATTTTTTTTTTAGAATTGACACTAGCCCTCCTCTGGGGATTAGTTGCCTCTGCCGCTGATAGTGAATGGAAGTAATGGTTGGGCATTTCAGCCTCAGCAACAGCCCAGGCAGTAGAGTGCCTGCCTGCCACACCAAGTCCTGGCTTTGATCCCCATCACAAAAACACCTAAGTATAGAGATACTGCCCATAGCCGTTATACACTAAAGCAAGAGAACCCAGAGTTCAAGTTCCTCCTTAGCCGCACAGCCAGCTCAAGGCTGTCCTGTGCTCCAGGAGACCCTGCTTCAAAAGAGAAGTAAGTAGATAAACTCAGCCGTGATAAGCAGACGGCCAGGACACTATTGCAACATCTTGTAGTGGATAGATCCTTTGGTGTCATTTACCATGTTACCCTGAGGTCATGCTTCTCTTCATGCCAAGTGTAAGTCTGTACCAACATCACATTATGCCCCTATTCAGGCCTCTACATCGGGCATTGCCCCAGGAATGAAGTTTTAAAACTAGAGACTTGAGAGATGGCTCAGCCACTGACTGCTCTTCCGGAGGACCACAGTTCAGTTCCTAGCACCCGTGTTGGGTAGCTCAGAACTACTTGTGACTCCAGCTCTAGGGGGTCTGGTGCCACCTAGCCCTCATAGACATGATACAGACAGACGTACACAGAAGCAGGTGGCTCTCTTGGGAGTTTGTCTCAAATATATATGACAAGAGAGATGGCTCAATAACTAAGAGCACTGGCTGCTCTTCTGGAGGAGCTGCATTCAATTTCTAGCATCAACAGAGCTCCAGAGGTTACCAGGGTGACACAGGGCTCCTGACGGTACTAGGCATGCAGTAGGGCACAGACATACATGCAGACAACACACCCATGCATGTAAATATAATAATAATGTGGTACATATTTATTTATTGTTATATGTAAGTACACTGTAGCTGTCTTCAGACACACCAGAAGAGGGCGTCAGATCTCATTACAGGTGGTTGTGAGCCACCATGTGGTTGCTGGGATTTGAACTCAGGGACCTCCAGTAAAGCAGTCAGCGCTCTTACCCACTGAGCCATCTCTCCAGCCTGTGCTACATCTTTAAAATGGAAGGCTCATCTGACTGCTCTTAGGGTTAAAGTCTCTGCATTTCCTTGGCATGCCCAGAGGTGAGTCAAGGCTTCTGTCAGGCTAGTGAAAGCCTCAGCTTGTGGTAGGAGGACCATAGTCCAGAAAATGACGTTCTAGTACTTCCTGATGCAGAGAGGGCAGCCAGTAGGCTCCTAGGGGAAACATGAATAGGAAGGATAGACTCCCTCTGCAGCTGGAGACCCTGACCCAGCATTGCTCTGGCAGGACTCTGTTGTCCTGTGGGAAGTAGGCCCTGGACTCCAGGGTGTGGCTGTGCCTCAGCTCTGAGCTCTCTTCCAGATAGAAGTAGAGCGTCTTTGGTACTCAGCTGAAGAGAAAAGAGTTAAGCAGCAGTTCCTGGCAACAGGCACGGCATAAGTGTCCAGCTCTGAGGGGAAGGGCATCCTGGTAGTCAGAAGCCAAGCAATAGCACAAGGTCACACAGCACAATAAACCTCACTCACAAGGGTGACTGCCTCTGCTGGGGTGAGAGGCAGCAGAGGACTGAGCAGGAGGCAGGCTTTAGACAGAGTTTCTTGGTGGAGTTTTCCAAGTTAGAGAATTAGTGGGTTTTCAAAGTCCTGAACTCAGGCTGACTATAGGGCAGAGCTTGGCAGCCTGTGTCTTGGGGGGCTGGGTAAGAGTGCTAAGAGTATCTGGAGGTCAGGACTTGGTGGTGGGAGCCATCAGTTACAAGGCCTGGCTACTCCTACTCCCATGCCTTGAGGGGTACAGTTAGGAAAAGTGTATGATATTATCATTAGATTACGTTCTACTGAATGGGGTGGCAGGGTCCTGGAGGCAAGCTTGATCTTCACCCTCAGGGTCTAATTGGGTGTCCTAGGCCTCTGGCTCCACAATCAGGGGCTGGTAATCCTGTAAAAGTCTAGTTGGAAGTCTTTTGGATCTCTTGTTGAAGAAATCTAGATGAGTTCATAAAGCATGGTGTGTTTAGTAGAATTAAGAAAAGGAG
>NW_022196909.1:61431076-61433590 GCF_008632895.1 Mastomys coucha | reverse complement strand
AAAAAAAAAAAAAAAACAAAAAAACAAAAAAGAAAAGAAAAAACAAAAAGAAAAGGAAAAGGGGGTTCCAAAGGGTAATATCCAATTCCATACTGGACTGTTGATGATCCACTGGCCAGAGCCAGCAAGCTGTTTAACAGTTGTTTTTTAGAGATTCCCCCTTGAATGTTGGATCTGATCTCTTATTAACCCTGACTGGTTTGACATAGAAGCAACATTCCTCCCCCAGGAAGAAGAAAAGGCCTCCTCTCCCTGCTGTTAGGCAATCTTCACTGTTTTTGTAGCACTACAACTGGCAGTGAGTCTATTTGGCCCCGGATGATAAGGATGATTCACCAACTGGAGATCCCGAATGAACTTAGAGGAAAACTGACGTCAGGGCTGCCACTACCGTGTTGTGTCCATACCAGGGGTTATGCCCAGGACTTGGCATAGGGTATGATCTGAGCTGCAGGTTTGTCATGCTGTGCTTCCATAAACCCTTTGATGGGAACTAGCAAGGGTTTGTCACTGGATCACCCCTAGTTTTGCAAGAAGGAGCACTAGGGCACAAGTCCTAGACACCCAGCGAATAGGCAGTGGTGTGCCTGAGTGAGTCACGAAGGTAACGGAGGCATTTCGAGGGTTTGGGTCTCAAGGTTGGGTGGTAATACTAAAGGCTAAGGTATTACTGCAGCTTGCGGAATCCAGTGTGCCCAACATCACGTTCCTGAGGAGTTAAAGAGAGAGAGAGATGGGAGAGACAAGGGGTGGTAGTGGTATTTGGCATAGAGCAATCAACATGCAGTGAGGCAAGAGTCTAATAAGACAATGGGTGAGGCCACAAGTGGTGGTTACAAGGTTGACCCAAGAGGGGCACACAACCAATATTCTCCAAAGTGGTCAGAGAGAGTGTTATTCAATAGCTGATTCATGGAAGTTAGGGTTTGAACTGAGATGGTGTGACAGGTGGTAGATCAATATTGTCTATAAAGGATGATATTCGAGATATAAGGGCCTTGGAAGAGCATTGGATCACTACTAATATGTCTTAGGGGTTGAGAGAGGGTGGTGTATACAGTCTATATTTCTTTTCATTTTTTTTTTTTTTCTGAGACAGGGTTTCTCTGTATAGCCCTGGCTGTCCTGGAACTCACTCTGTAGACCAGGCTGTCCTCAAACTCAGAAATCCACGGGCCTCTGCCTCCCAAGAGCTGGGATTAAAGGCATGTGCAACCACCGCCTACCTAGCACAGTCTGTATTTATATCACTGCCTGAGGGGCAGATGTGATAAATTCTATAGTGAAGTTTACCGATGATCCTTGTCTCCCATTTGGGATGTCGTGGGCCTTCAACTAGGATGTAGAAGACCCTCTATTATTCATAAAAGGTAGAATGCTGTGGTGTCTTACATAGGTATGGTCCCATAGACTGTGTCTGAATGCTTGGCGATAGGGAGTGGTCCTGGGTGTGGCTTTGTGGGAGGAAGTGTGCCATTGTGGAGGTGGACTTTGAGGTCTCCTTATTTTCAAGGCAAGCCCAGTAACATAGTCTCCTTCTGTTGTCTGTAGATCAAGATGTAGAACTCTAGCTCCTCCTCCAGGCCCATGTCTACTTGTATGCTGCCATGCTTCCTGCCATGATGGTAATAGACTAAACCTCTGAGACTGTAAGCCAGCCCCAATTAAATGTTTTAAAGAGTTGCCCTGGTCATGGTGTGTCTTCACAGCAACAAAACCCTAACTAATACAAATACTTTACTCAATATGCATCACCATCACGTTGCCTACAGGACCAATAAGAGCAGCCTCCATAAGTCTCTGGGCAACATCAAAAGAAATCTCTAGTTTGATCATAGAGAAAGCAAGCATAGGGCACAGGTGTTTTAGAAATTAGGTGTTATAGGAATAAGTATTGTAAGACCCCCCGAGAGTCTTACCCTAGGTGTGCTACCCTACAGAACACAGCTTGACGACAGATTGATGCAATAACAAGATGTTTATTGATCCAATGCACATGGGGTTGCTCAGCCTCGAAGGGAGAGTCAACCCCGGAACTCAAGAAGCACACACTTTTTATACCTTGCAGAGGGCCAATTTAGGTAACAGGGCTAGCTGGCTTACTCTGATTGGTGTAGCACAGGATAAAAGATATCTTCAGGCATTGGTTGGGGGGGTGCTATTCTTGGCTTGGTCAGCCAACTTCTTACTTCCTAATCCAACTCTGCACATCCTGACCATCAGAACTTTGTTTCTACATTCCCAGAACTCACTCCAGCAAAAACAGACAGATGTTTCTATATTCTCAGAACTTGATTTCTACAGCATCTCCTCTTGGCAACATGTTGGTGAGCAGTCTGTAGGCCTCACCGCCAAGGTCCAACCTCTGCTTGGAGAGGGATTCCTGAGAGAGGGCATGTTTGAGAGTGGCCTGAGTCAAATCATGGGTTACAAGCTGATGGCCTGTGTTCTGTTCGAGATATCTTTCCAGATAGCGCACTCAAGCTCTCTCTCTCTCTCTCTCTCTCTCTCTCT
>NW_022196909.1:61429130-61431061 GCF_008632895.1 Mastomys coucha | reverse complement strand
CTCTCTCTCTCTCTCTCTCTCTCTCTCTCTCTCTCTCTCTCTCTCTCTCTCTCTCTCTTCTTCTCCCTCTCTTTTCTTTTCCAGACAGTTTCTTTTCTAGACAGGGTTTCTCTGCATAGCCCTGGCTGTCCTGGAATTCACTCTGTAGACCAGGCTGGCCTCTGGTCAGAAATCTGCCTGCCTCTGCCTTTGCCTCCCAAGTGCTGGGATTAAAGGTGTGTGCCACCACTGCCCAGCATTAGATTCTCTTTTGATTATCCTATACTGATAGGCATCATCCCAGGACTGCAGCTTCTTGATTCTTAGAGACAGCAAACACATTGTTTTAAATATTGCAAATAAATGCAGACATCTGTTGTATAAGCACAGACAATAAGCTAGCTGGGTGGGACCCCACTCTGAAACGACCATTCCTACCATGCCTGGGCCTGTATCTCAATTCCTTCTGTCCCATTCTGAATCAGTCGTCTGCCTGCCTTTGTAAGCACAAACAAAAAACTTAACTGGATGGGATCTTGCCCTGGGATCACCCCTCCCTAAATCTGTCTCCTTCCTTACTATCTCTCTGACAAGCTGGCTCACAGTGCAGCTGCCTCTGTTCCTTTACATCTGTGAAGCTCTTATACAATTCACATTGCAACCTTGTATTTTGCATAGTTGAGAAGCTATGTATTTTGAGCTCCTGCTTTCAGAGTTCTTTCCCTCATCCCTAAGGCTGTCCTGTAGTGCTCACCATTTCGCTGAGACAGAGACACACCCTAGACTCCTAGTATTATTTATAATTACCATGGAGTCATTAAACTTCTCAGGGAGAATATTTCCTGAAGGAGGAACAAATAAGCCTTGCACCCACAGCAGCCATTGACACTCATGGAGGCACACACCCTGCTGGCTCTGTTCCGGGGGCAGGAACAACACCACACTGTCCCTGCCTTGGCCAAGCCAGAATCTGCACCCCAAAACATGAGTAGTCTGGTTTAATCATTGAGTATAGGTTTCCTGAACCTTTGAAATATTTTTTTAGCCAGGCGGTGGTGGCACACGCCTTTAATCCTAGCACTTGGGAGGCAGAGGCAGGCAGATTTCTGAGTTCGAGGCCAGCCTGGTCTACAGAGTGAGTTCCAGGACAGCCAGGGCTACACAGAGAAACCTTGTCTCAAAAAAACCAAAAAAAAATTTAAAGATTTATTTTATTTATTTTATGAGTACATTGTAGTTGTACAGATGGCCCACGAGCCATCATGTGTGTGGCTGCTCTCCAGCCCCGTTTGCTCTGGCGTAATTCACTGCAGCTGTCTTCAGGCACATCAGAAGAGGGCGTCAGATCTCATTATGGATGGTTGTGAGCCACCATGTAGTTGCTAGGATTTGAACTCTGGACCTTCGGAAGAGTAGTTGGTGCTCTTACCCGCTGAGCCATCTCGCCAGACCCTTTGAAATATTAATATAACAAAAAGCATAGGAAAGCAAGAAATCTGAAACATTTTTTATTACCTTAGATGACCTTTTTGTGCCCTTTCAATTTACATTTACCTTAAAACCCAGCTGTGACATCCTCGGGCACTTCTTAGAGATGAAAAATTTGCTTTAGGGATTGTTATTTTGTGTTCTTTTTTCCTTTTTAATTTTAATTTTATTTTTTAATGGGTATGGGTGTTTTGCCTGCATGTCTGTGTGAGGGTGTCAGATCTTGGGGTTACTGACAGTTGTGCGTGCTGGGAATTGAACATGGGTCCTCTGGAAGTGCAGTCAGTGCTTTCAGCTGCTGAGCCATCTCTCCAGCCTCCTGTTTGCTTGCTTGCTTGTTTTGTCAGCTGCTGAGCCATCTCTCCAGCCTCCTGTTTGCTTGCTTGTGAAAGACTGCTGGGGGAGACCCCCACTCAAATCTCAGGAGGACGTACACCCAAGGAATCACGAGAGACCACATCTTG
>NW_022196909.1:61390933-61428628 GCF_008632895.1 Mastomys coucha | reverse complement strand
TCTTAGGCCCATAACTTTTCTTCCTAGTCAGCACAGGTTTAAAGCTTTAATTTTTCCTTACACTTGCTTGCTTGTTTTGATACTGTGTCTCACTAAGTTGTACTGGCTGTCCTGGAAAGCACTCTGTAGAACAGGCTGGCCTTGAACTCAGATCTCCCTGCTTCCCGACTACTGAGATCAAAGGCGTGTGCCACTATGCACGGCTGAGTTTTTACATTCTCCATCTACCCATTTCCCAGAGACATGAGTAGTCACTACTGAGAGCAGTCACTGCAAAGCAAGTCCCTTCGGACCCTTGTGTTTTGTTCTCCTTTGTCTGTCACAGTCTGGTGACCCACCTGACACAGGATAGAGATTTTTGAAATAAATCTTTACTCAGACACTCTTGGGTCTGGAGGAGGAAGATCCATAATCCATCCCAAAGCCAGCTTTCCAATAAAGCACAACAGCGTAAAACAACTTAGATATTAGAATCTCTGCTACACTGAATTCAATGGTCAAAAAGCCCAGAGATAAATTCTGAGCTCTGGCCATCAAAGCAGGCATGGCAAATGGCATTTGTGGTGATGGCCAGCAGCTGTAGCAATAGAGAGAGCAAAAACAAAACCGATGAACATAAAAAAAGCTCACATACTCAAAGACCAGTAAGAAACAAAATAAGCCGTGGCCACCATCATTCCTACATTCCACTGAGCAGAACCCATTCTCATCCTGGCTCCCACGTTTGCCCCAAGACTTACAGACACAGCAGAGCCATCTGCACTCTCAAAACGCGCAGACAAAACCTTCCAAACAACCAGGGCCTGGTGAGAAGGCAACATCTGCCTTTGTCCTGGTGGGTGTGGCAGGATTGCGTGGTCAGATGAGAGGGGGATTGTTTGGCTGGATGGGATTTGGGTGTCCTGTACTCAGGGGTGTACCTGGAAAGCTGATGGGGGGAAGGGGTGTCAGATTGTGTAATCTGGAGGAGAAGAGGGGGAGGAGTGTGTGGTGAGCCTATGATCAAGCAGATTGGAGGAGTGAAGGAGATAGACTCTGACTAGGAGGTCCTTTCCCAGTAAGAGAATAGGACAGGTTGGTCCTACTAAGGGGTAAGGTGAATGCCCCTAAAGATGTAACTAAGTGCTGGGGGTTGGTGGGGATAATAGGGCCGTCCTCCAACTCCGACCACAGAGAAACAAGAAGGGAATGTGGGTCACCAAACATCTGTCAGGACCAAATAGGTGGCTTCATTGCCTAGGAGGGCGGAGCTGTGTTGCCTGATGCTGTGACGACTACTCAGGGGTCCTGAGAGGCAACATCTTGTAAGTTCACACTCCATTTTAGTGAACCTGACCTAAGTTTGAACTCAGGTAAACTAACAGGCTGGTACCTAGCATTAGTTTCCAAGTTGCCCGCCAACAAAACCTGAGCCTAGCTCCAGTCTCTAGGCTAATCATCAAGAACAGTGTCTCTAGCTTATTCCCCCAACAAACCTGCACTCCCAGGTTACAAGCTCATCCTCTGCCTACAGACCACCAAAGCAGAAGGGAGAAGAAATTAAGTTTATGATATGACTCCCCAGCACCAGCCAATTATGTTAAAGGCCACAGTAGCTTTCTGATTAGATGCTTGTAGCTTTCCAATTAGATGCTTACGCACTCTCTGCTTGCAGCTTACTGGAAAGCCCTGATATTCGGGGCTCCCCCACCACCAAAACCGTCCTGCTTGACAGCAAAGATGTCTGCCTCCCTCCTGATGTAGGAGCATCAGCTGAGATGGAGACAAGCCACAGCTGAGATGGAGACAAGCCACAGGTTTCCTTTAGGATTACCTATGTATAGATTTTTACTCTCAACCTGGATGTTACAAGTCTTAACTCCTTTGTTGCAGTTTTTAATCATACCCAATATGATTATAAATTTTGAGGTATTGAAAGTTATGCAATAATCTTACAACTTTTCTGTTTTTTTTTTTTTTTCATTTTTTTTTTTTTCTGGTTTTTCGAGACAGGGTTTCTCTGTGTAGCCTTGGCTGTCCTGGAACTCACTCTGTAGACCAGGCTGGCCTTGAACTCAGAAATCTGCCTGCCTCTGCCTCCCAAGTGCTGGGATTAAAGGTGTGTGCCACCACCGCCTGGCCACAATCTTACAACTTTTTTTAAAAAAAGATTTATTTATTTATTTTATGTATGAGTACACTGTCAATGTCTTCAGACACACCAGAAGATGACATGGAGTCCCATTACAAATGGATGTAAGCCACCGTGTGGTTGCTGGGAATTGAACTCAGGACCTCTGGAAGAACAGCCAGTGCTCTTAACCACTGAGTCATCTCTCCAGCCCGCAATCTTACAACTTTTAAGATGACATTTATACTTTAACAAGAATTTTAAAGCATTAAACTAAAATCAAAATCAAAAGAATATGAGGTATATAAGAAAAAAGAATATGAGGTGAGCTCTTAAGCTCTTGCTCTCTTTCTTTCTTTCTCTCTCTCTCTCTTTCTTTCTTTCTTTCTTTTTTTTTTTGTTGTTGTTTTTCAAGACAGGGTTTCTCTGTGTAGCCTTGGCTGTCCTGGAACTCATTCTGTAGGCCAGGCTGGCCTTGAACTCAGAGATCTGCTTGTCTCTGCCTTCCAAGTGCTGGGATTAAAGGCGAGTGCCACCACTGCCCGTCTCTTGCTCTCTTTCTTATCTCTTAATCTCATCTCTTGCCCACCTTCTCCCCCTCCCTTCTCACCTCTCCGCACATGGACCTCTACTTTTCTACCTCCTCCCCCCGCCCCCATCTCTCTGTCTGTCTGTCTCTGTTTTCTACAATAAAGCTCTAAAACCAAAATAAATAAATAAATAAATAAGGCGAGCCAGGCAGTGGTAGCTAACACCTTTAATCTTAGAGTTCCTGAGGCAGAGGTTGGAGGACCTCTGAGTTTGAGGCCAGACTGTGTGCATAGTTAGTTCCAGGACAGCCAAGGCTACACAGAGAAACACTGTCTCAAAAAAAAAACCAAAAAAATGAGGGCTGGAGAGATGGCTTAGCAGTTAAGAGCACTGACTACTCTTCCAGAGGTCCTGAGTTCAATTCCCAGTAACCATATAGTGGCTTACAACCATCCATAATGGAATCCGATGCCCTCTTCTGGTGTGTCTGAAGACAGCTACAGTGTTTTCATATAAGTAAAATTAATAAATATTTAAAAACAAACAAAAAAGTATGATATAAGCAGTAATAGTCCCCATTGGAACTATTGTTTTTATTTTTATTTTATTTTGCTCTCCTTTCTCTGTCACATAGTCAAGTGGTTCGCCCAATATGGAACAGAGGTTTTGGAGGAAACTTAAAAATAAGCATGATTTGCCGGGCGGTGGTGGCACACGCCTTTAATCCCAGCACTTGGGAGGCAGAGGCAGGCGGATTTCTGAGTTTGAGGCCAGCCTGGTCTACAAAGTGAGTTCCAGAAGAGCCAGGGCTATACAGAAAAACCGTCTCGAAAAACCAACCAAACAAACAAAACAAGCATGAATAAGCATGATTCTAGAAGAGCCCGTGGAATAGTTTAGTGCCACTAATACCTGGTGTGCCTGGTGCCTGAGGCCAGAAGAGGTCATGGGTCAATCCGTTGGAAATGGAGTTACAGATGTTTGGGAGCCACCATGTGGGTGCTGGGAACTAAACCTGGGTACTGTAACAGCTGAACTACCTCACCAGTCCTTAATCCCCTTTGACATAAATCTGCTGATGAGCAGCTGGCTATGACATTAGCGTTCTGAGTGGACTAGTTTCTTAGTGTGTGCCAACATGATGTCCCAATCCTCGGGTACTTAATTCCTTGCAGAGTCCCTCTGTAGTGAAGTGGTGTAGTGGGGTTTAAGAAGAGACAGAGAAGAAATAAGAAAAGTCTTCTAGTTCCAGGATAGCCATGGCTACACAGAGAAACCCTGTCTTGAAAAACAAAACAAAACAAAAAAGTCTCCTGCCCACGAGCCAAAGGTGTAGTAGGTTGTGGCGACACTTTCTAGTGCTGTTAAATAATGGCATTGTCCTTGGCGAGAGCAGAGAACAGCACTGTGCTAGAATGTGACAATGGGAGTAAATTCTGTGATACTTAAACAAGTGAAGGCTCTGAGATGAAAATGAAGCATTTCTAGTTTCTGGCTCCACTGTTTACCCAACTTGTGCCAAGGCTTTGTAAAGTCTTAAAGAGCCCCCTAGCGGCTACTGGGAACACATATATTCAGTGCACGGATGGGGAAGCCGAGATGTAGAAAGTAGAGTTCGAAGGCTCACAGAATAGGAGACACATTTTTACTTCCCCAAATCCTTCACAAATAACCGCCACCCAAGTGGGAGCGCCAAGTCGGTCCTTCAAGTCTCCGGGGATTAAAAACAGTCTCCTTAGCAAGGCGGTCAACCTCTGTAGAGCCCGTACCGGAAGTGTTGCGCCGCAGCCGTACCGGAAGCTGCAGGTGCATTGTGGGAAGCCCTTAACCTTCTCTAGCGGCCGGGTTCGAGACGCTACAGCCTGACTGAAAAGGGCCGGATATAGACTCTAGAAAACTTAGAAGGGATGCGAAGGAAACTGGAGGGGTTTTTGCTGGAATCCTGGCTAGCAAGACCATTTCTCAGGCGCTCACAACCGCTAAGGAATCTCAGGCTGCCTGAGTCCTCCAGCGTGAGCGAGAGTCCCGTCTCTATGATCACGGAGACGTAGAGGCGGGCCTCTCTACCCCGCCTGGTGAGGCTGCGCATGAGCAGTAGCTGAAGCACCGGGAAGATGGCGGAGGAAGGGTGAGTGTGTCGGTCTGTGAATCTCTCTAGTGGGACTTTGAGAATCCGATGCCATCCTTTCTGTTTGTGCTCTGGTGATGCAAAAGGATACAGTGGGCTGGGGAAAGAAAAGAAAAAGGCTCCATATCATGCAATAGAGGTGGGGACTGAGATGCTGTAGGGCTCCGCGACCTTGGATCGGATATCTGGGGCGACTTTTGAGGCAGCGAGGAAAGGAACTGAGGTTCGGAGGGGAGAGTGGCTGCAGAGTGCCAAGATTGAGTTCGTTCAGCTTGTCATAATACGTTTTTCAGTTTCATACACATGTGTAGTTATTTTGGTCGTACCCCTCTCCCATCATCTCTTCCACTAAGCTCTTTCCCCTAAGCCCACCTCCTACTTTCACGTCTCTCCCCCACCTCACCCTAGCTTGACTTTAATTACTCCTCCTGGTGGATCTGTGATAGCTCCAGTCGTTTCAGGATTTTACTAGAATTTCCTTGCCGCTACCGACTGTGATAGGCTACAGTTGTTAGACCTTTTCGGACCAAAACAAACCCAGAGACTAAAGGTTTCCCGTGATTTTTAAGGCTTTCGGGAGGAGTGAGTCTTACAGGTCCATGGTGACGACTGATCAGAAACCATAGGTCCCGGGAAGACCGGGATCTTGAATTGGTTTGGAAAGCCACTGAATGTTGGTTTAGTAATTTTCGTTTATGTCAATTTTTCCTTTATCAGGGAAAGAAAAAGGATACCTTTGGTTCCAGAAAATCTCCTGAAAAAGAGGAAGGCTTATCAAGCCCTCAAAGCCACTCAGGCAAAACAGGCACTTTTGGCAAAGAGAGAGGTAATTCTGGGGAGCAAGGGGCAAGGGATTTTAGGATTTGTAGTGGATGGATTTTATTAAAGGATGTTCGTTGAATTATATTTGTCATCAGATCCCTCACTGTCTCCCTCACAAAGTCCTCCATTTAGCAAAGATTTACTCAACATCTTTCTGTGAGCAAAATGCTAGAACATCGTTTAAGGGAAAAGTGAAGATGTTTTCTGAATTCAAATTAAGTGGTAAAAAGCCAAATTTGGCAGGAAATTTTTTTTTTTTTTGGTTTTTCGAGACAGGGTTTCTCTTAGTAAGTAGCCCTGGCTGTCCTGGAACTCACTCTGTAGACCAGGCTGGCCTGGAACTCAGAAATCCACCTGCCTCTGCCTCCCAAGTGCTGGGATTAAACACATGCGCCACCACCGCCTGACTGTTTTGATGGTTTTTTGTCGTCAATATATATGGTCTGGAATACTATGTCACCAGGCTGGCCTCCAATTAACAGATCAGCCTAATTTGGCCCCTAGAATGGTGGGATTAAATTGCCACCGTGGCACACTTTTATCATTTCAGCATTCTGGAAGCAACCTTCCAGAATGAGACAGAAAAATGGAGAGTTTGGCTTTATAATGAGAACCTGTCTCAAACCAAAAGTATCCAACTTTTAAAGTTTATTTAGAATTGTATATATGTGTGGATTCTGCACATAGTATATACAAGATCTTTGAAGGAGAAGAGAAAATCGTCTTTTTTTTTTTTTTTTTTTTTTTTTTTTAAGATTTATTTATTATACATAAGTACACTATAGCTGACTTCAGACGCACCAGAAGAGGGCGTCAGATCTCATGACGGGTGGTTGTGAGCCACCGTGTGGTTGCTGGAATTTGAACTCAGGAACTTTGGAAGAGCAGTCTTCCATCTCTTACCCGCTGAGCTATCTCGCCAGCCTGAGAAGATCCTCTTGTGTTTAATGATGCCTGATACAGTGTTGGGTTCCATAAACACTTGTATTAAATGTTATCAGCATAGAAACTTAAAGCATATTTTTCATGCCTTAAGTTTTTTCAGTTTCATCTTGGCTTCCGTCCCTATGTAATGGTCTGCCCACCTTTGCAGAACATGGGAGAGATGAGCTCTCTTATTAATGGCTTAATTGTGCAAGGAAATATGATGGTGATGTTTTCTCTGCCACAGAGAAAAGGGAAAGAATTCAGGTTTAGACGACTAGAATCTTTTGTACACGATTCCTGGCGGCAGCAACGTGACAAAGTGCGTGTCCAGCGACTAGAAGTGAAGCCTCGTGCTTTGGAGGTGCCTGATAAACATTCCTTGGCCTTCGTTATACGCATGGAAAGGTACTGTACCAGTGTGTTGTCAGAGTGCCTGGAATAAGTAAACTTCTGGTTCAACTTTAGATGTCTCTGTAGGGAGATAAAGCCTAATCTACTACAGAAGATTATGCTAGGATTTGGAGTTAAGACCACAGGTGACGTAAGGTCAGTCAGTGATGCAGACACTCAGTGTAAAGGTAGGACTCTATAGCTGACTTCAGACGCACCAGAAGAGGGCATCAGATCTCATTACGGATGGTTGTGAGCCACCATGTGGTTGCTGGGATTCGAACTCAAAACCTTTGGAAGACCAGTCAATGCTCTTACCTGTTGAGCCATCTCACCAGCCCCAATATTCTATACTTTTAGTACCTACCTACCTACTGAAGCAATCTGGCTTCCTTAGGTAGAGAAACTTGACCATATAGCCTACCATCCACACTGTCCCCCAACACTCCTCCAACAATCCATCTTTCAGGAACTGTCCTGAAGCACCCAGGGATTGCTCCACAAAATGGGGCATGGTCTGTTTCCACTCTGCCTCCCACGACACAGAGCTCTAGGGTGAATTCTGTGTATCCAGTGAACACTCTAGCTACCATTTCAGAGTTGCTTGCAAACAGACCAGCATAGACTGATGTCAGACACCTGACTGTTGGTTTCAGGATTGAAGGAGTGAGTTTATTGGTAAAGAGCATCATCATGAAACTTGGCCTGAAGAAATTGTTCAGTGGCGTCTTTGTCAAGGTCACCCCTCAGAGTGTAAAAATGTTGCGTACAGTGGAGCCTTATGTGACCTGGGGGTGAGTACCATTTTGTATGTGAATTCCCTTGTACTTATTAAGACACGGGGTATTGTTTTCCAAGGTTCATGCTGTGTGTTGGACATTTTGCTGTGGCTATAGTCACCAGAAATAAAGAACCTTAAGACCTGGGGAGGACAGGTGATGTTGATAATGGCCTAAGAGTCCATGGCTTATTTTGTTGTAGGTTAAAACTAGATAAACAACACAGAGATTAATGTAATGCTTGAAGCCACTGTTGTAGTGACCTTTGCTGGGTATGGTGGCTCACACCTAAATCCCAGCACCTGGAAGCTATGGCAGGGAGGTTGCAGTGGAACCCAGGCCAGCCTGAGCTATTCTGCTTCAAGACTTTCTTAAACAAAAATAGGTTTTAGTACTGAATATGGTGCCTTGGGCTAGCAATCTCTGTACACTGAAGGCTGAGGCAGGAGGGCTGCTGTAAGTTTGAGGCCAGCATAGGCTATGAAAATAAGATCTGGTCTCAAAGAAATATCTAAATTTGTAATGACATATTCAAGCCCATGCTGGGATTTTCAGTTGGCTGGTTTGTTGATTGACCTCATTCCCTGCATGACTCAGGACCCTCCAGCCTCAGTGTCTTGGGTGTAAGATTGCAGGCGTGAGCCGCTTTGCTGCTTAGCCATCCTTTCAGTGAGACCCAGGAGTCCACTCCCTGCTTGTGGGAGGTGGAGGTAGGAGAGTACTTTACCTCTTCTTGGTCAGTTCTTAGTGGCCAGTGTCCCCGTTGTGCCTTATGTAGATTTCCAAATCTGAAGTCTGTCCGGGAACTCATCTTGAAACGTGGACAAGCAAAGATTAACAATAAGACAGTCCCTCTGACAGACAACACAGTGATCGAGGAGCACCTGGGTGAGTGCCGCGGTCTTGGGCCTGACAGTTCCAGCTTTTTTCTTCCCTTTATACTGGCTAGGTAGTGAACAAAGGACTCTACGCCTGCTTGTCTTTCAGGGAGATTTGGTGTCATTTGCCTGGAAGACCTCATCCATGAGATTGCTTTCCCTGGGCAGCATTTCCAGGAGATCTCTTCATTCCTGTGCCCTTTCCACCTCTCTGTGGCCCGTCATGCTACCAAGAATAGAGTGGGCTTCCTCAAGGAGATGGGCTCACCTGGCTACCGGGGAGAACGGATCAATCAGCTCATCCGGCAGCTCAACTAGAGCAGGAGCAGGTGAGGGTGCGCTGCAGCAGCATGCTCGGACTGCCAGAAACCAGCCTCTGCTTGGAGAGGGGCTAAGAAGCCGAGTCTGGGAGTGGAAAAACAAACGGCTCAAAGTCAAATGTTGGGTCCAAGCTGGCAGCCTGTACTCTGCTCAAGACAGCTCTGTGTTCTCCTTGAGACTGGATAGTTCATTTCTTGCGGATTATAAGCACAGCTCTTTATTTTACATTTCAATCCAGATATCTACTCCAGGTTCTATGAATCAGCACCCGTGACCACAGCTCCTTAGCTAGGAGACAGCAAATGGACTTTTTCTTTGCAAAAGACCCTATCCTGAAATTACCATTTCAACCACACCTGGGCCTAACCTTGCTCTGTCCCAAGTCAACCCTGGACTCAGGAATCTGTCTAATGTTGTAAGCATAAACAACAAAAACAACAAATCTCCTGCAATCACCACTCCCTAAATCTCTTTATCCCCTTCCATAGTGTCTTCCTGGCAAGCTGGCTCACCGCACAGCTGCTTTTGTTCCTTTAGATTTGTTAAGCCCCTCAAAATAGATAATTTTGAGAAATTATATATTTTTGAACCCATGTTTTTAAGAGTCCTTTTCCACAAACTTAAGGGGTGTCCTGAAGGTCCCAGCATTTACCATTTTGCTGAGACATGAGCCATGCCCTCACCTCTTGGACTTATGGTGACTCATCATGGAGTCATTAACATTAACTGGGAGGACATTTCTGAGGGATGTAAGTTATTAATAAATATTATTACACAAACAGACCTTATGCCTATCAACACTCATGGAGGACCACACCTGCTGGCCCTGTCCCAGGGCCAGGAACCATGTCATTTCCCCTACTGAGGCCATGCCAGACCCAGCAGTGGTCAGAGAGCACTTCTCTCCTCCTTTATTGGTTCTGAGAATCTTTGTTGGTAGTCTTTGGGGCAAGAAGTCTTACTCAATGAGCCTTGTTGGCACCTTGTCTGACTTTTGGTGGGCCATGCTTGTCAACTGGAAGTCCCTCTGTGAGATGGAGGATAGTTAGCAGTTGAGACCCTGGCACTTGAAGAATAGTTCTTCCTGTGTGAAGGCAGGAGCAAGTGTGGTGACGTGTTGGAAAGGGACAGTACCTGACTCAGCTCTGGTATGTCACAGGCTAGAATATGTCTGTGTTGCTGTGGACTTTTAGTCTGTAGTAAGAAGAAATGAAACTTAACTTCAAAGGAGTGTGCAGGCTGGTTACCTTTTGTGTTCAGGGATGGGAACCTGGTGCTGCTAGTCTCTCAGTCCCAGGTTGAGATTGGTTTGTTGACAAAGCTGTGTTCTCCATCCTTAGGTTTTTCAAAAGCACACACTGGAAGTGTTTTTGTTGTTTAAAATTATCAAGTATCTTCAGAGAAGATTATTTTCTGCCTTCAAAGACTGAAGGAAGAGGTCGGGAGAATGACAGCAGGTGTGAGCATCAGAGACACTTAGCCAGTTCCGTGAAAGGTCCGAATGTTCTCCACAGTGGCTGCCGTCTGAAGTCAGCGCAAGCTGTGGAGGAAAGACACCTGCTCGTCCTGCCTTCTATCTTGGTGTTTAATGTTGTCCCAAACATCCCTCCCGGCCCCTCCAAGACTCTTAAAGCAGTGGGCAGACCAAGGGGCACACTCTGGGTGAAGTGGGTCTTGGTTTTACTTTTTTATTTTTGTCAGGGTAGGTGGCCATGTGTTTAGTTGTTGAAGGCAGGGTCTCCCTGTATAGCCCTGGCTGGCCTCAAACTCCACAGCAGGCTTGCCTTCTCCTGGGGGCTGGGATTATAGGTGGACAAGCCTGGAGGCTTTTTCCTCAAACAAGAACGGCAGTTAGAAAGGTGACAAAGGCCACACTGCAACTGCACTGTCCGCTTTGGGAATTCTGAGGCTTGCTGTCCCTGGGTCAGTGTACCCTGACCTGCAGCGACAGTCCTTTCCTGTAGCTCAGGATTTAGGATGGGGGATCCCTGTGCTAGAAACACACACACACATATCCATACTTTGTGCTTGGAACTCCAGGACAGTGGTACATACCGTCTTAGCACCTGGAGGTGTTTGTGAGGATAGCCTGCTTTTTTGTGCACATTGGTCTATTAAGCTAGTCTCATCCTGTGCTGGGGGGGAGGGGGTGGAGTTTACTTGTTTTCCGTTAAGAACATGGTGTATACCTTTAGTCACAGCACTTGGGAGGCAGAGGCAGGCAGATCTGAGTTCAAAGCCAGGTAAGTCTCCTCTACAGAGTTCCAGGATACCCAGGGATACACAGAAAATGTTAAAGACAGACAAAAACCCATGCAGTGATAGACTGTTCTGTCTTAAACCACATGTACCCAGGAAATGCCCACTAAATTTTTGCCCTTGGCTTAAGGATTCCCCTGTCTGCCTTTTCCTTAAAACCCACACTAGGGGTCCCATTCTTTTTGGTTTTTTTCTGAGACAGGGTTTTCCTGTGTAGCCCTGGCTGTCCTGGAACTCACTTTGTTAGACCAGGCTGGCCTTGAACTCAGAAATCCGCCTGCCTCTGCCTCTCAAATGCTGGGATTAAAGGCGTGCGTCACCACTGCCTGGCTGGGGTCCCATTCTTAACTAAGGTTTGCCTTGAGCTTTCCTATAATCTTGGCTTCATGGGGCCCTTTGTAACATTCCTGTGAAGCTAAGTAAGGCCTATGACTGCCAACACAGACATAGTGATGCTAGCCTTTAGTTACAGAGGCAGGTGGATCTCTGATTTCAGTCCCCTTGGACTACGTAATAGTGCCTCCGAACATGCCAATTACAAAGTTAATGGTTTCAGAGAAAGCCTGCCAGAGATCAGGGTTAACTGTTATAGAGCGTTGAGAAATTAGGTGACCAAAACGCATTGCAATCTTGGAGTTGTGGCTATTTACCATTCTGGGAGCTCTGTGGTGTCGGAGTGTTTGCCTGCTGTGTGAGGAGGCCTGGATGAGCTGAGCTAAGGCTTCCATTTCTAGCTTGCTCAGAATTGAAAGCAAGTTTTCTTTTCTATATAGTAAAAGATTATTTTTAAGATTGATTTTTGTGTGAGTATATGCTATCAGTGTGGGTCCCAAAGTAGCCAGGAAGTGTCTCATGCCCTGGAGCTAGAGGTGCTGGCAAATGAAGGTTCACAGATGTGGAGGCTGGGACCTATTCTAGGCCCTCTGCAAAAGCAGATGCTTTTAGCATGTGTTTCCAGCCCCGAAGGTGGTGACTTATTGGGAGCATTGGTGACAATGCTTGCCAGGTGGACCATGAGTTCAAGGTTCAAGAGTGTTGCCCTCTCACCATGAGTGAACACCCCCAAAACAAGATGTGGGGCTGTCCATATTGCTGGAGATCAGCCAGGTCTATTAGCTTGTTAACTACATGGATAGACATTCTGACATTTCACATACTGCCATTTGGGTTCTATAGAATATGGAGAAACAGCCACTGAGCCTGTGTGAAAGACTGCTAGGAAGCTATCAAACTGCCTCAGTGCTCACACTGCCTGACTTAGCTGGTTCCAGTAATCAGCATTTCATAAGATTTATGTATAGAAGTACACTGTAGCTATCTTCAGACACCAGAAGAACATCACATCCCATTACAAATGTGAGCCACCATGTGTTTTGCTGGGACTTGAACTTAAGACCTCTGAAAGAGCAGCCAGAACCCTCTCTCCAACCCCCCAAGAACCAGGATTTCTCTTTAACATTCTGGGGAAGGAAATCTTTCATCAAACCCGAACGACTGCAAAATTAGAAATGCCTTTTAGATATCAGTTTATAAGAATCACCAGAATAAACTGACCCAGGTCGTGCCCTCTGACAAGGGAAAAGCTTGTTTCCGTTACACAAATGGACTAGAACACAGTATGAAGTTGAAATTCAGCGTCCAAAAACAAAGTTACTGGGCAACATTGAATCCCCCAGGTCGACTGTCTGGTTGAGATAGGTCATGGCAGATGCAAAAAGATGAATACTGGTGGCAAGTGTCCAGACTCAAGTTCGTGCAGGGCTCGGTCACGCTCTCCGTATCTCAGCTCCAAAGCATGTCGAGCATCAGGAACCCTTTGGGCCTCCGTCTAGTTGGGCGGCTGGACTGTCCCTGGATGGCTCCTCGACGGTCAGAGGCTGCGTCCCCGTGTCTAGGGCGGTGGTGCGGGATGCGACGGCCGAGCCCGCGTCTTCCCAGGGCTTGGGCCTCCGAGGGAGCAGGGACGCGGTGGGTTCGCCGTGGGTCACAGTGATGTGGCGTTTTTCCAGTCCCGGGAGCTGCTGGCCCTTCTGGACCAGGTGCAGGAGCTCCGCCAGAGTCACGGAGGCAGGAGCCTGCTCGGCAGACGCTAGGCCTCCGCTCCCGCTGCAGACACCGCCACACTCGTCCATGTCCCACCACCAGCTCACCCTCACCTCCCCGGGCCACAAGCACTTCCGGGTGGCGTGGGAGCAACCACCTTCACGGAAAGGGAAGGGGAGGCCTAGCACCGTATCAAGGGACTTAGCCCAGGGTAAGACCTCCAGAACCTGGGCTATTTGTGCAGAAGCTGTAGCCTCGGTTACCCTCCACAACGTGAGATGTGCTGGGGGCGTGGTGGTGGTGGGGGTGTGTGCAATGAACTAGCCAAAAAGTGAGGTTCTGCACCCAGTGAGACAAGTGTGAGAAGGCGTGGCAGTAAAAGAGCACCTCCCTTTGGCTCCTGTAGATGCGCTCGCAGGCTGCACGCAGGACCGGGAGGGTCTTTGTTTTGTGAGTCTCGAACTAAGTCCAGGCTGATTCTGTCATTCCCAAGCAAGCAAGCGCTTTTTGCATTTGTTAATTGGGGTACTAAGGATCAGATCTCTGGGTTTTATTGTTGTTTTGCTGTTGTTTGGGATTTGTTGTCGATTTTGGTTTGAGGCAAGTATTCATCATCTCCCAGTGTCTGCTGCGCTACACCTCCCAGCTCTGTCAGGTTTCTGTATCAAAGCTAGCCTGACAAGATGCAGTGGCTCATGCTTGTAATACCATATGCTCAGGCCATAGAGCCAGCCTGAGTTACTTACTGAAACATGTAAGTATTTAATAAATAAACAGCTTGATCTAGCACACCCCCAGAAATCAGTAAGTAAAGCATACTTCACATAATGTTAAAAGCACACAGCATGTTTACCCTCACTGTAAACCCTAAGAAATCCAAGAAGTGGGTGAGATGGCTCAGCAGGTAAGGCTGTTGAACTTTATCCCTGTGTCCATGATGTTTTCAAGGTCTCCTGTAGCCAGGGCTGACCTGTGTATACTCGAGCACGTGTGTGTGTGTGTGTGTGTGTGTGTGTGTGTGTGTGTGTGTGTGTATGCAGATCCTTGTCTCTGCCTTCGAAGGGCAGAATTGTGTATATCTACCTGGCATTTACCTGGGTTTGTGGGCATTCAAATTCTGACTCACACCTGCACAGCAGGCATTAACTGCTGACCATTCCCAAGCCCAGCTTTGAACTGCTGGCCCTCCACCTCTCCAGGCTGCGATTACAGGGGTGCACCACCATGTCCAGTTTTGTATGGTGCTGGGAATGGAACACAGGAGTTTATATATTAGCCAAGTTTATATATATTAGCCAACTCTACCAATTGCGCTGTCTGCAGCCCCTCTTGCACACCCTTCCTCATGAAATGCTGACCCTCTTAGGTTTTTCTTGTTTGTTTGTTTGTTTTTTTTCGAGGCAGGGTTTCTCTGTGTAGCCCTGGCTGTCCTGGAACTCACTCTGTAGACCAGGCTGGCCTTGAACTCAGAAATCTGCCTGTCTCTGCCTCCCAAGTGCTGGGATTAAAGGCGTGTGCCACCACTGCCTGGCCCTCTTAGGGTTTTCATATTGCAGAACTGTGAGAAATATTTTTTTTTTCCTTTTGGGAGCTAGGATTGAACCCTGGAACTTGCCCATTCTAGGCAAGCACTCTATCACTGGGGTGTATCCTGAGCACAATTTCTTTCTTTCCTTCTTTCTTTCCTTCTTTCTTTTTTCTTGTTTCTTTTTTTAGTTTTTCAAGACAGGGTTTCTCTCTGTATAGCCCTGGCTGTCCTGGAGCTCACTTTGTAGACCAGGCTGGCCTCGAACTCAGAAATCCACCTGCCTCTGCCTCCCAAGTGCTAGGATTAAAGGTGTGCACCACCACTGCCCGGCACAATTTCTTTTCCTTATAAATTAATACGACCTAGTGTGTCATATTCTGTCATAGCACCATAAGGTAGAGTGATATCTATTCCTGTCGACTGAAGGCATCTCTGTGCAAGCCTTGATGGAGAGCATGATGTGTCTGTGCACAATGCTCAGTGCTGGGACAAAAGTCCCAGGAGTAGGGCTTATGATGTAATTTTACATAAATAGTATAATGCAGCATGTGGTGTTACATGGTTTCCATGTTACATGCCAGATAAAAGGAGTCCATGAATTATAATGACTTTTTAAAAGATTTATTTATTTATTTATTTATTTATTTATTATATGTAAGTACACAGTAGCTATTTTCAAACACACCAGAAGGGGGCATCAGATCTCATTACAGATGGTTGTGAGCCACCATGTGGTTGCTGGGATTTGAACTCAGGACTTTCAGAAGATCAGTCAGTGTTCTTAACCACTGAGCCATTTCTCCAGCCCCAAATTATAATGATTTTTAAGTGGACTTGATCCAGGCCTGAATCCAGTTCCCACCTCAGCACTGTGAAACTTTGGTGGGTGGGGGTTCTTTCTCCCTCTCCATCTCCCTCTTTCTCTGTCCTCTTTTTCAGACAGGGTTTCTCCATTTAACAGCCCACACTGGCCCTGAACTCACAGAAATCTACCTGCCTCCACCTCCTGAGTGCTGGGATCAAAGGTGTGCACCACCACAGCATGGCTTATCTTTTTTTTTTTTTTTTTTTTCAAGACAGGGTTTGGGTTTCTCTGTGTAGCCCTGGCTGTCCTGGAACTCACTCTGTAGACCAGGCTGGCCTTGAACTCAAAAATCCACTTGCCTCTGCCTTCCAAGTGCTGGGATTAAAGGCGTGTGCCACCATTGCTGGGCTCCAGCTTATCTTTTTAATTTTTTCTCCTTTATTTTTATTTTACTGTGTGCACCTATGTCTGTGTACCATGTGCATGTAGTACTCCCAAAGGCCAGAAGAGGGCAACAGAACCATTGTCTCTGCCATCATATGGGTGCTGGGAATTGAACTCTCTGGCGCCATCTTTCCAGCCTGGAGGCCATTATTGAGGGTCTCCAGTGATCTCTCCTGTAGCCCCTGAAGCTGTCTCTGCATCCTAGTTCATCCAGCTTCCTGGACTAGACAAAGGCAGTGGGATGAGCTCCCTTGCCTTCCAGCTCCCCGGTCTGGCCAGGAGGTGGGACAGGGCAGCAGGAGGAAAGAAGAGAAGGATATGACAGATCTCATTCTGTGTCCCCTCCTCAGGGTCACAGTGGTAGCAGTCCCTCCACACGGCCCTCTGGTTCTGACCCAGCTCCCCTCTAGCTCTCTTAGGTGCAGCCTTGCCTCCTGGGAAACTCTCTTGTCCTTGCCCACATCTCTGTCAATGCACTCTCCTAAATTCTCCTTAGATTTTCCAATGTTGTCGTCTCATTCCTCCTCACCAACCCTAGAAGTGCTTCCTTCCAGGAGCAGACCTGAACAGAGGGTTAGGATTGGACCTCCCATACTGAGGAAGGGGCCATGCATGTAACTGGTGATCCCATTCTGTGTGAGGAAATCTCAGATAGATGGTGTGCCTGTCCATAGGGAAACACACAGGGTCCTCAAAGTCTGACAGAAGGGGGGGTGCCCCTAGGGTATCTTGATAGTAGCTTAGATTGGCACCCTGGCTAAAGGCTGGCCTTGAGACATCACTGTAAGGTCACCAAGTTCCAGTACTGATTAAATGCTCAGCCCTTCCTTTCTTATAGGATTTCATTTTGTAGTCCAGGAAGGCCTTGAGCTCACCACCCACCTACCTTAGTTGCCTGATTCTGGCCTGAACTCCACACCTGGCCTTCCAGATCTCCTTTGCAAAAGTCAGAAAGGTAAGAGTTACTGAGTGGACCTTGAGATGAGTCAGGGACATTATATATCTCTATCTACCTATCTATGATATCAATGTAGATATGTAGATATAGATGAAAAATAGCAAAAACAAGAGACCCCCGGGTCTGAAGAGATGGCTCAGCAGGTAAGAGCACTGACTGCTCTTCCAAAGGTCCTGAGTTCAAATCCCAGCAACCACATGGTGGCTCACAACCATCTGTAATGAGATCTGACGCCCTCTTCTGGTGTGTCTGAAGACAGCTACAGTGTACTTGCATATAATAATAAATAAATCTTTAAAAAACAAAAACAAAAACAAGAGACCCCCACCTCCAAAAGGGGGAAAACAAGAACCAACTCGATGTAAATTGTCCTCAACTTCTATACATGCACTGTCAATGCATGCACACTCACAAACACACACACACAAACACGTGTGTATGTAAATAAATAAACTGAGCTGGAAGTGTAGTTCAGTTGACAGAGCACTGGCATGCACGAAGCTGTGAGTTCCATCCCCAACACCACATAAAGCCAAGCACAACAGTGTGATCCTGTGACTCTACTGCTTGGGAGATGGAGGCGTGAGGATCAGAAGTTCAAGATGGTGAGAGAGCAGACTGAGTTCCATGAGACCCTGCCTCAGAGAAGGGGAAGGAGGGAAGAGAGAGAGGAGGAGGGGAGAACACAGGACCTTTGGAATGCGAGGTTATCCAAGCTCATTCCCATGGATGCTCATCCAAGACTTGGGACGTCCTATGTCGGCTCCAGTCCCTGGAAGGGGCACTGATATTGTCTGTTACTTTGGCTAATTAAAGCTGTAAAGTTTTACTAGCAGCCCACAGTTAATAAGCGTGAGATGCTAGGATTTTCCTGGCATCCTGTAGAAGGACTCAGAATTTTTTGGAGATGAGAATGCTGGACTGGGTTTATTATTAACTCTAGCCGCCCCGGTGGGCACACATTTAAAGGAGACAGAACTAAACCATTAAGAAATGTATAGGTGAGCCATGTAGGGTGTAATCCTAGCACATGGAGGTTGAGGCAGGAGAAGAGTAGTCTAAGGCTAACCTGGGCTACTTAGCAATATAGGGTGGGGGGAGCATGGGAGAGTACTGAAGAGATGGTTCAGTAGGTAAAGCATTTTCCCAGCAAGCCTGAGGACCTGAGTTCACATCCCTAGCACCCTCCTAAAAGTTGGACATGCTCTGGATTCCTATGACCTTAGGCAAAATAGAAGTGGAAACAGGAGAATTGTGAAAGCTTGTGGAGCTAGCCTGGAGAGAGCAATACAAACAACAAAAGAGAGAGACCCAGGCCTGGAGAGATGGCTCAGTGGTTAAGAGCCCTGGCTGCTCTTCCAGAGGTCCTGAGTTCAATTCCCAGCAACTACATGGTGGCACGTAACCATCTGTAATGGGATCCTATGCCCTCTTCTGGTGTGTCTGAAGACAGCAACAGTGTAGTTATGTAAAACAAAGTAAATTTAAGAAGAGAGAGAGAAAGAAGGAAAGAAAGAAAGAAGAGACACTGTGGATGGAGGGCAGGGTGCACACCTGAAGTTGTCCTTTGACTCTATTATGTTCCGTGCAATCCTTGCTCACATATGTGTACACATGCCATCGACCTTCATATGCAATATGCATCGCACAAAAGAAGGAAGGAAAGAAGAAGAGGCAAGAGGAGGGCTGCCAGCATCCTTGCTCTGATGGCTATGATTGGACTCCCTCGTCTGAATGTAGTTAATGTCACCCTGGTCATGTAGAAGCCAAACACTGAGATTCTTCAAAGGCAGGATCCAGGCTGAGGACAGGGCTCAGTGGGAGAGGTTTGCCCAGCACACATGAGGCCCTTCGTGGTTTGCTAGAATAAATGCTCTCCGAGATAGAACTTGGTTTTCCTCAGCCGGGGCGCCTCAGCTAGAAACAGGAAGTTAAGGCCCAAGGCAGGAGCTGTGACCTGCAAGTGACAGGTTCATGCTGATGCATGGGCATCCTTATTCTCCCTGGGTGAGGAGCTTTGGAGACTCAGGGGCAGGGAGACCTTCCAGGGCTTCTAGAAAGAGAGAGCAGATGTGAGGATCAGGTAGGGGAAGTTTCCAGAAGCTGGGCGGGGTATGGGTCACCAAGCCAGCAACTGCTAGCACTGGGGATCCTCGCCTTTCTGTCCCGTGTCTCCCATCTGCACTGTGGTCGAAGAGCCTGGGCCAGCCCTTCCCCAGACTGGAGAATGACAGAGGCAGAGTCGTTAGGGACACCTGCCTCCCCTCCTCCCACTCCAGGGCGGGAAGCCACCATGCTGCACCTGGGCCCAGCAGGGCCTGGGAACTCATGGAGCCCGCAGCACCTAAAACTGTCCTCACCTCCTCCCTCCTTCTGCAGGGTCAGGAGAGGGCAGGCAAATGGCCATTAAAACTGCCCTCCTGGTACAATAGCACGGTGGGGTGAAGCTGGCAAGAGAATAAAGAAGAGGAAGAAATAAAGCTGTGTCTAGAAGAGACAGCAACATGTAATAGGGCTCCTTCAAGGGTCAGAAAGGGCTATTCTGCAGGTAATCTCAGTCAATTAGTTCCTGTGTGCTTCACTCGCACCAAAATTTGTCTCCTATCCGGGAGAGAACGTGGAGTGGATACGATTGCTAAGCACACACACAAAGACAATTGGTTTTGCTTTTGTTCTCTTCTCTTTTTTGAGGCAGGGTCTCCCACTGCAGTCCTGGCTGGCCTGGAATTCCCTGGCATACTGCTGGAAGCACAAGCTTAGATCCAATAGAAAGCAGAATTAAGATATGAAATCTCTAGACATGGGAGGACTTTCTAAATTTAAAATTAATTTCCTGGTCCCTAAAAAACAAACAAACAAAAGGACTGGGGAAATGGCTCATTGGTTAAGAATGCTGGCTGCTCTTCTGGAAGGACTGGGGTTCAATTCCCAGCACCCACATGGCAGCTCACAACTGTCTATAAGTCCAGTTCCAGTGTATCTGACATCCTCTCTCACTTACATGCAGGCAAAACACCAACGCACATAAAAAAATAAATAAACACATAAACTCAGAACAACAAAAGACTACAGCTTTGAAAAAAGCCAGCAGGCATGCAAGCCTGGAGGTGGTGGACTATGGATCAAAATTCAAGGCTGGCCTGGGCTACATGAGAGCCTTTGAAAGTAAGTAAATAAATAAACAAGGTCTTATTCTGTGTGTAACCACCCATTAGGAAAATGCAGCAAAGCTATAATTCCATATCCCTCACATCCACCCACTTAGAATAGCTATCTAGACCCTAGCAACCAGTTGGTGTTGGCGACAAGGGCCCGTAACCGCAACACTTGGGAGATTTAGAGCAAGAAGATGAAGAGTTGGGTCTATCCTGGGCAATGTCATGAGACCCTGTCTCAAAAAAAAAAAAAGAAAGAAAGAAAGAAAGGAAGGAAGGAAGGAAAGAAGGAAGGAAGGAAGAAAGAAGGAAAGAAAAAAAGAAAAGGAAAGGGTTGACAAGATGGCTTAGCGGGTAAGAGCACTGACTGCTCTTCCAAAGGTCCTGAGTTCGGATTCCAGCAACCACACGGTGGCTCACAACCACCCGTAATAAGATCTGACGCCCTTTTCTGTGGGTCTGAAGACAGCTACAGTGTATTATGCTGGAGAGAGCAGGGCTGGAGCAAGCAGGGCCAGAACGAGCGGGGTGCCATCCTGAGTTCAATTCCCAGCAGCCACATGATGACTCACGGCCATCTGTACAGCTACAATGTACTCATAAAATAAATAAATAAATAAATAAATAAATAAATAAATAAATAAATAAATAAAAGAAAAAAGAAAAGAAAGGAAAAAGAAAGAAAGGAAGGGCCAGGCAGTGGTGGTGCACGCCTTTAATCCCAGCACTTGGGAGGCAGAGGCAGGCAGATTTCTGAGTTCAAGGCCAACCTGGTCTACAGAGTGAGTTCCAGGACAGCCAGGGCTACACAGAGAAACTCTTTCTTTTTGTCTCCAAAAACAAACAAACAAAAAACAACAACAAAAAAAAGGGGGGGAAAGAAAGAAAGGAAGAAAGAAAGAAAGAAAGGAAAAAATGAAGCCAGGCTGGAGAGATGACTCAGTGGTTACTAAGAACATTTGCTACTCCTCTGGAGCTCCTGAATTTGTTTGTTTTCTTTGTTTTTGGTTTGTTTTTTTGTTTTGATTTTGTTTTTGTTTGAGACAGGGTCTTGTGTAAACCAGACTTGTCTCAAATTCTCTTTATAAATGAGGATGGCCTTGAAGTTCTGCTGCTTCTGCCTTGCCCTCAGTGGTGTGACTCTAAGCATGCCCCTCACCTGGTTTATGCAGGTTCTGGATGGAGCCTGAGGCTTCAGGGACGACAGGGAAGCAAGGTACCTGCCTCCTGCTCAGCCTCTTTGAGGCTAGAGGGGAAAAGGGATAGAAGACAGTGGGTCCCCACGTCAAAAAATAAGCAGAGCCAGGCGTGGAGGGGCGTGCTTGCTTTTAATCCTAGCACTTGGCAAGCAGAGGCCGGTGGATCACTGTGAGTTTGAGACCAGCCTAGGCTATTCTAGAGTGAGCCGGCCAGGGCTACCCTAGAAAACCCTGTCTTAAAAACCAAATCAATACAGTAGTGCCCTCAACCTTGGCCAGAGAAGTTCCTTCTGCAGGAAGTAGCAGCTGACGCAGAGCTGGCCTGAGTGCTGAGACTGAGCTACGATGCATGCTTAGCTCACAAAGAGCTGTCTGTATCCACCCACACACCGCCCGAGGCCCATGGAACACCGTGGAAGCAGGGCTGGAAAGAACACGAGAGCCAAAGCATGGGGAGGTGAACTGTGAAAATGCTGGCGGCTGCTCTCATGAGCGTGCTACGGCTGCGGCTGCCTGCATAGGATTCTGACAAGATTAACCAACATTCCAGCAACCACTGCTAACTGGACTCATTGGGTTATTAAAAAAAAAAAAAAAAGGAGACCTCATTAAGGTTGTAGGAAGACGGCTGGGGGATGAGTAGGGAAGTGGGGGAGGAGAAGTAAGAGTGAATGCATGTATGAAATTGCCAAGGAATAAATAAATATATTAAATAAAGGAAAAACCCAACACTTGGGAGGTGAGAGCGGGAGGAGGTCAGTGTTGGCTTACGGAGTAAACTCAAGGCCAACACTACTGCATGAGACTTTCTCAAAAGAACAAAGGTAGGGGCTGGCAGACGGGCTCTGCAGTGAGCAGCAGATAGCGCTCCTGCCAAGGGCCTGAGTTTGGTACCAAGCACCTACATCAGGTGGCTCACAAGCCTCTGTGACTCCATTTTCAGGGGAGCCAATGCCTTAGACACACATTTAAAAACAAGTGTGTGTGTGTGTGTGTGTCTGTGTGTCTGTGTGTGTGTGTGTGTGTGTGTGTGTGTGTGTGTGTGTGTGTATTTTGAGTCAAGGTCTCTCTCTGTAGCCCCCTGGCCATCCTGGAACTCACTTTGTGCTTGAACTCACAGAGATCTATTTGTCTCTTGTCTCCCAAGTGCGGGTATTAAAGGTGTTTGTTACCATGCCAGGCAATGATAAAAATTCTAAAGGCAAAAATAAATAAACCAACGAGCTAATTGATTTAATTAAATTAAAAATGCAAAGAGGCTTTGGTGTGGGGCTATAGGTCAGTGGCAGAATGCTTGCTTAGCCTTCAGGAAACCCTAGGGGTTCACCCCGCTAACATAACAATTAAGGTAAAATAGTAAGTAAGGTGGTTGTAATTATATGGCAAGAGGATTTCTTTTTCTTTTTTCTTTCTTTCTTTCTTTCTTTTTTTTTTTTGTTTTTTTTTTTGTTTGTTTGTTTTTTGTTTCTTTGTTTTTTTGTTTTTAGAGACAGGGTTTCTCTGTGTAGCCCTGGCTGTCCTGGAACTCACTCTGTAGACCAGGCTGGTCTTGAACTCAGAAATCTGCCTGCCTCTGCCTCCCAAGTGCTAGGATTAAAGGCGTGTGCCACCACTGTCTGGGGGCAAGAGGTTTTCTGAGCATCTTTTACTTTTTTTTTTAAAGATTTATTTATTTATTTTTATGTGTATGAGTACACTGTAGCTGTACAGATGGCCGTGAGCCGTCATGTGGCTGCTGGGAATTGAACTCGGGACAGCCCCGCTTGCTCCGGCCCTGCTCGCTCCAGCGTAATTCACTGTAGCTGTGTTCAGACGCACCAGAAGAGGGCGTCAGATCTCATTATGGGTGGTTGTGAGTCACCATGTGATTGCTGGGATCCGAACTCAGGACCTTCAGAAGAGCAGTCAGTGCTCTTACCCGCTGAGCCATCTCACCAGCCCCCCCCCCCCTTTTTTTTTTTTTGCATTTTTGAGACAGGGTTTCTCTGTGTAGCCCTGGCTGTCCTGGAACTCACTCTGTAGACCAGGCTGGCCTCGAACTCAGAAATCCACCTGCCTCCGCCTCCCAAGTGCTGGGATTAAAGGCGTGCGCCACCACCGCCCCTGAGCATCTTTTAAATTATAGGAACAGCAGCACCTGCTGCTCTTTCAGAAGACCTGGGTTCAATTCCTAGTCCCCACATTAGGCTCAGGTCCATTTGTAACTCTAGTTCCATGGGATCCAGTGTTGTCTTCTAGTTTCCTTGGGCACCAGGCACATACATGCTACATAAGCATATAAATAGGCAAAACACACATGTGCATGAAGGAGGAGGAGAAAGAAGAGGAAGAGGAGGAAGAAGAGGAGGAGGAGGAGGAAAGAGAAGAAGAGGAAGAGGAGGAGGAGGAAGAAGATGAAGAGGAGGAGGAAGAAGAAGATGAGGAAGAGGAGGAGGAGGAAGAAGAAGAAGAGGAGGAAGAGGAGGAAGAAGAAGAGGAGGAAGAGGAGGAAGAAGAGAAGAAGAAGAAGTTGTTTAATGTTGGCTCTGCCAACCGTGACCTTGGGCAGGCCATTCAGTAGGTCTGAGCTTCAGTTGCTCATCTGTGAACTGAAGCAGCTAGAGAATGACAGGAAGAGCCGCATTTGGACTCCCACCATCCCATCCCCCTGGGGTTCTCTGTACAGTGGATGGCAATTGCTCTCAAGTAGATCTAAGGACTAGGCTTAGGAAAGGCTTTGAGAATATGGGGTAGCACATTCTTTTAATCCCAGCCAGCATTCTGGAGGCAGAGGCAGGTGGCTATCTGTGATTTGGAGGCCAGCCTGGTTTACATAGTGAGTTCCATGCAAGCCAGGGCCACACCGTGAAGACCTTGTCTCAAACAGACAAGCCTCTGAGAACTGTGAAGTGCTCGTCAGACAGGAAGGAAGGTAAGAGAGGGTGGGCACCCAGCTCCTCGGATGGCAGTGGGACCTGATTTCCCTGACACCCCTCCTCCCCAGAAAGCATTGGGAACTAGAGGGTAGGGCAGAGCAGCTGGGCCTGTGGTCTAGAAGGCAGAGTAGGGGAGCCTCCTCCCCCAGCCCACACCTCAGAGCCGCAGCTGGGCCTGTGGCCTGGGAGGCAGAGTAGGGGAGCCTCCTCCCCCAGCAGGTAGCTCACAGCTGTGACTGGGTCATGCCTCTTCAGGAGTGGGCCATGGCTAGGACATGGCTGTTGCTTCTTTTGGGCTTCAGGTGTCAGGCTCTACCTTCAGGTAAGTTGCTCTTGCCTCCCTGTTTGGCTGTCACTGAGCTCAGCCCCTGGTACTAACTGTGATGGATGGGATCCTTGGCCTTCTGGTCCTGGGGTCTCACGACCTTCTCCAGGTGGAGGGTCAGTCGGGTCTGTTGTCTCTCTTGGAAGCATAGGGATAGAGAAGCATCCTCTGCTGGTGGGGTAGGTCTGTAGCCCCAGCTAGGCAGGAGACTAAGATAGGAGAGGACAAAGTTCAAGGCCAGTCTGGGCAACTTAATGAGGGCTTGTCTCAATAGAAAATGTAAAAAGGGACAGTGGTGGAGCCCAGTGGTAGATAGAGCACTTGTCTCACTAACCTGTATAAGGTCTAGCCTCAATCCCAGAACTGACTCATAAAAGAGAAAGAAATCAAACTGGATGGGGACCCACAGAAGTTGGAGGTTCATGGAGGCAGGGCTGTGTTGTATGCTTTAGGTGATGCATGATGGGAAACATTGTGAGGTCCTGAGCTGTCCTTTGGGCCCTGAGTACTGTCTTCCAACAGGGACCAGGGTGTCTCAAGTCCCACTTCCAACTCAGGGAAGGTGGCAAAATGGCAGCAGCTTGGCCAGCCTTTAGCTCAGTTAGCTGAGGATCAAGCTAAGGGTTCAGTCCATCTGAAGCATGGCCATGTATGGTAGGGCTCTTGGACTTTTGAGTCAGGGGCTCTACATGATCTAAGCTCACCTCTACTGTGTCATGGAGATTTCCTTGATCAGGCGAAGGCTCATCAGGAGGCCTTTGCAGTCAAGAGTTCTGGTTTCTTTAAAAACCCAGTTATATTAAATGAATATGCTTTTGTTTTAATCCGAGGTGTGGGATATGGGGCTGTGTCAGTGTGTCCACGGCTGTTAACTATGATAGTCTCATGTTGGGGAGGGGGAAGCCTGGTTCTTGCCAACTGTAGATCTTGAATTCTGGGGACTCTGGAGAGGGCCTGAGGCTGCTGATGACAAAGACTGGGCTTGCCCAAAGAAACTCATCCCCCTTAGTTGGTGTGAAGTAGCCTACAGAGCACTCAGCCCTTTCCACTCTAACCCTCTCTCTGTTCTGCCCAGTGTTGGGGGTTGGAAAGGAGGTAGAGGCCAACTGGCCTGGGCTTTGGGGTGAGCGGAAACAATCTGGGAGGCTTTATAGAGAAACTGAATGGCTCCAGTAGGCTGAGGGCCCTGGGGTTCACTCCCAGCCTTCTCTAGTCCCTTCGTTTACAAGGCCTTAGTGATATTAACACAAATACTATTTCCAAAGCTGAGGCTGGAGAGATAGCTCATTGGTTAAGAGCACTGGCTGCTCTTCCAGAGGTCCTGAGCTCAACTCCCAGCAACCACATCGTTGCTCACAACCATCTGTGATGGAATCCACTGTCTTTTTCTGGCGCCCACATAGAGCACTCATATACATAAAATAAATCATTAAAAAAAAAAAGTTGAGGCAGGCAGATTTCTGAGTTTGAGGCCAGCCTGGTCTACAGAGTGAGGTCCAGGACAGCCAGGGCTACACAGAGAAACCCTGTCTCAAAAAAAAAAAAAAAAAAAAGTATTTCCCAAGCTTACTTATCAAAGTATTACAACAGCTATACTCTTCAGAGCGATTCTATTGGCTGTCATTGGCAGATCTGGACCTTAGGCCATTTAGGGGATTGATTCAGGGCCAGCCTCAGCTCTGTCTGAGGCCTTGGCCCACTGTGTCACATGGCAAAATGGTGGCCATTCTTCAAGGCAAAGAAGACAGATCTGTGGTCATGAAGGTGTTCTCCGTGTTCCTACACCAGTTATTTGGCCTCCTAATACCTTCAACTCATCTTCCACTGTGAGACTCCCGGAGAAACCCCCACACTCAAATCCCGGGAGCAACGACCCTAAACACCACCAAGACTCGAACTTGATGCAATCAGCAAGAGGTTTTTTTTCTTTTTCTTTTTTTTCTTTTTTTCTTTTTTCTTTTTCTTTTTCTTTTTTTTTCTTTTTTCTTTTTCTTTTTCTTTTTTTTTCTTTTTTCTTTTTTTTCCCAAGACAGGGTTTCTCCATATAGCCCTGCACCTGTCCTGGAATTCACTCTCTAGACCAGGCTGGCCTCGAACTCAGAAATCTGCCTGCCTCTGCCTCCCAAGGCTTTTCATTCCAGCTAGCTGGGGCAAGACTCATATCCCTCGGAGGGGTAGAGGAGTCTGGCCCCGAGCAAGGTCTTAGGCAACTTTTTATTTCTGTGCAGTTGCTGGGGCAAAAGGGAAGACTGGGGTAAGGGGAAGGTGCAGGGTGGTTTCTGATTGGTGCTGGCTAGTGCTAGGGTTCAGGGGCGGGTTAGCCACCTGGCAATTGTTTGTTACTTTTTCTCAGCCAGGTCGTCCTGGTCTCCTTGTTTCTGGGTTCTGGGAGCTGGTCTCCCACTGAGTTCAACCAACTGCTAAGTTCCCACAGTACAGTTTGAAAACTTAATCTTACACCACATTTCTCTAGCACCCTGGGCATCTCTTTATCTTGGCCACCCAAGAGTGCATAGTGTCAATTTATTTCCAGTTGCTAATATTGGAGATTTTACTTATATTACAGAAGCATAGGTCTGACTCTGCTTCACACACATACAAAGTCAATTTTGTTGTTATTGGTTTTTTTTGTTTTTTTTTTGTTTTTGTTTTTTTTTGAGACAGGGTTTCTCTGTGTAGCCCTGGCTGTCCTGGAACTTACTCTGTAGAACAGGCTGGCCAACATAGCCTGACATACAAAGTACCTTTTTAAAAAAAGAATATTATAAGAATGTAATTTTACAAATATATTTATTTATTTATTTAATGAGTACATATGAGAATATATGAGTATACTGTCATTGTCTTCAAACACATCAGAAGAGGGCATCGGATTCCATTACAGATTGAAGTGCTGGGTATATAGGTGTTGGGAATTGAACCCAGGACCTCTGGAAGAGCAGCCAGTGCTCTTAACCGCTGAGCCATCTCCCCAGCCCAGTAAATTTTTTTTTTTTTTTTTAAGAGGAGGAAAAAGTGGGGTTAGAGTGATGGCTTACTGGTTGAGAGCACTGCTGCTCTTTCAGAGGATCTGAGTTTCATTCCCAGCACCTACATGGTGGCTCACAACCACCTATGACTCCAGTCCCAAGGGATCTGATGTCCCTTGTGGCCTGTGCAAGTACTGCTTGCATGTCGGCACGGACAGACTTGTCACCAAAACACTCATAGATGTAAAGTAAAATAAAAGCTAAAAAAAAAAATTTAAGCGGGGCGGTGGTGGCACACGCCTTTAATCCCAGCACTTGGGAGGCAGAGGCAGGTGGATTTCTGAGTTCGAGGCCAGCCTGGTCTACAGAGTGAGTTCCAGGACAGCCAGGGCTATACAGAGAAACCCTGTCTCGAAAAAAATTTTTTTTTAAATAGAATAAGACTGCATGCTGGGGGGTAGGGGGCACAACTCTGTTGAGAGAGTTTACTCCCCAGCACTTGGCATACTGTGTGCAAAATCCTCAGGGTGTGCGATGCCTGTAATCCCCATACTCTAGATGTGGAGGCAGGAGGATCCAGAATTCAAAATGGTCCTTGGCTGCATGAGAAGTTTGAGCTGGGCTGCATAGTAAAATGTCTCAAAAGCAAAACAAAATGAAGTAGAAAAAAAATCAAATTCTAATATGGGAAAAGGTTAACCATTTGCTAGCTCACTCCTGTCTGGTGATATTCTGTCTTTTTGTCTCACCGTGGTGCTGGGAACCAAACCTAGGGCTTCATGTATTAAAGAGAGTCCTTCATCTAAGCTTCATCTCTTCCTCCTTTCATTTACATTAATTTAAAAAAAAATATTTTATTTATTTATTTTATGTATATGAGTACACTGTAGCTATCTTCAGACACACCAGAAGAGGGCATCAGATCCCATTACAGATGGTTGTGAGCCACCATGTGGCTGCTGGGAATTGAACTCAGGAGCTCTGGAAGAGCAGTCAGAGCTCTTAACCGAGGAGCCACCTCTCCAGCCCCCATTCACATTAAATTTTAAATTTCATGTATATGCATAAGTGGGTGTGTGAGTCTGGTAGTCATAGGACAACCTCCAGGAGTCAGGTTTTTGTCTTCTTCCAGGAAGGCTCCTAGGTTTGAACTCAGATTTGGAAACATGCCCTTACTCAATGAGTCATCTGGTCAGCTTCCATTTTAAACACCTCAGCTTAACATGCTTCATGCCATACAACTCACCCAGCTGGCTTCAGCTTCCCCCGTTCTGGGGGATTACAGACATGGATAGCCACATCAGGCTTAGGGATTTTTCCCAGAACAGAAGTTCCAGGTATATTTGAAGCTTCCTCTGCTCTCCACCCGAGGTCCTCTTCCTCCGTCCTCCCCCAGAGAGCCACCAGCTCTCCTCAGGCAGTACAACATAGTATTATAACCACTTGTTTATGAAGCTAATGCCTTTCCCACAGGACAAAGTTCCTCAAAGGCCCAGGCAATGTCTTTCTCAATTTTCTATACCCAGCAGCTGGCAGAGGAAAGAGTTGCTGGGCCATGGTGGTGCACAGCTTTTTTTTTTTTTTTTTCTGCTCACAGGAGGCACAGGCAGGCAGATCTCTGAGTCCGAGGTCAGCCTGGTCTACAAAGCCAGGGCCACAGAGAGAAGCCCTGTCTCAAAAAGGGTGGGTGTGGGGCTCAGGAAGAATAGATGGACAGATAGCAGGAAGGCCAGCCGATGATGGAGGATGGATGAATTATATGAGAAAGATGGAGATGGCTTAGAGAGTCAGAACTCTGGGTGCACACTTATGAGGACCTGAGTTCAAATTCTCAGTACCCATGTGAAAAACTGTGCGTTGCTCTAAGTGTGCTTGTAATCCCAGCACTGGGCTGAGCTGAGACAGGAGGATCACACTGGGGGCCTTGCTAGACGCAGACCTAGCTCCAGGTGCAGTAAGAGACCCTGTCCTAAGGGAACAAAGGGACAGATGATGATAGAACAGGTCAGTTAATATCCTCCTCCGGTCTCCACACACAAATAGGCATTCCATTCATATCCATACACCTATACATATACAAGCACACATAACACAGATAGATACAGCACATGTACACACACACACACACACATACACACGAAGTAGAAACTTAAGGGTTCTTGGAAAAGCCAGTTGTGTTGGATGGTGTTCTGCTAAAGCAAGCACATGAAAGGACACGTGATGAAGGACTCTTCACGAAGGACACGCATGTATCGGTCCGCCTTACAGTGCACAGTTGAGCGCCATCTGTTAGGACTCCAGAGAGAGGAACCACATTAAGAAACTTCTGATGGTGTGCTGCAGCTTTTTTTGCCACTTCTTCCAAATCAAACTGGTTGGTTGGCAGAGTGATGTCAGCTGAGGCAGACACACGTGCTGAGGCAAGCTTACCTGTGGTTACCTGTGGTGGACAAGCTTACCTGTGGTGGACAAGCTTACCTGTGGTGGACAAGCTTACCTGTGGTGGACAAGCTTACCTGTGGTTACCTGTGCTGAGGCAAGCTTACCTGTGCTTACCTGTGGAGGACACGTGATATTTGAAGGGTATAAATAGGACCCGCCGATGGACAGTGACGGAGGCTGAGCTTGGCTTGCTGGTACAGCTAGCTGTGTATCACCTGTCTTGGCTGATCTTCACTTCCCCAAGAGAGGCACAGCAGAGAACTTCTCCTGGTGTCCCTGCTGGTCTCTCTTGCTGACTAGTACTGAGGCAGAGGCCTGACTGTCTCTGCTAGGTCCCGCCACTGATGCTGGTAACCTGACACTACAGAACTGGACTGCTGTGTCCGTGAAACATTTGCAAGTGAATCAAGTTGCCACTGCTAACCTATGAACTGAATTGCTGACTTCCTGATAACACAGATGGGATTTGCTCCAAAGAACCTTTCTAAATAGGTCCACTTCCCCCATATCCTTTCTTTTCCACGGCTCCTGGTGGGTGGTGGGCTAGAAGGGAGGTTAAAGCATTTAAGAACTATCATTACAAATAAACTTTGAGGGGGGCTGGTAAGATGGCTCAGTGGGTAGGAGCACTGACTGCTTTACCGAAGGTCCTGAGTTCAAATCCTAGCAACCACATGGTGGCTCACAACCATCCGTGATGGGGTCTGACGCCCTCTTCTGGTGCGTCCGAAAACAGCTACAGTGTACTTACATATAACAATAAAGAAATAAATCTTAAAAAAAAAAAAAAAAAAAAGCTTTGAAAAAATCAAAGTTACACATCACCAAAAAGAAGGGGAGAAGAAAAGAAGAAAAGAAAGTTTGATGAAAGGAAGGGAGGTCTCGGCTGGCCTCTGGGTACCCTGTGGGCTCTTTCCTCTTCTGCCCTTCTCCACCCTTCCAACTCTAACACTACATAGGAGAGAAAAGAAGAATAGGAAGGAGAGGGTGGATGTTACTGTTCGACTGCTCCTGCACCGTCTGGCTAGGGGCATCAAGCTGGTCTTCGCCGTCAGGATAGCTAATGTCTTTGTTTGCTGCCTTCTTTACACATGACTACTTAACAAACCAAGACCGACAGCAACCAACCACCAACTACCCACCCACCAACAACCCTCCGCATCTCTCAGAGCCCTAGCAGTCATACACCCTCTAAAAAGTCCCCAGAATTCCAAAATCACACAATCGCAGAAACTATCTGCTGCTGGCAAAACTACGGCCCGCTAGAGCACGAGGCAAACCGTAGCCAGCTGCTGTGGAGAATCTGAAGCAGCCCCACAGCCCCTCGCCTGGGGTTGACATGAAAGCACATTCCTATTTCTGTGGGGTTTTGCTTGTTTGTTTGTTTGGGTTTTTTGTTTTGGTTTGGTTTGGTTTGGTTTTTCTTTTAAGACAGGGTTTCTCTGTGTAGCCCTGGCTGTCCTGGAACTCACTCTGTAGACCAGGCTGGCCTTAAACTCAGAAATCTACCTGCCTCTGCCTCCCAAGTTCTGGGATTAAAGGCATGCGCCACCACTGCCCTGCCTGTGTTTTTAAAGAAATCAAAATTCTCACTCTTGCAGGCATCACTGGCACCCCCTTTCCTTCTCTGGCTCCACCCATCACACTGCTGGTAGATGGAAGGCGGCACACGCTGGTGGTTTGCCTGGTCCTTGATGCAGCACCCCCTGGCTTTGACAACCCTGTCTGGTTCTCAGCTGGCAATGGCAGTGCCCTAGATGCCTTCACCTATGGGCCCTCTCCAGCACCGGATGGCACCTGGACTAGCCTGGCCCAGCTTTCCCTGCCCTCTGAAGAGCTGGAAGCCTGGGAGCCCTTGGTCTGCCACACCAGGCCTGGGGCTAGGGGCAAGAACCGGAGCACACACCCCCTCCAGCTGTCAGGTAGGGATGGAGCCTGGGGTCCTGTCCTTTTCCATATCATGGGGCTGGGATATGTTGGGGAGCAGAGGTAGGTGCTGGGCATGTGAGGGCAGACCCTGGCTCCTGCAGAGTGGCTCGAAGTCATGATTCCTGGGCTTTACAGCTGTGATATATGGTTCAGGTTATCTCTTGAAGCTGTAATCCCACCACTTGAGAAGTAGAGGCAAGAGAGGAGGAGCAGGAGTTCAAAGCTATCCTCAGCTGCATAGTGAGTTCAAGGCCTGCTAGGGCTACGGGTGACCCTATCTCAAAAAGCAAAGCAAATCTAGGCTCTGATCCATGATTGCTAAGAGATATTAATAGCTTTCCATAGTTATTCATAGGTTTGTATCTATATATGTTTTATATATGTAATCTATAAAAATAATTCATATACTTGTAAACAAAGCATGTAAGACCAAATAATAATTAAGGAATAAGCCCCCAGCACTCACCAACTTCACTCTGTGCCAAGCACTGTTCTAAATGTTTCGTTTTTGTTTATTTTTATTATTTATTTAGTTAGTTAGTTAGTTAGCTTTCCAAGACAGGATTTGTCATAGAGTTTCTCTGTGTAGCCCTGGCTGTCCTGGAACTCACTCTGTAGACCAGGCTGGTCTTGAACTCACAGAGATCCTTCTTCCTGCATCTGCCTCCTGAGTGCTAGGATTAAAAGTGTGCATGACCATGCCCTGCTCCCAGCTTTTTAATGAGGATGCTGGGGAATCCAATTCAGGAAAGCTCTTTGCCAGCTAACTTCTCTGCCAAGCAGACTAGGCTGGCTAGCCAGTGAGCCCTGAGGGTCTGCTTTCCTGCCTGCACTCCCCCCACTGCGGAATTACGAATATGGGCCACCAGTATCTGTTTGCTTGTTTGTTTCTTTGTTTGTTTTCTGAGACGGGCTTTTTATCTGTGTAGCCCTACCTGTCCTGTTTCTTTTTTTAAACACGGGTCCTGGGGATAGAACTCCGATCCTTTGCTGTCATAATTGAGCCTTTGGGTCACCTCAGTAGTGCCCTGCCTACTGAAGGAGTAGGGTTCTTCGTGGGAGGGGACTGCCTTGCTCTTAGGGCTGTCAGGCAGGGAGGTGGGCATGACTCCTCAGGACTGCTGACAAGCCGGCTCAGGGTCTCCACATTTGTCCGTATGCCCTGCAAGTTGACCAGAGCTAGGCACAGGTCTGGGGCTGCGAGGTGCCCTCCCATCCCGTACTACTCATTCCCTTCTTCACTCACAGGTGAAGCCTCCACTGCCGGGACCTGCTTTCTAGAGCCTCTCCGGGGTAAGTAGTCAGCAGGGAGGGATGGTGGCTGGGAACAAGAGTGTCAGTACCCGGGCAGGTGGCATTCAGCTCTGATTCAACCATGGGTCCCATGAGGTTGCTGTTAGGGGACTGGGAAGTTTCCAGTAAAGGGACTACTTTGTTTGGGGCTAGCCTGGGTTTCAGCCTTCCCTGGGTGAAAGTGGGGATTTATTCCTGGACCCCAGTGGAGCAGCGCAGATGAGAGCTAAAGTAAGGGGCTTGATGGGGTGGGGGCAGGGTGACAGGCGGTCTCAGTATGAAAGCCCATGTGTGATTTAATTACCTGAGGCGCTAGAGGAGCCCTGGCTAATAATCACAATGTCCATTTCGTGCCCAGAGACACTGCGCTATTTACTCTTGGCATCAGATGTTTATTCCTGCCAGCCTGCCTCCCCTGCCAAATAAAATAAAATGAGGGCTAAGCAGGGAGAAGGCACGAATTATTACCAGTAGAAGCTAAGGTTAGACTCCGGAAGGAAGTTCTTTGAGGAGGCAGAGAGAGAGAGTGGCCAACACAGAGGACGGGCCCTCCCTGTTGTGGGCTCCTGGGGACTCATCATGGCTTCTTCTTCTGCAGGAACACAGCGTCAGGTACTGCAGCTGAGCCTACTGCGTCTGCTCCTCTTCAAACTGCTTCTGCTGGATGTGCTCCTGACCTGCGGCCGCCTCTGTGTGCTGGCGGGCCAGCACCCTCATGGGAGTCCCTGCCCCCCACCCATGGAATCTGGACCTAGTAATGGGTGGTGATGCTGAACACTACTGCTCCCTGGGGCAGGAAAGGCAAAGCCCAGGCTGTGAGGAGGCCAGCTGGGCCCGGAGCTCATGATCCAGCCCCTCGGTGATTCTTGTTCAAACCGGAGGGGGGGGTGTGTGTGTGAGGGGTTCTTTTTTTTATTTTATTTTATTTTCTATTTTTATTTTATTTTTTATTTTATTTTATTTTCTGTATGTGGTCTGCTGCTTCTTGTAAATGGAAACTGGACTCTCGCCTCTCCTGTCAGACTGAAACCTCGGGAGGAAAAAGATATGTCTCTCTGTCAGATAGGACAGGAGGATGTGCCTGGTAATTGGGGACAATACAAAAGGCTTATACGACACAAGCATATCACAAAGCTTTTCATTTGTGTGTCTGGGGACATGGTGTGGTACCATAGAGGAGGCAGCCATCTGGGTAAGCTGTCTGCAGAAAGAGTGGGAGCCTGGAAACGGCAGAGTGGGTCTGGAGTCCGGGAGGGGCAGCCAGGACTCTCTCCTTCTGCTACTGCCAGTCACTGGACAAGGGTCTTTTCCATTTCCTGGCCCTGGCACAACCTCTGTGAGAGGGCAGAGTGGAGCCAGGGAACCAGGGAGTAGTGTTCGGCTGCTCACGGGCACAGACTTGACAAGAGAGAACAGGGCCAGGATTCCCGGGCATCAGGATCACAGCCAGTACTACCAGCAGAAGACAGTAATTGCAAACCTATGCGCTATTAATTAAAGGTCATTTGACAGATATTCACCCAGCATCAGCATCAGCCAGGTGCTACAGAGGCTTGGTGTCGTAGTTAGGGTTTTACTGCTGTGAACAGACAGCATGACCAAGGCAACTCTTAGAAAGGAAGACATTTCATTGGGGCTGGCTTACAGTTCAGAGGTTCAGTCCATTATCACTATGGAGGGAAGCATGGCAGCATGCAAGTGAAAAGGAAAATAAAAGTCCAGCAGGAGCTTGCCCACGTAAGCCTGGGATTGAAAGAGTTAAATCAAAGCAGAGGCAAGTGGGCAGGGACTGACAGGTCAGGAAGACATAAACCATAGAGATAGGGTAAAAATGCAAAGACATATCTACTGCCCAGGCCTGCCTAATGGGCCACCTGGTCCTCTTAGCACTCCCCTTTTAGGAATTTTCAACTCTAACTACATTTAAAATAGCCAATCATGTATAGCCACACCAATATCTTTGTTTCCCCAGACCTTTTTCCTATAAAACCCCCTAACCCCTGGGCCTCGTGGTTGATTCCTGGTCTCCTGTGTGAGATTGGGGATTGAAACGGAGCTCCGAAATAAAAATGCCTCATGTTTTTTTACATCAAGATGGCCTGTCGTGTTCTTTGGGTGCATGTCTCCCAGGACTTGAGTGGGAACTCCCTACGGGGTCTTTCACAAGCAGACAGGGTGCTAGGGAGGTCGCTTAGAGTCCTACACGAGGTACTTGAGAGTTCCACATCTGCATCCACAGGCCACAGGGAGAGAGAGTGGGCCACTGGGTCTGGCTTGAGTTTCTGAAACCTCAGAGCGCACCCTCTAGTGATACCCCTCCTCCAACAAAGCCACACCTTCAAATAGCGCCACTCCCCATGGACCTATGGGGGCCATTTTTCAAACCACCAGATTTGGCTTTGTTGGTTTTCTCTCGTTCCCTAGAGAGAAGGATCTCAATTCTGGTCTTCATGTTTGTGGGATAAATCCTTTACCCACTGAGCCATTTTCCCAGCCCCATCTCCTGCCTCTTTCTATGGGTCCTTTATGGAGGAGAGGCACAGTTTCTGGAAATAAAGCTGTTCCCATCCCTTCAGGAATCGATCTTCCCCCATGGCGAGGTTCAGCGAGAGGGTCCATCTGTAGCCTCATTTTCTTTGGACATTGTCCTTTCCAGCCCTCAGCCTAGGTGCTGAGCACAGGCTTTAATGTTGGCTTCTTTAAATGTCCCCTCAGCAGCCTCTTGGTCCAGAAGCTGAGTTTTGTCAGCTTCAACTGTATTCAGCTTTCACTTCTATGGCTGGATAATTTATCTCTAGGAGGGGTCTGGAGTCTTGTGAGTCAGGGTGCTAGCCAGCTTCTGAGCCTCTCCAAGTCTAACAGAGCCGAGGGCAAGTGGAGACATACTGGAGGCTGTCCCAATCCTATGTATTGTGAAGTTCCACACACCAAAGCTCCATCTAGCCAAAGTGCCCTGCTACCAATCCTGTAAGTGTTGGAAGCCAAGAAATGCCTGAAAGTCACAGGGCACGCAAACCTCACACAAGAGATTTATTGGAAAACATACAGAAGAGTGGCTACCTCTGCTCAGGAGTTTGAGCCTGAACAGGAGGCAGGCTCTATATAGAGCTTCTTGGAGGTAGAGCTTTTCAGGGCAGCCTGGGATTGGAGAGATTATATGCCCTGATTTTGGAGCAAGCTCAGGGATTGGAAGGATTTTTGTGGCCTGATCTTGGCCTCCCTCCCACAACCCCCACAGTGGCCAGGCCATTCTCCTGCCTCAAAAAGCTGGGAATGAGTGTTATGGCCCTTAGAGGAGTCTGAGGGATGGGGTTTACAGACACAACTGCTTTAAACTAGACACAACTGACTACAAAAGACAGGCTAGGCATGGAGGTCTTCCCAAGGGCAGCAAATCCACCCAGACTTGGAAGGAAACTCAATGGAAACAGAGCTTTATGGACAAAGCTGCATTTGCTAACAGCTTCCCAGAGTTGAGCTCAAAGGCAGTTTAAAGCAATGCTGAGAAGTCAGAAGAGTCCCCTAGAACCAAGGCTTGCCTTGAACTCTCAATCCTTGTGCTTCTTCCAAAGCTATGGTTTCTGCCTTCGCCTTCCAAGTCCTGGTGTGATGAAGCCACACCATCCCATCTCACTGATATTGCCCACTTTGTATTTGGTGCCAGATCGAATCCAGGACTTCCTGCACACAAGGCAACGACTCACCAAAGAGTTCTCCACAAGGATCTCCTAGTGCAGGTACTGATGCTGCAGAGGCGGAAGGGAAATATAAATGTTCGATGCCACACTCCTGCCTTTTAGGAGCTCAGAATCCAAACAAACAATAGAAGAGACTGAGATATCATACAAAAAATGCTGGGAGGTTTATCCATTTGTTCTACTCACTTCAAGGTGGTTTTGTTTTGGAGATAGGGCCTCATGTAGCTCAGGCTGTACCCCTGACTATATAGCCAAGGATGACCCTGAAGTTCTAATCCTCATTCTGCCTCCTGAACACTGGGGTTATATAGACTTGGACCAACACACACCTCCAGGTTTATGCCAGCCTGGAGATGGAACACCAAGGATTTGGACATGCTAGTCAAGTGCTAGGCAAAGACCTACCAGTGAGCGACATCCCTAGCTTTTCTTTTTTAATCCCATTAATTCATGAATTGATTTGAGCTTCCCAACAGGCAAGCCTGAGAGTTGGAGGAACAGTCTTATCTGTTTATTCATTAATTCTATCTTCATAAGGAGAAATGCAGTTACTGGGCATCAGGGCTGTTGTGAGTCCCTAAGTATCAGAGTGAGTGGCTGCAATAATAACATTTAAAAGCCGGTGTCTAGTGAGGGTTTGCAACTTTATGAAGAAAGACATGGATAGGGTTGATGAGTGGTTAGTAGTTAAAGGGGGCCACCATTAAGCCTTAAGGATCCAAGTTTAAAGCCCAGAACCAACATGGTGGAAGGAGGCAACTGATGCCAGTCGTCCTCCAACACAGATGCTGGAGAGGTTGTGGAGAAAGAGGAACATTACTTCATTGCTGGTGGGATTGCAAACTGG
>NW_022196909.1:61378307-61389709 GCF_008632895.1 Mastomys coucha | reverse complement strand
AAAGACTTTTTATTAACACCTTAATAGGGGGGAAAACAAAAACAAACAAACAAACAAAAAACCCCCAAAAAACCAAAACAAAACACGAGGCCCGATATGGAGATGCACTTAGAGGCAGCTGGATCTCTAAATTCGAGGCCAGCCTGGTCCTCGCAGTGAATTCCAGTACGGCCAGGGATCCACAAAGAAACCTTGTCTCGAAGAACAAAAGACAGAAAACAAGAAACAAAACCATGAAAGGCAGTCCATCATCCAGGACTGGAACGTCCAAGGCTGGTTCATCGAAGGTACGATGTGGGTTCTACCGCCTAGGAACTGACGCTCCCGCTTCTCACCGAGCCTGGGTTCGCTATAGGGCGCCAAAGCCATTATCCGCTCTCTGATTGGCCGAGATGGAAAGAAAAAAAAGATCGCTTTTCCCATTGGCTAGAAGGCAGACGCCGAGCGAACCCATTGGTTACGTCGCCCGCGGGCCTCGGTCCATTCCGAAAGCCGCTAGAGGCTCCGGGGCGAGGGGGCGGGCCGGGGCTCGCCGTTGCCGTGGTTACACAGAGGCACGTGTGCAGTCCCGGAAGCGGCCGGGGGAAGCTGCTCCGTGCGCGCCGCCGGAGGAAGCGTCGTCGGGTCCGCTCTGCTCCGGGTCCGGCTGGGCCATGGAGTCCACGTCTGAGCTCGCGCCCCGCTGCCTCCTGCTTCCCTTGCTGCTGCTGCTGCTGCCGCTAATCCTTCCTGCCTCGAAGCTGGGCCCGAGCCCCGCCGGGGCCGAGGAGACCGACTGGGTGCGACTGCCCAGCAAATGCGAAGGTGAGGGGGCGGGGCCGCGGGGCGTAGCCAGCCCGAGGGGCGGGCGGGGGCGGGGCCTGTGGGAGGGGTCTTGGCCTGGCAGGTCCTGGGCTGGGGTCTCCTTGCTCGGCCCTCCTGGGTGCTCGGATGACCTAGAGGTCCCTGCTTTTGGCCGGCCCGGGGGTAGCTGCTCATCAAGCTTGGACGTGGGGGTGGAGGGAAGGCTTCAGATAAGAAGCCTGCTGCGAAATTAAGAGTTGGTCAGGAAAAGGAACGCGCAGAGGAACCCACTCAGTAGAAACCACAGGAGCAGAGGCAGATGAGGAGGCCCTGCGGGCCTAGAAGCCAAAGGCCGAGTTTGAGGAACTGAAAAGGTTCCTATGACGTAGAAAAGGGAACCTGAAAATTTCCCCGTTGTGCTTTCACTACAACCTAGTTTGTGTATGGTTTTTTTGCATCTTGAGAACAGGAACTGGGTTGCAAATATTTATTGGCAGATCAAAAAAAGGGGGGGATTTTGGATTACATAGGATTATATGGAGCGGCTGTGAGTGTATGTGGAGAGAGGAGACTCATGCTCAGAGCATCAAGAGGTCACTTTGCGGAAATCATAGAGCACAGAGGAGACTGAAGTGAGGGAGGTAGATTTATTTATTTATTATATGTAAATACACTGTAGCTGTCTTCAGACACTCCAGAAGATCTTGTTACAAATGGCTGTGAGCTACCATGTGGTTGCTGGGATTTGAACTCAAGACCTTCAGAAGAGCAGTCAGTGCTCTTAACCGCTGAGCCACCTCTCCAGCCAGAGGGAGATAGAATTTAAAAGTTGAGAGGACAAGGAACTGAGGCCTCCTTTTTGTCCTGCTCTTCATTTTTCAGTTTCCTCTCAGACCTTTGCAACCATCGCCCTTCTTTCTTCATTCTCAAAGGCCCCCTCCCTTGAGTATTCTGGAAATCCATTTTATGTTCATTCAAAGCCTGCACCAAGCAGATCTACACAGGCCAGATGTTTCCTAAGCCCTGGGAAGTGGGCCTGGTGGTTTGAGACACATTAATCCTCCCATTGGAGCTATTAAGTATGAGAATGGGGGCAGGGGACATGGCTTGGAGGGTAGGGTAGAGTGTTTGCCCCATATGCCTGAGGATCTGAGTTCAAATCTCCAAGATGCCAGATGCTGCACTGCTCATGCACCTGTGATCCCGCCCCTGAAGACATGTACAGGAGGCCGGCCAGTCTAACCAAGTCAGCACACTCCAGGTTCAAATGAGAAACCGTGTCTGAAGAAAAAGGATGAAGAACAGTATCGGAAAGGAACTCTGGCCTCCATGTGCATACCCACACATGCATGTGCACACACACACATACTATAACTACATAGGACTTTTTTGTTTTTATTCCCTAGAGTTAAAGGAAACTCATTGGAAGAACTTGATGAAAGGTCTCACCTGTTTTTTTCTTTGTTTGTTTGTTTCTTTTTTCAAGACAGGGTTTCTCTGTGAAGCCCTGGCTATCTTGGAACTTGCATTGTAGACCAGGCTGACCTCAAACTCATAGATCTACCTGCCTCTGCCTTCCCAGTGCTGGGAGTAAAGGCGTGCGCCACCACTGCCTGACTTTCATCCTCCTCTTTCCTTCCTTCCTTCCTTCCTTCTTTCTTTCTTTCTTTCTTTCTTTCTTTTTAAGTTTTTTATTTATTTATGTATTTTGTGTATAAGAGCACTCTGTTTGCATGTGTGCTGCATGATGGAAGAGAGCAACAGATCCCATTACAGATGGTTGTGAGCCACCATGTGGGTGCTGGGAATTGAACTCAGGACCTCTGGAAGAGCAGTCCGTGCTTTTAAAGCTGGGCTATCTCCCCAGCCCCCATCTTTCCCCTTTTCTTATTCACAGCCCAGGAAGCTCATTTCTTTTCCTTAGGAGACATCCATAGTCGCAGAATCATAGACCTGGCAAGGATCTTCTAGCTCATCGAAGCCTAAACTCATTTGGTAATCAGTAGAGATTATTTTCAGTCATGGAGTGACTTGGCAAACGTTGACCCTTAGGCACCTCTTAATCCTGTGTTTATTAGTATTGCATCTGTATTATTAATTGCTGGCATTTTTGGCTCATGGAGCCTGCCTTCAGGCTTAGTAGACTAAGTGGAGCAGGCCTCAGCACAGAGAAAGAGGAGCCTGCCCAGAGAAAGTGGGTGGCGGCACACGGAGGTCTGGGGTCTATGCTGTGAGTCTCCCACAAGTCTGGCTTATGTCTAAACTGAATCTTGGGGGGTAATGGTTTCCTGAGAGGCCCAGGGAAGGCAGGAGCATGTGTGAGTGGTTCAGAGCTTTCTTGAGGATATTAAAGTAGTGTCAGGAGACTGGGTCAGAGGACATTAAACATGTTAACCAGAGCCATGGGCACATCACCCTCTGAGGGAGATAGTTACTGTTCTATTTCCTTTGTTTTTTTGAGACAGGGTTTCTCTGTATAGCCCTGGCTGTCCTGGAACTCACTCTGTAGACCAAGCTGGCCTGGAACTCAGAAATCCACCTGCCCGTGCCTCCCAAGTGCTGGGATTAAAGGCGTGCGCCACCACTGCCTGGCACAGAGCAGCTTCTTAATAACTCAGGGAAGGTAGGGAGAACTAAGCGACTACTTGCACACAAACAGTAGGCCTCTCTGGAGCAGACTAACAGCCAGAGAGAATTGGTAGGAAACACATGAAGTCAAGAAATAAGACAGCCATAAAACACATCTCAGGGACAAGTAGAGAAATTTAATATGAACTTTTGGACGATTCCCATTAGTTTCCTGAGTACATATTGTTTTATGGTCACACAGAAGTTCATGCTCACAGGAAGCATATGATATGTAATGGTTTATAATGTGTAGTTGTTGAGATTGAGTATTAAATATTACATACTGCAGGGAAAGTCGTTAACGGTTGTTCATTGTGAGTATAAGGAGAGCAGTTTTCATTCTATTCTGTCAGCTTAACAGCATGAATGTTTTATTTTTATCCTAAAATTTTGTTTACATTTACTTATATTTGTTGGGCAGCTGGAAAGGGTAGGTGGGCATGTACCACAGTGTGCCTGTGGAGGTCAGAGGACTACTTATATGAGTCTCTTCTCCCCCTTGTGGGTCCTGGGGACAGACCTCTGGTCACTAGGTTTGGGAGTGACCCAGTTAGCTGCTAGGCTACCTCTGCAGCCCATTATTTTTATTATTATTTTCAAAGATTTATTCAGTGTGTATATATGTATGTATCTATGTATCGTGTGTGTGTGTGTGTGTGTGTGTGTGTGTGTGTGTACCTCATTGCAGTGTTCGCAGAGGCCAGACAGGCATTGGGTCCCCTGGAGCTAGAGTTAACTGATAATTGTGAGCTGCCATGTGGGTGCTGGGAGCAGAAACCAGGTCCTCTGTGAGAGCAAGTGCTCTTAGCCACTGAGCCCTTTTACCCAGCCCTAGTAATTGTTTAGGACTAATTTTTTTTGACACAAAGTCTCACTACGTAGCTCTGATGTCCTAGGTTTTGTTATATACAGAGGCTGGCCTTGAACTCACAGATACACCTGCCTCCGTTTCCTGAGTGCTGAGATTACAGGTGCATGCCAGCACCCCTGGCCATGTTTTGACATTTCTCCCTCTCTCCTGTGTTGCCCAGGCTAGCCCTGAATTTACAGCCCCTTGCCTCTCTCCTGTTTTGCCCAGGCTAGCCCTGAATTTACAGCCCTCTGCCTAGGCTTCCTCAATAGTTCTGATTAACCTTTTTTTTTTTTTTTTTTGGTAAAGCGATGGGAGTTTAGGACATAGGATAGTATACTCTATTTGTGGCTGGAGACTAATTTGCAAAGAGAATATCAGTTTGACCCAGGCTAGAAAAGGACACCCGCCCTGGTTTGTCTGGCTGCCTGCTGGCCTCCCAGAAGCAGCTGTGTGCACTCAGGGCGCCCTGTGCCTGCCTTCTCCAGTGTGCAAGTATGTGGCCGTGGAGCTGAAGTCAGCTTTTGAGGAAACGGGGAAGACCAAGGAAGTGATTGACACCGGCTATGGCATCCTGGACCGGAAGGCCTCTGGAGTCAAGTACACCAAGTCGTAAGTGAAGGATGACTTAGTGGCCTGGCCTGCTGTTTGTTTGTTTTCGTTGGGAGGGATTGGGGAAGCAGGGTTGCGGGTCCTATTTTCTCCCATCCAGGCAAGCCCACAACAAAGTCTTTGGTCACAATAAGGGACTCAGTTTGTTCACTGATTCTGCCACTGACAGATTAGGTGACCTTCATCAATCCTTTCTCTGTGCCTTACATTTCTCATCTAGAAAAGTGAGACCAACAGGAGACCTGATGGATCCCAGCCACTCAGATCTCATGATCCAGTGTGATTTATTTAAAAAGTGCTAACATGGAGGGCTGGAGACCCTCAGTGGTTAAAAGCACTGGTTACACTTTCCAGAGGTCCTGAGTTCAATTCCCAGCAACTACATGGTGGTTCACAACCATCTGTAATGGGATCTGATGCCCTCTTTTGATATGTCAGGGACAGTGTGCTCATATACATAAATAGCTAGATCTTAAAAGAAAAAATGAGATTGCCAGAGTTTTGTTTATATACTTAAGTGAGGCAGGGTCTTTCTGTGTAGCTCTGGCTATCCTGCAACTATTGTGTAGACCAGGCTGCCCTCAACCTGCCTTTGCCTCGAAAGTATGGGATTAAAGGTGTGTGTCAGCTGGATTACCAGATTTTTATTTTGCACAGTACAAACATAAAAAACAAAAACACCTTTCAAAATGACATGAGGTGGGCTGCAGAGATGGTCAGCACTTAAAAGCACTGTTTGCTCTTCGAGGAGTCCAGGTTCAATTCCCAGTACTACATAACCACCTGTAACTCCAGTCCCAGGGGATCCAACATCCTCCTCAGGCCTGTTCAGGCACTGCATGCATGTGGTACACAGACAAACATGCAAACAGAACTCCCATACACATAAGGTAAAAAATTAGAAAAGTTGAAGTGATGCAAGGGCCAGCTGGTGGTTCAGAAGGTCAAGCAGCTTGACCTTACATTCACACAGACACACACACAGCTGACCTTACACTCACACAGACACACACAGCTGACCTTACACTCACACAGACACACACAGCTGACCTTACACTCACACAGACACACACACAGCTGACCTTACACTCACACAGACACACACACAGCAGACTTTACACTCACACAGACACACACACAGCAGACTTTACACTCACACAGACACACACACAGCAGACTTTACACTCACACAGACACGCACACAGCTGACCTTACACTCACACAGACACACACACACAGCTGACCTTACACTCACACAAACATACACAGCTGACCTTACACTCACACAGACACACACACAGCTGACCTTACACTCACACAGGCACACACAGCTGACCTTACACTCACACAGACACACACACACAGCTGACCTTACACTCACACAAACATACACAGCTGACCTTACACTCACACAGACACACACAGCTGACCTTACACTCACACAGGCACACACACAGCTGACCTTACACTCACACAGACACACAAACAGCTGACCTTACACTCATACAGACACGCACACAGCTGACCTTACACTCACACAGGCACACACACAGCAGACCTTACACTCACACAGACACACACAGCAGACCTTACACTCACACAGACATGCAGACACACAGACACACACACACACACACACACACAAGGAAACGTAACTTAGAAAAAAAAGCAATATGAGCATCCTGGAGAGAGCTCAGCCCTTATGACAGCAGTTCTTAGCCGGGCAGTAGTACTGAGCATATTTAATTCCAGCACTCAGGAGACAGAGGCAAGCAGATCTCTGCAAGTTCTAAGCTGGTCTAGCCTAGTTCTAGGTCAGCCAAGGGTATACAAAGAAACCCTGTCTTGAAAAGTAAACAGTGGGACAGTGGTTTTCCCTTCCTGATGCTGCGACCCTTTAATACAGTTCCTCATGGTGACCCCAACCATAACATTATTTCACTGCTACTTCATAGCTATAGTTTTGCTAGTCATGAGTCGTAATGTAAATATCTGATATGCAACCCTGTGAGAAGGTCGTTAAACCCCTGCAAAGAGGTTGAGACCCATAGATCGAGAACCACTGCCTTGAGAACACTTGCTGGTCCTCCAGAAGACTGAAGTTCAGTTCTTCACATCCATGTTAGGTGACTCATAACCACTTGTAACTCTGGCTCCAGAGGATTTCGATGCCCTTTTCTGGACACCTTGGGCACACCCATACATGTGGCATATACACAGACAAATACACACACAACACCTAAATGAAAACCCTTTTTTTTTTTAACAGAAAAAAAATAGCAGGCATATTTTGCCATCAGAATAGTTCATACCTAGGCACAGTGTACCTGCCCAGAGCCCTCTACTTAGCACATAGTAGGACAGGAGGGCAGTGGAGCAGAGGGTATGTGCTGGGGACAGTATCGCAGACCTGTTGTCTCAGCCAGGAGGTAGAGGCAGGATCCAAGCACACCTACTTGGGCATGGTGTCAGTGTTAACTACCAGTTTGTCAGGACTCCCCTAGGAGGGGCCTGAGGGCATGCCTGTGAGGATTATCTAGATTAAGGTTAGCCTTGGAGAATGTCTGTGGAGACTTGTGATTACAAACCACTAATTATTATGTGGTAAGACTTTTTTCTTTCTTTTTTTTCCTGGTTTTACAAAACAAAGTTTATTGGTGTAGCCCTGGCTGTCCTGGAACTTGTTCTGTAGACTAGGCTGGCCTTCAGCTCATAATGGATCTGCTAGCCTCTGCCTCCCAAGTGCTCCCAAGGGATCAAAAGTACGTACACAACATCTGGCTGTATTTTCAGTCTTGAGAGAGATGAACTACTAAGTATACAGTAAGCTAAAGTAAGAAAATAAATGACAGATAGGAAGGGAGAGAAAGAGGACGCCAGCAAGCATAACATTCAATCAGGTATCAAAGCTTCCAGGAGACATGGACTGGGGAAGCCCTTCAGGTGGCCAGCTGGAGTTCTCCATCAGAAGTCCACCGCAGACAGGTGTCCCCTCATGACAAGCTTCCAGATAAAAGAACAAATAGCAGCAATCAAATCAAGCTCCCACCAGTATCCAGCAGGGAGTAGGGAAGTTGAGGCAGTCAGCTGGAGTTCCCACCTGAGCGCTCTAGCCATGGCTGAATTTCCAGCTTCTCTTTCCCTGCAGACATTTTTATTTCATGAGATAAGTAGTAATAGCATCTATTGGAAATGGTTTATCTCTGTGCTCAGAGTGCAGAGTCCCCGGAGTTGAGGCTCTAGGCATGTCCACTTTATTGTTTTTTCCTCCCTGCCACAGAGTCAGGGGACCGGCTCCAACCAAGGAGCCTAGAGGACACTTTAAGAAACACATGCTGGCTGGGCAGTGGTGGTGCACACCTTTAATCCCAGCACTTGGGAAGCAGAGGCAGGAGGATTTCTGAGTTTGAGGCCAGCTTGGTCTACAGAGTGAGTTCCAGGACAGCCAGGGCTACACAGAGAAACCCTGTCTCAGAAAACCAAAAAAAAAAAAAAGAAATGCATGCTGACATGAGTGTGTGGTGGGAGGGACAAAGCTACTTTCAGGGTTATCGTCTCTTGAGTTCAAACAACACCTGGTGGTTTTCGAGTGTAATGTACATTACACTGTGACTGGTGCTCACCTTGATCTCTAGACTACTCATTGTTTGCTTCCATGTGATTCTACTAAGACAGTGCAACAACCAGATAGGTAAGCCTTCCAACCAGACACATCCTGACAGGCAAGCCTTCCAGCCTGACAGGCAAGCTTGGCCATGCTCAGCATAGACAGGTCTGCCAGATCCCAGTGAAGAAGATGAGGTCATGACCCAAGAGGTGCAGACAAATGACTTGAGAGAAATGGTGTGCTGGGTGCTGGGTGCTCACCTTTAATCCCAGCGTGGAGGAGGCAGAGGCAGGTGGATCTCTGAGTTTAACACCAGCCCGGTGTCCACACAGCAGAAAGAAAATGGTTAACAGTTGGGGGATGGCTGTGCAAGTGCGAGGCTTGGATTCAGGTCCTCAGCACCTGTGTTAGGAGTAGTACTCACCTTTGATCTCAGTGATGGCAGGGCTGGGCTGGAGGGCGCCCTGAGACGTGCTCCTACCTCAGTCTAGTCCAGAAGATAAGAGGGAAGCTGCAGATTCAGAGAAACCCTATCTCAAAAGACGCAGTGATCAAAGATACATTTGCCTGATGTTGATCTCTACATGTATGTGTGCGCATACATGCATATCTGCACATAGGTACACACACAGGAATTTGCACACACACACATGGTTAATAGATAGACCTCGTGGCACACGTTTTTAATCCCAGCAATCAGTAGGCAAAGGCAGTGGATCTCAGAGTTTGAGGCCAGCCCGGTTTACACAGAGAAACCCTGTCTCGGGAAGAAAAAAGAAAGTGGTCAATAAATTGTTTCTAGGGAGGATTGGGAAAGACCTGTTCATATTGTCTTCACTAATAATGACAACCTAAAAGTCTATTTAAAAAAGACTGGTGCATTTTACTTTATAGGGAAAAAGTAGAAGTAGCCAGGGACTTGTCTGTCATGCCTGATTTCCTGGATTTGATTCCTAGGACCACAGATTTTCTAAAAAGTAGGGGCTAGAGGGATGGCTCAGCAGTTCACAGTACCTGAAACTCTTGTAGAACGTCCTGCTTTAGTGCTGTGTCAGGCAGCTTACAACCACCTGTTGCTCTGACACCAGGGGATTGATCCATTGCCTTCTGCTGGCCTCCACCAGCACCCGTACACATGTGGTGCATGTGCGTGTGCACAAGCACACACAGCACAAACACACACGCACAAACACACACATACACAAATAGATTTTTAAAAAAATTGATTTAAGATTAGACTCAGTGATAGGCTTTTGCCCTAGACAAACCAAGATCCTGGGATTGATCCCATAGACATGCACACACAGACCCTTCCCTTAGATCTGTTAAAATATTGTCTCTCTGGTCTGTGTTCCAGCATTTGAGAGCCCCCAGGCCAGATGACCTATGTTCCTTCCAGCTTTGCCTTCCCATCGGTGAGATGTGCAGGTGTCGGGCAGCAGGGCTGGAGGGACAGACCACTGCTCCAAGAGGAGGGGAGGGGAACTTAGCGCCTCTCCTGCTGCTGTCTCGGCAGGGACTTACGGTTAATTGAAGTCACTGAGACCATTTGCAAGAGGCTTCTGGACTACAGCCTGCACAAGGAGAGGACTGGCAGCAACCGGTTTGCCAAGGTTGGCTTTGTGCTTGTGCCTCATTCCGTTTGAGGCCAGGCCCTCGTGAATCTAAGTGTGTCTGCTGGTATGTGTGTGATTGGCAGGTCATGCCTGGGACCCTCCTCCTTTTCCTCCCTCGGTTCTTGGATAGTGACTGGTATTCCTTGCTGAGCACTGACTCCACAGTGGTGTAAGGTATATTTCTCCATGTCAGGCACAGGCAGAGTTGCAGCTCACGTGGGTGTCAGAACACTAGGAGTCAGCAAGATTCTCACAGCAGTATGAGGGGAGATGCCAGAGGCAGACATGAAGGTACAACAATACTGGCACCTGCCTCCCAGGTGGGACAGGAGGATGAAAGTCAGGAGTTCAAGGCTAGCCTATTACATAGCCAGTTTGAAGCTAGCCCAGGCTATGTGAAACCCTGTCTTAAAAAAACAGATAGGAGGGCTGGCGAGATGGCTCAGCAGGTAAGAGCACTGACTGCTCTTCCGAAGGTCCTGAGTTCGGATCCCAACAACCACATGGTGGCTCACAACCATCCGTGATGAGATCTGACGCCCTCTTCTGGTGTGTCTGAAGACAGCTACAGTGTATTAGGCCGGAGAGAGCAGGGCGGAGCAGAGGTCCTGAGTTCAATTCCCAGCAGCCACATGATGGCTCAAGGCCATCTGTACAGGTACAGTGTATTCATACACATAAAATAAATAAATACATCTTTAAAAAAAAATAACAGACAGGAGATAGTGATTATCGATTCATTTTGTGAGCCACCCAGAGCTACCTCCTCGGACCCCTGTTAAGTACTTGTGTATGCAGTGGGTTCCCCTGCAGAAGGAGCTGATTATAGCGGGCTCCTGTCTGTCTCTGAGTCTTCTGTGCCTGCCACCCACATTTGCCCTCTGTCTAAGGATGTCTGCCATAGCCCCCGAGGCCACTAATCATTTCAGGCAGAAGTTTTGTATTTGTCTTTAACGCTTAATAGGTTTAGTTAGTTGATACATGGTCGCTCCCATAAAAAGTATTTAAAAGTATTTTCTCCTGCTCAAGTGCAGTGTGACTCACCTGTTCATCCCAGAATCTAGGAAGCAGGATGGCCTTGAACTCTGAGGCCAGCCTGGGATACACAGACAAAGAACAAAAAGAAAACAAACAAACAAACAAAATGGTAGCAAACTATTAGAAACAGTCTGTAGGGCATGGATTTGCTAGGTTGTGCATGTAATGTTGTATAGTGTAAAACAAAGAATGAAGCCGGGCTGTGGGGTGCACAGCCGTAATGCCAGCGCTCAAGATGCAGAGGCAGGTGGATCTCTGAGGGTTTTTT
>NW_022196909.1:61371128-61378149 GCF_008632895.1 Mastomys coucha | reverse complement strand
TTTTTTTTTTTTTTTTAAGATTTATTTATTTTATGTATATGAGTATACTGTCACTGTCTTCAGACACACCAGAAGAAGGCATCAGATCCCATTACAGATAGTGTGGGCTACCATGTGGTTGTTGGGAATTGAATTCAGGACCTCTGGAAGAGCAGTTAGTGCTCTTAACTGCTGAGCCCTCTCTCTAGCCTCGGATCTTTGAGTTTGAATCCAGCATAGACTGCATAGCAAGCTCCAGGCCATGTAGGGCCACATAGTGGGATTCTGTCTCCTGAACGGTGGGAGAACCACGAGGTGCAAAGCCTGTGACATATCACTGCTCATGTAGAAAAGCCAGGTACGGTGTGAAAGCCATAGCTCTGCATAAGCCAGGCTGAGGTTCTTATCACTGAGCTATGCCCAACCCCTGTGTTGTATATGTGAGAGAGAGAGGGAGAGGAAGAGAGAGAGGAGAGAGAGAGAGAGAGAGAGAGAGAGAGAGAGAGAGAGAGAGAGAGAGAGAGAGAGAATTTTTCTCCAGGAAAGGGAAATGTGGGTAGTGCTTTATCATTATCTTTGGGGACAAGGACTATCTAGGAAGCCTGTATAAAGAGTCCTTTAGTTTCTCAGCTGAGCTCTGCTCTACCAAGGAAAGACACAAGCTAAGAAGAATCTGGAGCGGGAGGGGCCTGGGTACAGAGGAAAGTGCCTTAGAGCAATGAACACTTTCGAGAACTGGAGGGATGGCTCATCACTTAGGAGCACTTCCAACTCTTGTAGAGGAGCCAGATTTGATTCCAAGCACCCAAGTAGTGGTTCACAGGAACCAGACATGCACATGGGGCAGGCAAAACACACGTAAAATCAATGAATCTGGTAAAAAAGAAAGAAAAGGGACTTGAAGCCCTTTTTTTAATCCAAGAATTTTTTTACACCATCCTAGGTATATAGGAACAACAAAATAAGTATAGACATCAGACAGCTCTTAGGCCAGGGAGATGGTTCGGTGGGTGAAGTCTAAGGTCCTGAATTTGGATCCCCGACACCCATAAAGCTGAATGCAGGAGGATGTGCCTGTCATTCGAGGGTTCCTGTAGCAAGGAGGGAAATGGGCACAGGAGACTTAGCAGAAGCTCTGGAGCCAGGGAGTCTGGCATATACGTTGGCAAATAAGAGGCCCTGTCCCAAATAGGGTTTCAGGGAAGGGGAGGCCCAGCACCCAAGGTTTCCTCTGTCTCCACATGCACATCCACAAACATAAAAATATACAACATACACACAGAGATTACAAAGAAGTAAATGTTGGCCCAGTGTTTGGTAGTGTAGGGCACCCCATCTTCAGTGGTTTTTGGAGTCAGTTTCTATTTTGACTTTGTGGTCATGGGCCCTGAGAGCCTCTGCTTTACCTACGTACATATCCAGTATGGTAGGAGTTTGTGTAGAGCCATTTTAGAACATTAAAATTCTGTCCTGAAACCAAATCAGCCTTTACTGAACACGTTCTATGAAACTCAGGCAACACGGGTTTTGTTTGCTTGCTTTGTTTTTTGGTTTTTAGAGATGGGGTTTCTCCGTGTAGCCCTGGCTGAAACAGTAGTTTTTAAAGTTTATTTACTTACTTGTTTATTTATTTTGAGGCAGAGTCTCTCTGTGACATAGATCTGACTTCCCTGAAACTCCCTATGTAGACCAGGCTAGCCTCAAACTCTCAGAGATCCATCTGCTTCTGTCTCCCAAGTGCTGGGAATTTGTCACCATGCCCACCTTATTTTTTTTTTTTTTATTTATTTTAAATTTTGAGACAGGAGCTCACTATATACTCCTGATTAGCCTAAAACTCAATATTTAGAACAGGCTGGCTTTGAACTCTCAGGCGATCCATCTGCCTCTGTCTGTTTCTGGAATCCTGTGATTAAAGGTCTGAGCTGCCACTCCCAGCCTCAACTACAATTTAAAACAAAAATCAACCAAAAATATTTATTTGGTAGTTAGAAGATAAAGAATGGTGATAGGAAAATATCTGAAGTCTTCGTTTTCCATGATTAAACCATTCTATTTGATGGGAGTGTCTAGCCATTAGGGAAGGAGCCAAGGACATTTTATAATCTAGGAAAGAAATCTAAGTTCATAAGACCAGAGAACAACTTCATACAGGACAGGTTGAGGTGTGTGTATAATTGGGTAGTGGAAAGCCAGCCTGGGGAGGGTAGAGGTCAGGGCCAAGGAGAGCAGCCTTAGATGAATGCACACAGATGTCAAGCACAAGAGAGAGGGAGGGGGCAGGGAGAGTGCCGCATCCTGTGTCTGGTTGCCTCTTCCAGGGTATGTCGGAGACCTTTGAGACGCTGCACAACCTAGTCCACAAAGGGGTCAAGGTGGTGATGGATATCCCCTATGAGCTATGGAATGAGACCTCGGCTGAGGTGGCTGACCTCAAGAAGCAGGTAAGGGCCCTCAGCCTGGACTTGCTAGGGTGGGCGGGACTGGCTGCCACTGAGGAGGGCAGCCCAGAGCCATTCCTTTGTTTATTAGAGATAGGTTCTCCCTGTGTAGCCCTGGCTTCCCTGGAACTTGGGGTGTGTGTTCACACACACACACACATCCCAGGCTGGCCTCAAACTCACAGAAATATGCCTACCCTTACATCAAGAGTGTTGGGGTTGGGGGCTAGCGAGATGGCTCAGTGGGTAAGAGCACTGACTGCTCTTCCAAAGGTTCTGAGTTCAGATCCCAGGAACCACATGGTGGCTCACAACCACCTGTAATGAGATCTGACACCCTCTTCTGGTACGTCTGAAGACAGCTAGTGTATTACGCTGGGGCAAACGGGGCAGAGCGAGTTCAATTCCCAGCAGCCACATGATGGCTCACGGCCATCTGTACAGCTACAGTGTACTCATATATACAAAATAAATAAAATAAATCTTTAAAAAAAAAAAAGAGTGTTGGGGTTAAAGACATACCCAACATACCTGGCACCTTTTTACTTTTGTGGCTTATGGTGTTGTAGCCAAGCGCCCTTGAGAGAGTTGGGTGCCTGGCCGCACCAGTGCCTAGTGCTATCTTCACAGTGTGATGTGCTGGTGGAAGAGTTTGAAGAGGTGATTGAGGACTGGTACAGGAACCACCAGGAGGAAGACCTGACTGAATTCCTCTGTGCCAACCACGTGCTGAAGGGCAAGGACACGAGTGAGTTGGGGCAGGGTGATGTTTATCATCTGCCATAACTCAGGGGAGGCCGGGAGCATGGGGCGGGGAAGTGGAGGGCATTTTATCTCAGGGAGCTTGAGGAGATGAGGTGAGGTCTCCCCAGGCCCAGGAACAGACAGGAGCCTGCTGGCTAGTGAGGCAAGTGAGCAACAAGGGGATGGGTGGTAGGTACCCCTGTAACTGCTCCCCCAGCCCCCTTTACAGTGCTGCTCCCAAGCAAGCTGGTCCTGAGGCCTTTCTGCACCTTTCCTCAGGTTGCCTGGCAGAGCGGTGGTCTGGCAAGAAGGGGGACATAGCCTCCCTGGGAGGGAAGAAATCCAAGAAGAAGCGCGCCAGGGCCAAGGGCTCCACTGGTGGTGGCAGTAGCAAGCAGAGGAAGGAACTGGGGGGACTGGAGGAGGATGCCAACCCCGAGGAGGAAGAGGGTGTGCAGAAGGCATCTCCCCTCCCACACAGCCCCCCTGATGAGCTGTGAGCCCAACTTAGTATCCTTGAATCAAGACCCCTAACTTCAGAGCTGAAGAGCTTGAGACACATGCAGCTCCAGCAAGGATGGCTGCTGTCCAGCTTCAGGTCTCTCCCTTGGCTCTGTCCTCTTCCTTCCCTTGAACAACGGCAAGAGGTAGAAGGATCTGGGGTACTGGGAGACCCTACCCCAAAGGGAAGAGGAGGAGGATGAGCAGAAGGCAGCTCTCTTTCTAAACGGTCCTCCTCATGAGCCCTGGGTCCCACCCAGCATCCCCAGGCTGAGACTCCTGACCTTGAAGCTGAAGAGCATGAGGCACATAGCTGCTCGCCAGCACCCCTTCACCCAGGATGGACAGAGCCCCAGGAAGGACTCAGTGCAGCCTTAGCCTGCCTCTTCCCTCCACCAAGCATTCCCTTCTGCTGGTCCTTGTTGGAATTTCAGAACTATCAAGAAGAACTCAGGAGGTGTGGCACAAAGGGGCTGGACACCAGAGCTAGAGCCACGCCAGAGCCTGCGGAGAGGGCACCTCACCTGACCCCACTGGGAAGCAAAACTGGAGCTCCCATGTCCACCCACTCCTCCTGAGGACACCTCATGCTCTGCCCAGCCCTTCTCCCAGGGCTACCAGAGTGAACACCTTTTGGCCTTTCTTGGTTACTGGGCCCTCTTCAGCCTCCAGAGTGTCCCCTCATCAATCTTTTCTGCCTACATCCCCCAGTCCCAGGGCCTGGAAGGCTGTCACCATCATTGGTGGCTTAACCTGCCAGTTACTAGGAGGAGCAGGTGCTGGGAGCGTCCGGGGTTGGTTTGTTGCCACTCACTCACTGGTTCTGAACCTTCTAACACTGCAGTCCCTTAATACAGTTCCTCTTGTTGTGGTGATCCCCTTTCTTCCCCCCACCATAAAATTATTTTCATTGCTGTTTCATAACTGTAATTTTGCTACTGTTACGAATTGTAAATATTTTTGGAGTTGGAGGTTTGCCAAAGGGGTTTTGACCCCTAGGTTGACTGCTGGGTTCAAGGTAGGTGGCATGGGGTGAGGCTCACAGCAACTGTCCATGTTTCCCAAGGTCCTTCCTGTTCTGAGTCTCGAGCACTGAGTCCTGGGCATCTGGCTGCCCTCGTTAGCTCCCTTTCTACCCCAAGGCCTTGTGCAGAGTGTTTACAGATGAGCAGCAGCTCCTGCCCCTCCTGCTGCATTCTGCCCTTGCCTGATCGTGGTTGGACCTTGCTCCTGAATTGATCCCTCTGCTCTTCCTAGCGATTGTGCCTAAGCTCCAACTCCTAACAAGCCCTGGGTAAGCCGCGTTCTCCCAGGCAAGGGCAAGCACAAGGCCTGCCCTCTAGGGCAGGGGTGCACACCCCTCACTGTCCTGGGAGCAGGGAGCAGGGCAAGTTTGGTAGCTATGGTCTGACCAGCAGTCTACAGCTTTCATTCTAAGTTTCAAGACACCTGCAGTGTGCGTTCTGAGAGAAGCTGGGCTCAGACTCCACGTGCCTTGTCTTCCCACTGTCCACAGCCACCAAGGCCCTTCCTTCTGTACCTGACACTCGGAAATTCATATTGAACTCATGTGGTTTCTTGGCCTTGATCCACCACCATTAAGACTCTTGAAAACACCAAGACAGTTGGTCTCAGAAACTTGGGGGGCAGAGGCAGGAAGGTTGTAATTTCAGGTCTTACCCGTGCTCCAGAGCTAGTTCACAGCCAGCCCAGGTCACTTAGACCTGCATCGCAGAGGGGCTGGGGAAGCAGCACATTGTTAGGTGAGGCATGAGAGAAACCCCGTGTTCAGTGGATCGGGGTGGGTGAGGGGCGGAACCCAGGAGGCCCCAAGTTCAACCCCCAGCACTTGGATAAGGAAGCCAAGAAGCAGCTGGTGTTTCCTAGAAAGTACCTGCAGAACTCAGCCACCACCGGGAGCCTAGTCCCACAGAGACTCAGTCTTTCTTGATCTGATTCTGAATAGGACCCCTTGGGTCTAGTAGGAGCCCCCTTCTGCCCCACCCCTATTCTCTGGGATGGGACCCAAGTGTGGAGAGTGAGACAAAGTTCCTCCTTTGTTTGGGCCTAGAATGGGCCTTTGAGGTTGTACTGGTTTTGTCGAGCTCTCTCTCCATCTCTGAAGCTGATGACCCCTGTCCTAGGGGGCCAGGGAGATTCCAGTCTAGAAGCAGGACTTGTCCTGGACTTTGTCCTGGTAGGGGACTGGATATAAGGGGCCTGGGCCCAGGGTAAGGAGTCAGGGACTCTGCCTTGGACCAATAGTTTGGTGGCAGTCTCTACCCCTGTCACTAACCCCCAGCACTACAGGGCACATAGTAATCTGTCCACAGAGCATCATTAATACTAAGAGTAGATGAAGCAAAGCCCTATCAGGGCCTAGGGGTGTTGGCCCAGTGACCCAATCCTGGTCTGGTCCAGGCCCGAGGGCAGTGTGACAGGGACTGTTGCACTTTGACCTAAGCTCTTGTAGGGACTGTTCCTTCCCTCCAGAGGACCTGGTATTGCACTCTCGCTAGCTCCCCTGCCACCTGCCCATCCCAACAGGCAGACCTGGCCCAGTATAGATAGGCCAAGGCAGGATTTGGCTGCCCAAGCTGGTCCCTCCACTATAGAAACCTTTTAATCTGGGTGTTACCTACACTTTTGTACCTTGCCACCCCCAGAAGCATTAGTTAGAACTGGAGTTAAGCTCCTCTTACCAGAAACCTTTGATAGAAAGAAGAATGGCCTGAAGGCCTTACTTAGGTGAGTTCCATAAATACCAACTAGACTGGGACCTAGCAGGTTCTATGCTTGACATTTTAGGCACATGTGTGCATGTGTGTGCATTTTTAGTTGACAGGTTTCTCTGGCACAGCCTGACCTAGAATTTACTAGCCAAGGCTGGCCCTGAACTTGTGAACCAGCTGTATTACAACCATGTGCCATGCCCTACTCTTGTGGACCTTTAGCTGAAACCAGGTGGAGCCCACACCACAAAGGAGCAGGGCTCTGGTGAAGTCACACTGTCTGTGGCTTGTCCTCAGTAGTGACTGCCTTGTGGCAGTGTGATACCATCAATTTACTGAGGAGCTTGGGCGGTAGGGGGTCTTGCCATGCAAGGTGAGTGGTTTTACCCCGGAGCTACATCCCCAGCCCTAATGGAGGCAATAGCCAAAGATGCTATTTCTCCAGCAGCTTTTAAATCCCTGAGACCGCCAGGCAGTGGTGGCATAGGCCTTTAATCCCAGCACTTGGGAGGCAGAGGCAGGCGGAGTCAGAGAGGGTTAAGTAACCCATCTGTGTGTGTGTGTGTGTGTGTGTGTGTGTGTGTGTGAGAGAGAGAGAGAGAGAGAGGAGAGAGAGAGAGAGAG
>NW_022196909.1:61356988-61371118 GCF_008632895.1 Mastomys coucha | reverse complement strand
GGGAGGGAGGAAGGGAGGGAGGAAGAGAGATGGAGATGACAGGGAAAATGAAAGTGTATCCCAAACTTTCAGATTATCCACTCAATCCTTTTGTATGCCCAGGCAAGGACAAGCCATGGCTGCATAGCTAGAAAACTCCAAAGTAGGTCTGGCGTGGTGGGTGACATCTGTAATCCTCAGCACAGGCTAGCTTGGACTACGTAGTGTGACCATGGTTCAAGACAAAATTGGCCATTAAGATGGCTCAGTGGGTTGTTTCCCTACCATTGAGTTATTACTACATTTTTCTCACCCTCAGGTGTGCACCACCATATATATCTGCCTCAGGTTCCATGTCTTCCTCTCAAGTTGTTGGTAAACAGCTTTGCTCTCAGCACGTCAACCAGCCAGATAAATATTTTCTTTTAGCTTAAGGTAAATAACAGATTGCTTTTTGTGAAGATTGCATTCTTTTTTGTTTGTGTGTTTGTTTGTTTTTGTTTTTTGAGACAGGGTTTCTCTGTGTAGCCCTGGCTGGAACTCACTCTGTAGACCAGGCTGGCCTCGAACTCAGAAATCCGCCTGCCTCTGCCTCCCAAGTGCTGGGATTGAAGGTGTGCGCCACCACCGCCTGGCGAAGATTGCATTTTTAGTTGGGTGTGGCTGTGCATCATTTTAGCATTTAGGCAGAGACAAGAGGGTTGCTGCAGGCAGAGGCAGGAGGATTGCTGCAAGTTCAACATCAGCCTGGTCTATATACAAGTTCTAGGCCAACCAGCTACAGAGAGACCTTGCCCTCCTCCAAAAACAAAGAAAAAAATTGTATCCAGTTTTAAAGTTATACACCTGTAATCCTATCGTTTAGGAGGCTGAAGCAGGATTGCTTGGAGTTTCAGACCTATGTAGGACCCTACCTACCAGACCCAGACCCTATGTAAAGAAGAGAATTAAAAAACAACAACAACAAAAAGTCTAGCCGAGGGAGGTAGAGCTCAGTGGTACAGCGCTCAGCACTTATAAGTCTGAGACGGGGTCCAGCAACATCCTCATCCCCAACATCACAAACATCCTTCCTACCCTCACATAGACATTTAACTGGGCCTCACAGAGGCGCCCACTTCTGCTTTCTTAGAGTCTGTAGGGTGCTGCTTCCGTTTGAGAAGATGGTTCTTGTTTTGAGGCAGTATCTCACTCAGTAGTCTAGGCTAGCCTGGAACTTAACATGAGGCCAACAGTACTTCAGAAGTTGTGGAATTCCTCCTGCCCTGGTCTGTCAACATACCCAGCATGCCCAGGTTAATTACTCTTCCTTCCCTTGATTTTTGGGTGGTTCTCACCCCGTCGTAGCGGCTGGCCTTTGAACTCCTGAGCTTACATAATTTCTTGCCTCAGCTTCCTTCATAGTTGAGACAGTACATGTATGCCAGGAGTCTATCACGGATATTTAAGCTGGGTAGAGTGGCTCATACCTATAACCCCAGCCTCCTGGGAGCTGAGGTAAGAGGCTTGCTTTCAAAACTAGATCTTATAGTACCAGGACGGCCAGAGCTACATAAGACTGTCTAAACAGTGGCTCTCAACCTGTGTGTCACAACCCCTTTGGGTCATGTATCAAAATCTTGCACATCAGATATTTACATGATTCATAACAGTAGCAAAGTTACAGGCTTGAGGTAGCAACGGGATAGTTTATAGCTGGGGGTCACCGCACCAGGAGGGACTGTATCCTAAGGTATCACAGTATTAGAGGTTGGGGACCACTGGTCTAAGACAACAAACAGGTCGGCAAGATGCTTCAAAAGCCAAGCCTATGACCTGAATGTGAATTCTGGAACCAACACGGTAGAAGGAGAGAACTGGGTCTCATGGGCTTTCTCTGAACATACATACATGTCGTTGCTGCTGCTGCTTTTTAAGTCAAAGTTTCTACATTGCCCTTGCTGTCCTGGAACTCACAGAGATGCACCTGCCTCTGCCTTCTGAGTGCTGGGATTAAAGATGTGCATTTAGCTGGGTGGCGGTGCTTTGTCTGTAATCCCAGCACTCAGGAGGCAGAAGCAGGCCTTGTGAGTTCAAGGCCAGCCAAGACTATACAGAGAAACCTTGTCTCAAACAACAACAACAACAACAACAAAATGCATCACCACACCTGGTTCTCCAATTTTTAAAACCTAAGTAAATAAATGAAAAGATACCACTTAAGATGTTCAGATGAGATTTGAAAAAATTCTAAGAGTGATAGGTTTTGAAAGGTTTTGATACATAGCATTGGATTTACTTGAAATTCCCAAATACAATTTCTCCTCTCTGCTCTTTGCCTCCACAGGGACTGATGTAGCCCGAATTTGCCTTGAACTCTATGTAGCCTAAAATAACCTTGAACTCCAGCTTTTCTGTCCTCAGCTCCCAAGTACTAGACTTGCACCATCACACTCAGCCTTGACACTCTGCCTGAGTCTAGTGTCAAGAGACCTGTGTGTAGGGATATTGAGTCTCCAAGAATGGAGCCTGGACAGAACCATTTGAGACTGGCTCTGTGCTAACAAAAGTAAAAACTGTGGGCTGGAGAGATAGGTCAGCCATTAAGAGCCCTGTCTGCAGCTAGGGTAGTGGCGTATGCCTTTAGTTATAGTACTCTGGAGGCAGAGGCAGTCAGATCTTTGAGTTTGAGGCCATCCTGGTCTACAGAGTGAATTCCAGGACAGCCAGGGCTACACAGAGAAACCCTGTCAAACAAAAACAAAACAAACAAACAAGCAAAAACACTTGCTCCTCTGTAGGGTTCAATATCCCCAGCACCTACACAGTGGCTTACAACTGTAACTCCAGTTTCAGGGTATCTGATGCTCTGTTGTGGTCTCCATGGGCACCAGACTCACACTGACATCTATGAAGTCAAAACAACCATACACGTTACAAAAGAGTTAAGCCACACAGCTATGGGCGTTCTTCCATCTCCAGGGTTCTCCCTAGTTGGAAAGCCTTAAGGAGGGACGCTCCTTTCTCCTCTCGATGTAACTAACCTACAGAGTTGGAAGTGTACGGGTAGGTGGGGAAGGCTTTTCTCCCCATCTGAGTCTTTGCCTGCACATATCTTCCAGAACCTACTTTAGCCCTGCTGGCATCTTGTCTTTGGTAGGGCAAAAAGGGTGAGTGGATAAACCAAACTGACCCATTGAGTTATGCTAGCCAGCACTGGGGGCCTGGGCACCTTCACTCCCTTTAGGCACCCCTGTGGAAAGCAGATAGGAGGCTTGTTATGTTTCCCAGCTTGTCCTCCAGTTCTTGAGCACAAATAATCCTCCTCTCAAGCTTGCTACAGTCAACCTTTAGGAGAGTGCAGAGTTTACAGCCCATGGACTGGAAGGTCCACACTACCTTAGGAGGCTCCTGGCTAGTGAGGTGGAGGGGATGAGCCTGATGCTATCACCTAGAGAGATGAGAGATGCACGCCTATCTCTAAGTGTTCTCTTGTACTTGGACGGGCAGTTCAGTTCGGCATCTTTCTCAAAGACTGTTCACAATGTCCCGACACGGTGGCTCTCTTCAGTGGAGTGTTCCCTCCAGTAAGTGATATGTAGCGATATGTAGACACCATACTATGCTGAGCATGGTCTAATTCTGCTTTGGGTGGATTTCAAAGTCTTCTCTTTCCTACTTGGGTAGGGGTGGAGTGGTCTCTCATTGCTTTACTTTGTTAGTTCCTCCCGGCCACCCTGGTGATTCCTATCTGACCTATCTTACTACGGGAAAGCCAGGTCCAGGATTGCTGCGCTGAGCCATTCTCACTGCGTGGGCAGCCTGCCTGGCTCCGGGCCCAGCAGGGGCGTGTCCCTGCGCTCACCTGCCATTGGCCAGGTGGGGCCGCCTACCAGAGGAATATAAGTGCGGAGTTCGTGTTGTGGCCTGAGAACCAGGCGCCGGCCAGGATGGTGGACAGCGTGTACCGTACCCGCTCCTTGGGGGTAGCGGCCGAAGGGCTCCCGGACCAGTATGCGGATGGGGAGGCTGCACGTGTGTGGCAGCTGTACATCGGGGACACCCGAAGCCGTACTGCAGAGTACAAGGCGTGGTTGCTTGGGCTGCTTCGCAAGCACGGTTGCCACCGGGTGCTGGACGTGGCCTGTGGCACAGGGTGAGTCCAAACGAGCTGGCCTGCCTAACTAAGACCGCTGCACCTCAGGAAGGCCAGTCTGGGCAGCCTCTGCATGCTGGAGCCTGGCAGGCAGTAGTAGGGGGTCAAGAGTCCTCACTCATCCGGGTAGTATGGGCACAGGGAGAACATCTGCCAAGCCAGTGTGGGGAGGGGGCCAGGAGACTCAGGGTGTGAGCAGAGAAGGGCTGATGGGACAGAGCAAAAGCCGAGCTTTGGGTCAAGCTGGATCCTTGGCTCCGGCGTTGTTCTTCCTGTGATGGCCTCTGGTAGTGTGAAACGAACATTTGTGGCTCGTTTGCACAGCCAAGTGCTGTGCCAGAGTCTGGGTACAGGTGTTGCAAACTGTAACCAAATCCCATGAGGTAAGCAGTACTTTTCTCCACCCAGTACTAAAGAAACTCATTTCCAAGAGGTAAAAGGCCCCCATTTGATGGAGAGGGTACAGACCACGATAGTGGCTGCCCACAACCCCAACTCCACACAGGACACATACGGACACCTCTGACTGAGTTAATTTCCAGGAGCACCAGCGTGCCAGTTTCTCAAATGTACATTTGTAGAATGCCTGGTTATGGTTTTTTTCTTTCTTTTTTTTAAACGTTGAACCGGTGAGATGGTCCAACTACTAAGAGCCCCTTCGGCTCTAGCAGAAGCCAGGTTTTAGGTTCCTAGCATTTAAACAGGCTAAAATTCTTTCAAATTTTTTTTTGCTACCTGATAAGGAATATTCTTAATGGGCCATCTAAGGTCAGATGGCCTGGGACAGGAAGCAGAGAAACGGACTCTGGGATGTTATGTTTGGGGAAACGTCATGCACATTTGGCCTCCCAGGCTCCTCCGACTGGTCCTCTAGTCCCCCGTCTCTGACCTCATCCAGAGTGGACTCGATCATGCTGGTGGAAGAGGGCTTCAGTGTGACAAGCGTGGACGCCAGTGACAAGATGCTGAAATATGCTCTTAAGGAGCGCTGGAACCGGAGGAGGGAGCCAGCCTTTGACAAGTGGGGTAAGTCATCCAACGGGCCCCCCAGGCATGCACCTCCAGGGTCACTCTTTTTGCCCTGGCTCTTTCATGTGGGCAGGCTGGCTGGTTTTCCTGCTGTTCCTGTCATCTTCCTAAAAAGGAAGGCTTTGGCATCAGAGTAGGATTCCAGTGGTAAGAGCAAATTTGTTGTATTTTTGGTGCTAGGGATTAAACTTGGGCATGCCAAGTAGACACTTGACCACTGAGCTGCACTGCCAGCATTTTTTATGTTTTTCCCATGTTGCCTGGTCTGGCTAGGCTAGGCTCAAGTGATTCTCCTGTCTCAGCTTTCTGTCCAGCAGGGTTTAGAGGTGTATGCCAATACACTGGGCCCTGCGGAGCTACTTTTAACTGTCTACTGCATCCTGTCTCTCCTCCCTACAAAAACTCTTTAGTGGAGAGCTGGCTTTTCCAACACTGACTCCTATTTCACCCTCCACGTCCCTAATGAATCCCCGTGTGTCTCTGGGTGGAGGTGGTTGCTGCTGTGCAGTGCTGTAATTCTGAACACCTTTCCTGGCCTCCAGTCATTGAAGAAGCCAACTGGCTGACTCTGGACAGAGATGTGCTGTCGGGAGATGGCTTTGATGCTGTCATCTGCCTTGGGAACAGCTTCGCTCACTTGCCAGACTGCAAAGGTAAGCTGGCGGCTGTGGCTAGGGACCTGAGCTCCCCAGCTTCGTAGACGGCTGGCTGGCTGCTTTGATGGGGCAGACCTGCCTTTTGCCTGTCTTCTTTAGTGCTGGCATTTGGGAGGGAGACGGGAGGGAGAGTACTGGAGGCCCAAGCAGATGGTGTCTGTGGCCCTGCCTGGCACGCAGGTGATCAGAGCGAGCACCGGCTGGCGCTAAAGAACATTGCAAGCATGGTGCGGCCCGGGGGCCTGCTGGTTATCGACCACCGCAACTACGACCACATCCTCAGCACAGGCTGTGCGCCTCCAGGGAAGAACATCTACTATAAGGTTGGGTTGCTCCCCAGTGGGAGTGGGAGCTGGAGGGCGAGAGGTCCCATGGTGGCTTATGGAAGCTAATGCAGCTGATGCCCTCAGAGTGACCTGACCCAGGACATCACGACGTCAGTGCTGACAGTGAACAACAAAGCCCACATGGTGACGCTGGACTATACAGTGCAGGTGCCAGGCGCTGGCACAGATGGCTCTCCTGGCTTCAGGTATGGCGTGGTTTGGCAGGAGAGAGGAGGTGGTGGTGGGGAGACCTGAGGCCAGATGCCCTCATATTTGGCTGGGGCCCTGTTGCAGTAAGTTCCGGCTCTCTTACTACCCACACTGTTTGGCGTCTTTCACGGAGCTGGTCCAAGCAGCCTTTGGGGGCAGGTGCCAGCACAGCGTCCTGGGTGACTTCAAGCCTTACTTGCCTGGCCAGGCCTACATTCCCTGCTACTTCATCCACGTGCTCAAGAAGACAGACTGAGTTTGGCTTTTGGCTCCCAGAAGCCCCCTGCCCAGGCAGTGGCCCTACCCTAAGACCATCCCCTAATGCAGACATTGCAGCTGGGTGCAGAGACGTGGGGGTCAGGCAAACAGGGAGTCAACAATACAGTCTGCCTTGTCCAATCCCTGTGCCTTGTGTGTCTTTCAGAAGTAACACGTTCTTGTGGTGTCCATCTCTCCCGCCCCCCCCCCAACCTTACTCCTCCCATGACCTTTCCTTTTGTACCGCAACCTCTCACAAGACCAGCAGGGGGCAGCATGCACTTTATTTTCTGTCCCAGAAATGGTGCCTCAACACAGATCCCAGGCTACCAAGTCCTTCCTCTTCTCCTGAACACAAGGCCCCCCACTAGGGCTCACAAGGGATCTCTGGGAGGCGGCAGCCTTCAGGTGACAGGTGGCAGGTACCTTCAACCAGGGGGCAGATGCAGACGGATGGCAGGCAGCTCCTAGCAGGCGGCAAACTTGCATTGGATGCGCTTGTAACGCAGCAGCTCCTGCTCACTGACTGAGGGCTGCAGCCGGGCCGCGGCCTGCAACAGGTCCTCCATGGTGAGCAACAGTGTTGAGCTCCGCAGCTCTAGCCCTGAGGGGTGACAAGGAGGAGTAAGGCCAGAGCCCCAGTCCTAGCTGAAGAAGAGGCTGTGGTCTATGCCTAGGCAGGAGAGTCCTGGGGAGGTGCTCCTGCTCAGCCGTTCCTCTGACTTTCAGAGCCAGGACTGTTTCCCCTAGCTTCTTGGTTCCCATCTAGGGCTGGCAGGTGGGCTCACCTTCCTCTAGGTCTCGAACCCTACGTTTGAGGGCAGTCATCATGGCGTCAGAGCAGAGAGAATAGAGGTCTGCACCGGTCAGCTGGGGTGGGCAGCAATCCAGCACATTCATCAGGCTCACAGAGGCCTCCAGCTTGAACCTGTCACACCCATACCAGGAATGTTAAAGCGGGCCTTGCCTCCTCCCTCAGAAGCCACACTGACTGGCACACATCCCCTAAGCATCCTAAGGCCCCGCCCCAGCTCTCCGACAAAGCATACTTTCGTGTGATGGCGCTCAGAACACGAAGCTGGGAGGCCCGGTCCTCACTTGCCCCTACAAACACCAGCTTGTCAAATCTTCAGAGAGACAGAGACAGGAAGTGTCAGGGCTGCCACCCATGAGAGGTGAAGGATGCGCAGGGTAGAGGTTAAGGAGCAAAAGAGCCTCATGGAGGAGAGAGGTCCAGGGTGCCCACCTGCCAGGCCGCAGAAGGGCAGGATCCAGGAGGTCTGGTCTGTTAGTGGCTCCGATCACAAACACATCCTGAGTGCTGTGAAGCCCGTCCAGCTCCGCTAAGAGCTGAGACACAACTCTGTACGGGAGGGAGGAGGCCAAGGTGGGAGAGTCCCTGCTATGCCCTCAGACCAACCGTGCTTCCCTCTGAAGGCTGCTTCAACAAGGTCTGCTGAGCTCTGCCTCATTCCCTCTCCACACATGTGGGCCTCCTCAAAGTTCCCCAGTCCTTTTTAGCTGCCCTTCTAGCTCTGAACCAAAACAGCACGAACCTGGAGAGTGATGTGACTCCAGAGATAGATACGAATAAGATCTATTTCACATCCCACCCATCTGGATCCCAGACTCCATTCTCTCGCAGAACCCCCCTGACCTGTCCATCACTCCTCCAGAATCTCCACTCCGTCCTCGGCTTGGAGCTAAGGAGTCCAGTTCATCAAAGAAGATGATGCATGGAGCAGCAGCCCTGGCCCTGGCAAACACTGAGAAAAAGGCTCGCAGGAGAGTGGTGTCAAGGAGCTTGAAGTCAGGGGAGAAGGATGGCAAATGGGCCTGGTGGTTCTGCCCAGGCAATTACCCACTGGGCTGACGATGAGCAGCAGCTGGGGAAGATGGCCGCACAAGGCCATTGGAGCTGGGGAAGGGTCTGAGGCTCTCCTCTCCCTGCTCACTCACCTTCCCGGACATTCTCTTCACTTTGGCCCACATACATGTTGATGAGCTCCGGTCCCTTTACACTGAGCAGTAGAATGGGCGAGTGAGACCCATCAGACATGCACAAACACTGCTGTCCTCTCCTTCCCTCCCCCTGCCCCTCACCTGCCCCAGCTCCCTGCCTCCTACATCCCTTCCCAACCCTGCCAACCTGAGGAAGGTGAGGCTGCACTCAGTAGCCACTGCCTTGGCCAGCAGAGTCTTGCCAGTGCCTGGGGGCCCATGCAGCAGGAGGCCAGACCGTCTCAGGCCCAGGCTTAGCAGCTCAGGGTGTTCCAGAGGCAGCTGAATGGTCTCCAGGATCTCTTTCTTCACATCCTGCAGCCCACCCACATCGTGCCAGGACACTGAAGGGATCTAGAAGATAGACTGGCGGTTAGGGACATGCCAGGAGACAGAGCTCTTGCCCCACCTCCAAGGACCAGGATGCTCACCTTGGGTGCTCCCACAGCTTGGGAATGAGCTGTTTGCAGTTGATCTAATGCCTGCCCGAAGTCCTCGGCCAGCAGGGGAAAGCCAGCTGCACACAGCTCCCCCTCATCCTCCTCACTCAAGCCACCTGCCAAACTACAAAGATAAACATGGGCTGGGCCTACAGCCATAGCCCCAGCACCGGGAGGTTGAGCTGGAGATCTTTAAGAGTTCCAGGCCATGCCTTTGATCCCAGCACTCATGCGGCAGAGGCAGGTGATCTCTATGAGTTCAAGACTAGCTTGGTCTACACAGTGAGTGCAGGCCAGCAACACTACACAGTGAGTCCCTACCTTAAGGATAAAAGAAGACCAGGCCAACCAGGCTATGGGTTAAAGCAAAAACAAAAACAAACAAACAAAAAAACAAAAACAAAAAAATAGACCCTCCTCTCCCCCACCAGGGCTCCACTGCCTTCTCCCCACCCTCCCAGCCACCTGTGATGAGTCTGTCTTACCCTGATGCTTTGATCCTGGTGCAGGCTGCCCGGCAGGTATGGGTTAGAAGGGCATAGAGATCCCCTACCACAAAGCCCTAGGGAGTTAGACAAAAGGACACATGGGTAGGGCATAGGACGCAGAAGCCAGGTCTGATCTCTAGCTGGAGCAGAGGCTTTGGTGGTTTCCAATCTCATGGGCAGCAGAAACAAGGTCCTGTGTGACAGGGAACCTGTGATCTCTCAGTCAAGGACAAGGACCTGTGCCGATACTCACTGCACAGCGCCGTGCCAGCTGGGACAGGTTAACCTCCTGGCCCAAGGGCAGGTGGGCAGTGAGGGCCTGCAGGACACTGAGCCGCTGATCCTCGGACAGCACTGGCACCTCCAGCTCATGAGGAAATGCTGTCTGCACATCGGTGGGCAGGTCCTGGACACGGCTTGTGGTAGCCACCACCATGAGAGGAGGGCACCTGCAGACAGGGAAGTGGACAAGATGTAAGAACATGGCCGGCAGCTCCTGAGTTTTGTATGCAGGAGTGGGGAGGGCTGGTGTTAAGACTGGGTAGGGAGGAGCATCATCCAGAATTGCACCATTATCCCTTGACGGTGGGGATACCATTAACAGAGACTCTGCTTCACATGGGAAGCTGTTTCCTGCAAAATGCTAGACCGCACCCTCCTACCTCTGGACACTCCTAAGAATTGGCCACAAGGATGGGTAGGCTGACATTTCTGAGAAGCTAGCAGGGTGTGAGGAGTTGAGGAATGGGGGCTGAAAAGGGGGCTTCCCTTGATAACCTGCCTGCTGAGAGGGTCCTCGTCGAGGAGGAAGTGGCGCAGTGTGGCCACAACACGGGCATCCTCACCCAGCCCATCTCGGTCCCGGCCCAGAAGGTCCACAGCTGTCAGCAGGAGGACTGCAGGCCTGCAGCGGCGGGCCCGGGAGAAGGTGGCCTGTAGCTTTGTCTCCACCGCCCTACTACTATCTGCACAGAGGCTGGAGCAAGGCACCTGGGGAAGAGAGCAGACGGCTCTGTACAAGGGAGAAGTCTGACCAAAGCAGAGAGGTGGGAGGAATCAAAAGACACAGGCCATCTTTGTGAGCAGGGATGGGTGAAGGAGGTCCACTGGCCAGGTGGCTTTTGTTTACCCTATCCACTGCTTGGAGTGTGAAGCCTTGAAACCCCTCCTTCCTGAAGGGACCTCTGAGTAGCTGAGCATCATGGGGCTATACATTGGCCTGACTACTGGGCTGCCAAATGGTAATGAGGGGACACAGAGGAAGAGAAAGGCAGAATCTGAGCTCAGTGGAAGTGGCTGGGGCTCACTCCAGAGGCCTTCACCTTCAGTAAATGGAGCCCGAGGCGGCTGCACGCAGCCGTGACTGCCGTGGTCTTCCCGCTGCCTGGGGGACCCCGCAGAAGCGCACAGCTGGATCCTGTGAGCAATGTTCCTCTGCAATTAGAGAAAAGATACTGTCCCCCATGTTCTGCCCAAATGTTAAGACCCCAGTAACAAGGATCTCCTAAGCATCCTGTCTCCCCCTGTGCCTCCCTAAGCCCCGCCCAGGCAGTCTCCACAGTCTGAGGCCTTGTCTCATGCCATCTCTGGTGCTCTGGCAGAAGCACTGACAACATTTTGCAGCCACAGACCACTGCCCCTTCAGTGGAGCCTAGATTGATAGGTCTAGTGTGAAGAGCATAAGGAGGGGTCTGGATTTGGACTTGGGTGGGGGACATAGTGGTAAAGGCCAGGACGGATTATGGGTTCCCCAAGCAGAAAAGCAGCTTCAGAGCCAGCTGCCTGGGAGCCTGCGTGTGTAAGTGAGTAGCTTGTGGCCTGACTGGCTGGTGGATCCCCGACTCTGGGGAAACTACTCGAAGTTATTTCCCTGCATTTCTACAGGGATGCTCTGAGCAGGTCCTTCTCATAGCCTGGAATCATACCGCCTGGGGTGGCTTCACTCACCCAGGCTGCAGGTGAGGCTTCAGGACAGCACACAGCTCATTTACCAAGGCCTCCAGGCCCGGGGGAGACAAGCTGTCCCAGGGCGGGGACCTTCCTGAAGGCAGCGGTGGAACATGACTCAGGGCGGTGCCAGCCTGTGAAAGTAGGAAGAAATCTACCGAGGTTCTACAGGGCCCTACCCCTTTGAAGCTTTCCTCCCACCTAAGGCCTTACCATGTACAAAGAAGTGTTGGTGGTATCAGCCAGGAAGGCACTAGCTGGCCCATCTGGGGCTTCTCCAACCGTCTTCTTCACTTTGAAAAACACCTCCCGCCACCTGTAAGAAAGGGGGTCCAAGACCCAAGCCTGAGAGTCCACATCTGCACCTCTCCCTCCGAGAGCGGGTGGCTTTCTCACAGAGGACCGACTTAGGAGCAGCACAGGTCAGTGTCCTGAGATGAATGAGGCAGGGCAGGGAGCTGGGTAGGGAGAAAATGGGGGGTGCAGAAGGGCAACCCCCTCATTACAACCTTCAAACAGCCCCGGAAGGGCATCTCTCTGGGCATATGGCCTAGCCACCTACTCTAAAGGTGAAGCCACCATCATTAAGCATGGCAACCTATGGCCATTCCCCTTGGCTTCGGAACACTCTCCCTCCTACAGATCTGCACTAGGGTCCCAGATCTCAGACACAAGTGTCCCTTAATTTTTATTCAATAATTCAACTAATTCTAACTAAAGTTAGAGTCTTTAATCATGGCATCTAACACTAGCCCTCGGGAAGCTGAGGCAAGAAGGTCGTAAGACAGACCAGGCTGGGCTTCAAAGTGAGAGAGTAATTCTCTGTTCCGGAATTATCTATGAAGCTTTATTATTTATTTATTTATTTATTTATTTATTTATTTATTTAATGTATATGAGTCTTCAGACACTCCAGAAGAGGGTGTCAGATCTCATTACAGATGGTTGTGAGCCACCATGTGATTGCTGAAAATTAAACTCAGGACCTTTGGAAGAGCAGTCAGTTCTTAACCACTGAGCCATCTCTTCAGCTCCCCTGTGAAGGTTTAAAAATAAGTATATTTCATGCATTCTGCGAGTCCATTCAACAGGCTGGTGACTGCCAGGATGAGGACAAGGCAAAGAAAGAGGGAATGATTGTTAGTGCCCATGGTTTCTTTGTGTGGTTAGGAGAGCTCATGAATCAGAGCTGTTTGCACACTTTTGTAACTACAGCAAAACCCATTGAGTTGTACATGTGTTTTGAAAGAGGTCTGTGTTTCCTAGAATGGACTCAAATTCATAGCCTCAAGTGGTGGTGTAAATCCTGAATCTCAGCACTCTGGAGGCAGAGGCAGGAGGATCTCCAGGAGTCTGAGGCCAGCCTGGTTTACACAGCAAGTTTCAGGACAGCAAGGACCTCCTAGAAAGACCATCTCAAATTCTCCCACCCCGCAAAAAGTCTAAGAGGCTGAATCACCACACACACATTGATTTCAAAAATTAATGCTGGGGCCAACCAGATGGCTCAGTAGGTAAAGACACTTGCTAGCAAGCCTGACTACCTGAGTTCAATCCTGAGAATTCACAGGGTAGGAGCGAACCAACATTTACAAGTTGACTTCTGACCTCCATAAGCTCTTGACACACATTTTTTTATTCAAGATAGGTATTTCTCCGTGTAGCCCTAGCTGTCCTAGAACTCGCATTGTAGACCAGACTGCCTTCAAATTCATAGAGATCTACCTGCTTCTACCTCCAGAGTATTGGAATTAAAGGTGTGTACCATGCCTGGCCCAATACACGTTTTATAAATTAAATGCAATTTTTAATAAAATAAGCTAGACGATAGTGGCACACACCTTTTTCCCCATATTAATTTATTTACTCACTTTACATTCTGATAGCAGCCCCCCTTCTCCTCCCAGTCCCCTCTCACACGGCTCCTTCACCCAATCCCCCTTCCCTTCTCCTCTGAGAAGGGGGAGGCCCCCCTTGGGTACCAATACATCCTGGCACATCAAGACACTTGGTGGCTCACACCTCTAATCACAGCACTCAAGAGGCAGAGGCAGGTGAATCTCTGAGTTCAAGGGTAGCTTGGTCTACAGAGTGAGTTCCAGAGCAGCTAGGGCTACACAGACAAACCCTGTCCCAAAATAAAAAAAAATATATATATATATAAATAATAATAATAAATATTACATCATCCTTTGAAAGAAAAAGATGGCACAAACCCGAGGTTTACCCTGAGTCTATCTAATCGGCGTGGGGTGTGACTGTATTTTATGCAATCTGGAAGCACAGCCAGGGCTGAGCAGTCACTATCCAGCAGCACTGCATCAGAGATATTTAAGCTATTAACTGGGAAGTCGGTAAGTGCAGCCAGCAGCCAGTAACTTAATCTCCTAGAGACATCATTAAATACTCCTCCTTTAATTCCTAGGCAGTGAGACACATGGAACAGAGAACACTGTAGGCCTCTCTAAGACCTGCCAGGATGCAAACTCTTATACTTAAAATGTCTTAGTTGCAGCCGGGCATGGTGGCGCACACCTTTAATCCCAGCACGTGGGAGGCAGAGGCAGGTGTATTTCTGAGTTCGAGGCCAGCCTGATCTACAGAGTAAGTTCCAGGACAGCCAGGACTATACAGAGAAACCCTGTCTCGAAAAACCAAAAA
>NW_022196909.1:61347190-61356161 GCF_008632895.1 Mastomys coucha | reverse complement strand
AGTGATCTAGACCCTACTGGAGCCCTGCTGAGGGGGTGGGGGCCGGGGCCGGGCGGGTGGGGCACACAGTGGAGCTGTGACTCCCATGTGTACAAAGGAGGCTGAAGAGAACCCAACCATGATGCAACTCCTTTCTAGGGAATGAGATCTCTGGGCTTCCCTAATCAGGCCCTAGTGGACTAAACATTTGTATCTGTCCTTAGACTCACTGGTGTACTGTCCAGACCCTGCTTTCCCTAGGACCTGCTAGGCACCCAGAAATTGGGCAGAGTTAGAAGCTGGGTCAGCAGCAGTGCAGAAAATGGCCTGCTGTGTCTCAGAACGCCCGATCACCTGTTTTCCTTTGTGAGTACTAAGTGTGGGAGGTCTGCAGGTCTTCCACAGAAAACTAAGTCAGGGGCTGTGAGTTTAGTTTAGTTGGCAGGATGACTGCCCAGCTCCTAAAAATCTTAGGACTTTGGAGGTAAAAGCAGGAGGCTCAGAAGTATAAGGCCATCATTCACACGGATTTTGAGGTTAGCCTGGGCTACATGACACCCTTTCTCAAAAAAAAAAGAGAAAAAGAAAAGAAAAAACCAACCTAAGTAAGGCTGGGTATGGCGATTACATCTTCACTCTCAATCCCAGAATTTGGGAGACAGAGGCAGTTGGGTATCTGTCATCTCTAGGCCAGCCAAGGCTATGTGGTGAGACTCTGTCTCAGAATGAAACAACTAAGTCAGTCATGGTGATCTGAGCACTCAGGAGGCTGGGCCTGGAGAATTTACTCCAAGTTCAAGGTCATTGGGGTCCACAGTGAGTCTGGGGCCACCCTGAGCTACAGAGTAAGGCCCTGACTCACAATTACACACCAGCTCTTAGGCATTTGTTGAACAAGAGAGACAGAGGCAGGAGACTGGTAAGGCCAGCCTGGATGCCAGGTTCCTGATGTGCACTAGGGTTACTGACACTGCCTTTATCTGCGCACTGCTATCTTGAGATAGGGACCCCCGGGCACCAACGGGAACCAAGCTCTGGATGTTAACAAAGATGAGCCAGGCATTCTTGGCAGGTGTCTCATCGGACACAGGATGAGGTAGCAGTAGAAACCCTGCAAATCATAGCTGCAGACACTGGGTTACTGATCTGTCGAAGCTCTCCTAAGAAAATACAAGGGGGGGGGGGCTGGAGAGATGGCTCAACGGTCAAGAGCACTGACTGCTCTTACAAAGGTCCTGAGTTCAAATCCCAGCAACCACATGGTGGCTCACAACCATCTGTAATGAGATCTGACACCCTCTTCTGGTGTGTCTGAAGGCAGCTACACTGTACTCACATAAATAAAATAAATAAATCTTTAAAAAAAAAAAAAGAAAACACAAGGGGGAGCAGTCTTCCCTTGGAGTCTCTTATACTCTTGAGGGTTCTCTTTTCCTTAATAAATCTTTTTTTGGGGAGGAGGTTTCAAGACAGAGTTTCTCTATGTAGCCCTGGCTGTTCAGGAACTTCTTGTAGACCAGGCTGGGCTTGAACTCACTAAGATTCATCTGCCTGCCTCTCAAGTGCTGGGATTAAAGGTGTGCTCCCCACCATCTGGCCCCTTAATAAATCGAAGTCAATCTAAAAACAACAAAAGTGGAGAGGGGCAGCAAGACTGCTCAGCAGGTGAAGGCCCCTGCTGCCAAACCCGATACCCTAAGTTTCTCCTGAGGGTAACCTTGACCTCCACAAGCGAGTGTGAGCAGCACACCCAGGGACTCTTGAATACACACGAACAAGATAAACACTTAAGAAAAACAAAAACAAAAAGCCACTACAGGAAGTGGGAAACCAGTCTAGAGAACACAGGACTACAGCCTGGGATAGTTCATTTTCTTCCTTTCATAGAAGACCAAAGTAGTCTTAAGTTTTCCTTCCAAGCTTGGGTTGGCTTTGAACTCACCATGAAGCCAAAGGTGTCCTTGAACTCTTAAGTTTCCTATCTCTGCAGCCCAAGTGTTACAACTACAGATGTCTACCACCATGCCCAGCTTGAGTGTTGGGGATCAAACCCAGGGCTTCCTGCCAAGCAAGCCAAGTGCTCCACACTTAGCTGTTATCTCTAGCTCTATTGAAATGTTTATTTACTCAATGTTGTGTGTGCCTGCGTAGGATAGGAATCAGATATAGCTGCCCCCCCACCTCCCATCCTCCACATTAGGCAATACTCCACCACGACTCTTAACCTGTCTTTTGATTATGATCGTTTGGGAACCAGAAAACAGTTTTTTCTCTCTCGCCAGCAATAACAAAATATCCTTTGGCACAAAATTATTATATCTAACTTGTGGAGAGAAGACTATGGACTTGCACTCAGGTTGAGCCAGGACTCAGGTGAGAAGGCAGCGGCATACCTGGGCAGTCTCTCTAGGCTTCCTTCCAGGATCTCAACTTGCCCATCCGTTGATACACACAGAACATCCCCTTCCTGGACCACCCTGCAACACACAGTGGCTTCAGTCAGCTCACAGCAGGAGTTAGGAATGTGTTCCTGACACACCTGAGCCTCCTTCCAATAAGAAGACCCATAGCCCACAGCTTCCCAGGCAACGTTCTAGGGGGACAATTAAAACTCAGACCACACCGGGCAAAGAGACTAGAAACGAGAGACCAGAGCTGGAGAGGGCTCCTTGGCTCTCTTGGGAGTGCTCTTTGACCAAACGGTCCTTTTTTTTTTTTTTAAATTTTTTAGAATGTCCCAATTCACTTCCTGCGTCCTCCTAGGCTCCCTGCCACAGGACTTCTCTTAGCCAGTAGCTCTTGGGTATCTGGATCTGAGACATGGGATGGGAGGAGGGGGACAAGGTGAGGTGTTCTTTTCCATTCAGCTGACCTGGGTGTCTGAAAGTGTCGGTATAGAACACGGTCATAATTTCCATTAGCACTGTAGTGAGGCGAGGACAGAATTTCAATGTGTAACTCTTGAGCAAACGGAGGCCCAGGCAGTGGTGAACAGCTTCCTTTATCCACAGGGGCGATGGAGCCTTCCAGATACCTCTGATGGAGAAAACAATCGCCATCTTACAATCTCCAAGGAGTCAGGTTTTACACTTAGCAGCTAGCACCTACAGCTACCTTCTGTCTTTCCCTTATCAAGGCTAGTAACCCGGGGCAGCCAAACTGCAGACTTCTGTTACCCTAAGGAAACCAAAAGCTCTCCTAATGTGTACCAACTCTTGATTCTGGTTCCAAGAGGCTGCCTGTAAAGACGAGCTTTCTGGGCTTTTGATACTCGTCGTCCCAAAGCCGGTGAGGTGCAAAGAAATGTACTTCTGTAAGTCCCGTTTTTCTGTTGTTGTTGACTGGTAGCTTCACTGGTGGGGTGCCGAGTTCCTCACCGTCCTGCCTCTGCCACTCAGTGTTGGGATTACAGGCATGCAGCACCGTGCCCTTCCTCTACATGCTGAGTGACAGCAGCAGCTACTGAGCTGACACAAAGTGGTCTTTGGTGAAGACACGACTCTGGCTGTGGGAAAAGGCTATAGTTTTGTTGTCTCGTTGCACAGCTCAGGTTGACCTTTAACCCAGTGATTCTCCTGCATCAGCTTCTCAAGAAGTACAGATAGGGGCTGGAGAGATGGCTCAGGGGTTAAGAGCACCAGCTGCTCTTCCAGAGTTCCTGAGTTCAAATCCCAGCAACCATATGGTAACTCACAGCCATGTAATGTATCTGATGCCCTCTTCTGGTGCATCTGAAGCGACAGGGTACTTGTATACATAAAATAAATCTTTTAAAAAAAAAAGTAGAACAGATAGGAGTAGACACAGCCAGCTTTAGATGTGTCCTGACGCCACTTAAAGGGCTGGTCAGCTGACTGACCTCCACTGTACCAGTCTCCTTCAGTCAGGAGAACACAAGCACTTTCTCTCACAAGGACATCTTAGTGGACGGGTTTGGTCTACTTTGGGTGCTGGGCAAGTGCTCTTTCACTGAGTCACACCCTAGGTCCATCTCACAGTATTAATGGGTGACTTGCCTAACACTGATGGGCATGTTTTGTTTCTACATATGGTCACTGGGCACCTGGGGGAGGGTAAATCAACTCCATGACTGGTGTTAACTAGTTCATTAATTTTAAGTGGCTACCGGCTTCCTTTCAAGCCGGCACCAGCCTAAACCATACATTTGTATGCTTAGAAACTAAACTGTAGCTGTCCCTCCACAAGAACAACTCTATTTTTAAAAAGCAGAAACCAAACACTTCAAGAACTTCCCTTAAATGTATTTAATAAAGACATATTACACATGAATACCAAAGATAACAAAGAGCCCTTTCAAGTTATATACAATATGTGACTGAGGACTAGACAGTGTGTAATCATAAAAATAAGATACATAACCTAACAAAGATTGAAAAGGGTAGAGGAGGAAGAAATGTTAAAGTTGTGGTTATAAAATCATGAAAGGATTTATCTGGATGTCATGTGTAGGTAGGACTTGAAGGAAATGATGGTAGCTTTATCAGAGAAAGTTAGCAAGGAAAAGCAGAAGTCGAGTGTATTGTAGCGACCCAGTTACTGACTAGGAATATGCAGATCTGGTACTTGACAGGGAACCTCACCTTTCACCTCAACACAAGAAAGACAGTTTGATAATAGAAAATGAGTAAACGAGACTAAGAGCCCTTAAGTGCAAAGTACAATCGTAAGGCACAGGGGACCTAAATTCTACAGATTTAGCCTTCCAACTCTGTAAAGACCGGGAAGAGAGCAAAATGAAAGCAAGTATTCCTGACCTGAATTCTGAGTTCTCCCATTTCCAGGGGGTCACAGCCGAGATTAAAAGCCAGAGTGGCAGGCACAAACACCAATCCGTCAGCGAGTGGCTCGCCCAGCTGCCCAGAGTTGGGTCCCAGTCTCTCGGACAGGTCCCAGCGAGGCTCTAGAACCTGTACTCGAGCCAAGTGCGGCCGGGGGGTGTTTGGTAACTCTCCGACTGGAGCCACCCATACCCACTCGCCCTGGAAGAGCCCGAGACTCCGGAGACAGCTCCGGCTCACACCCAGTGCATCTCCAGTGCCTCCCAGAACGCCTTGGAGTTGCCGGACAGAGTGGGGTACTGCAAAGGAGGATACTACGGGCGGGGGTGGGGGATGGCTGGGATCCCTACTCTCCGGGCCCACTTTTGCCCGCCCGCGGAGCTCAGTAACAGCCAGACGTGTCCCCGGGCCCAGCAACCCCTGCAAGGCCGGTCGCGTCTCCAACACTCGCGAACCGGGCACGGGCAGGGTCTCCCCGCGGCGCACCAGCAGCGGCCCGACTCGAGGCCCAAGCCCAGGCCCCGGAGACGTGCCAAGCAGCGCCCAGCCCAGGGCCGGAGGCCGCCGCACGAGCCGCGCTCGCACTCGCGCCCCGGGACCCAGCGCCAGGACCCGCAGCAGCGCGCGGCTCACCAGCAGCGGCGGAGGCCCGGGCCCGCGCTGCTCGCACTGGGCGCCGGACCCTTCCACGGCCGCCACGAGCAGCGCGGGCCCCGCGGGACTTTGGCTCGCCGGCCGCAGCGCCAGCACCAGACCCAGCCCCGCCGCTGGCCACGGGCCCCCGGGAGGCAACAGCACCGCCAACGGTGGGGTCTCAGTCGGGAAGGGTTCTAGGACGCGCAACACAGCCAGCGCCATGGCGAGGGAGAACGAAGCAGCCCCACTTCCGGAAACAGGGAGCGGAAAAAGTCCCGGACGCGAGAGGCGTTTCCGCTTCCGGCAAGAAAGTGGGCGGGGTGTCGGCGGCCGAGTCGGTCCCGGGGAAGACGTAGGGGGCGTGGTGGGAGGGAGGCTGGCTCGACGGCCGCGTCGTGGTCGACGCACGCGCCCTTGGAATCTGAGTGTAGGAGCGTTTTTTTACAATTCTGTAGGGCGAGTAGCGTCCTCTCGGCCTTCATGCCCCATAACGTGAACTCAGTATTTAACCGATCAAGAGTAATTGATATGCCGGGCGGTGGTGGCCTTTAATCCCAACACTTGGGAGGCAGAGGCAGGCGGATTTCTGAGTTCGAGGCCAGCCTGGTCTACAGAGTGAGTTCCAGGACAGCCAGGGCTACATAGAGAAACCCTGTCTCGGAAAAAAAAAAAAAAAAAAAAGAGTAATTGGTATGAAAAGTGGAAGGAGTCCATTTGAGTCCATTTTCCTGAGGAAATCTTAGTTTGTCCCACTCAGCTGTAGGCACTGAGGGTTGAGGGTTACTGGGAATGTTGTAGGAGGGAATGGTAGGATAAAGCTGCCCCAGACATGCTTTTATGCCAATCTGTTTATGTAGTGGCTGCTGGCCGAATTAATGCATGTGATTCATGTAGCCCTGTTGCTTGGGTGTTGCCACACCTCTCTCAACACACCCTATTTAAAGCCCATGTTCCAGTGCCCTGGGTCCTTCCTGTTCTGTTCTACTCCGACCTAACTTTTAAGATTGAACAGTTTACCTATTCTCTCAAACCCACTGTTCTGACCCAATAATTCTCGAAGAGTTATAGGAGAGAAGGCGACAGAGAAGGAAAGGGTTGAAGGCTTCTGTGATGGGAACTGAGCCATCTTACTGTTAGGTAGATTTCATCTTTGTCTTTACTCCTCCATTACGTTCCGTATTAGGTCGCATTTTTTTTTATTTATTTTATTGTACATGCATGCTGTTTTGCTTGCACATATGTCTATATGAGGGTGTCAGATCCCCTGGAACTGGGGTTATAGGCAATTGTGAGTGACAGGTGGGTACTGGGAATTGAACCTGGCCTGCTGATAGAGCAGTCAGTGCTCTTAACAGCTGAGCCATCTCTCCAGCCCCCCATAGGTCTCCTTTGTAATTAACAGCTACAGAGTTTTTGTCAAATACGTTTAATCAATATATTGGATTGTGGCTATTCCCCTTTTCTAGACCTTGTATTTTCTTCCAGTTACTGTCAGGCTATCTGTCTCCTTTACAGTCGAACCTCTTGAGATAGTCTTCTATTTTGTATAGTATATATTCTGGAACAATCTGGACATCAGATATCAGAAAGTTGAGTATTGACTACATGTATATCCCCACAAGATGAGAAAATACTTAAGATTTCTGATTATAGCTCCTGGAAATACCTTAGGTCATAAACCTGAAATCAGCTTGGAGATGTAATTCAGTTGGTAAGCTTGTCTGGAATGGTGTTGCCCTGAGTTTGATTTCAAGCACGTTATAAAACCAAGTGTGGTTGGTTTTATAACCTCCTGTCTTCCTAGCACCAAGGTAGGTGGAGGCAACAGCTACATAGTAAATGTGGAGCCAGCCTAGGATACATGAGAACTTGTTTCAATGGAATTGTCCATTCTTTTTGTTGTGTATCTTCTTTTTGTTTGTGCATGTGTTCATATGTATGCACATATGTAATCTTAATATGTGATAAAACATTTCCTGGGGAGATTCAACACAAATTTTTCCCACCCCAGATAGGGATCCCACAGCAGACCAAAACATAAATACCAGCTAAGTCCAACTTGATGAACCAATGAGCTTTACTGGGGTTAATTATAGGAATGTGGGGCAGGGGTTACTCACAGGAGTAGAAATGACTCAAAGACAGTGCTTTCACAAAGCCCTCCCCAGTGTGGGTGACAGCTCACAGAGTTGGGAACCTGGAGCGCAGTGCACAGCCTGCAGGCAGCTTACCAGTTGACCAGTGTCCTTTCCAGGTGCCTCCTGTGGTCTATAGACCTCTACCAGGCAGCAGCTCTACTCTGGGAGTCTTCTCTGCAGCTTGGCTTCACTTCTCAGCTTTTCCTGCTTACTCTTGACAGGAAGGGCCTAGTGAATCTAGTCAGTTTCAGGGACTTCCTGAAGCTATTTTGAATTGCTTGCCTTCCTGCTTAATGAGCTTTCTGCAGGGTAGAATGTTTTAAAATGGGAGGAAACTGTTAGAAAATACAGGTTTCTCCCGGCATTGTGGCATAAGCCTTTTATCCTAGCACTCAAAAGGCAGCAGATCTCTGTGAGTTCAAGGCCAACCTGATCTACAAATCGAGTCCAGGACAGCTAGGGCTTGTTACACAGAGAAACTCTCTCTCTCAAAAAAAAAAAAAAAAAACAACCAAAGGTTTCCTTTGAAATTGCTCTCCACATTATTTTATTTTATTTATTTTATTTTATTTTATTTATTTATTTATTTTTTGAGGTAGGACTTCTTACTATAACCCAGAGTTAACTGATTTGGCTAGACTGGCTGGCTGGCAAAGCAGAGGAATCCTTTTGTGCCTGCCCTCATCAGTGCAGGGATTGGAGGTGAGTGGCCACGCCCATGTCTTTCACTAGGATGCAGGAGGTGGCCTCTGAGTATCCAGCTCAGGCTCTCCTGGTATTTTCACAGACTGCCCTTTCTTCCTTCTCAGCTTCTTAAGGGCTGCTCTTGAACTCACTGTTGGAGCCTGATCCTTCTGCTTCCAACTCTCAAGTACTGGATTTTTTTTTTTTTGAGACAGGGCTTTGCAATACATCCCTGGATGGCTTTGGACCTCATGACAGTCCCACCTCAGCCTCTGAGTTTGAGAATTAGAGATGTGTGCCATCAAGCCTGGCTAGATTGGTGCTTCCCTACACATATTTCCTGGGGATTTAACCAAGGGCCCCATACTTGATTGGCAAGCACTGAGCTCCAATCCCAGTCTCTCGTTTTACATTGCAAAACATCATGCAAATAGGACTGCACCTGGTGGTACTGTAGTCCCAGCACTTTAGAGGCCCAGGAAAGATGATTTCAAGTTCAAGGACAGCCTGAGGTACATAGCAAGACCCTGTAGCAAGAACAACAAAAAAGAAGGCTCTGGGGACTTGGATTCATTAAAAAAAAAAAAAAAAATCCCACTTGCAGCCTAGCTGTCTATGTCTCTGTCCCCTGCTTCCTAGAGGACTCGAAAGAGTCTCCTCCATCATAGGCAAGTTTATGCTTCCTGAGAGTTTGGGTTTGCGCAAGAACATCTGTTGCTCAGTTCCATCTGAGGA
>NW_022196909.1:61322853-61347096 GCF_008632895.1 Mastomys coucha | reverse complement strand
GCAAACAATAGTAGAAATGCGCCTACTGTGTCCTCAACTCATTGTTAGTCAAAAAGCAAACCTGCTATTTCTGTACGAGAGCCACGATTCTACACTTGCTGTCCTTACTCCACCACTCTTGAAGACACTATAAGCTCTTACTTGTCTCAAGCTTCCCTGGCACAGATCACTGGACACCTCCTAGTTGCAAAATCAAGGTGTTATATCCAGTGTTTAGCATACTCTACCTGCCTCTGGCCATTGTGACACCAGTTCCCTCTAACCGTCTTTCATCACTTACGAGTCACCCTCAACTCATCCTTTCCCTGATACTGTCTCCCAGAATCCAGTGACTCACTGAATCCTGTTGACTGTACTCGTCTCTGGAGCCCATCCTCACTTCTTCATTCCGTTTTTAAAATCGTTCATGTGCATGTGTCTGAGCATGTGTATGCCACCTGTGCAGGTACCTATGGAAACCAGAGGAGGGCGTCAGACTCCAGGAAGCTGGAGTTACAGGCATGTGAGCCAGCTGACGGGGGTGCTGGGAACCTAGTTTAGGTCCTCTGGAAGATAAGCAAGTACTCTTTTTCTTCTTCTTTTTTTTCTTTTTCTTTTTGGTTTTTCAAGACAGGGTTTCTCTGTGTAGCCCTGGCTGCCCTGGAACTTACTCTGTAGACTAGGCTGGCGTCGAACTCAGAAATCCTCCTGCCTCTGCCTCCCAAGTGCTGGGATTAAAGGTGTGCGCCACCACCACCGGCAAGTACTCTTAACCACTGAGCTTTATCTTCTCTTTCCCATTCTGTTGTTGAAGTTTTAAAATTGTGTGTGTGTATGTATGTATGTATATATGTATGTGTGAAGTATGCATGTGTGTGTGTGTGAGTGTGTGTGTGTGTGTGTGTATGTGTGTGTATTAGATCCCTTGGGGCTGGAGTTACAGGCGATTGTGAAGGAACTGAATTCAGGTCTTTTGGGAGAGCACCACCTTCCCAGCCCCCATCTACCTTTATTGTGGCTACTGCTTTGTGTAAGGACTATTGACTATTTGTTTAGGTATTCCTGCTGCTGGGGGAATAACTTTTTAGTTCTGAGAGTTGGTTTTTGTTGTTGTTGTTGTTGTTATTGTTTGTGGTGGTTGGTGGGTTTTTTTGTCTTTGTTCTTTGTTTTAAGAGGGTTTTTTTGTTTGTTTGTTTTTTTCGAGACAGGGTTTCTCTGTGTAGCCCTGGCTGTCCTGGAACTCACTCTGTAGACCAGGCTGGCCTTGAACTCAGAAATCGGCCTGCCTCTGCCTCCCAAGTGCTGGCGTTTTAAGAGGTTCTTACTATAGTCCAAACTGGTCCGCAACTGGCTATAGCGAAGGCTGGTCTGCAACTCCTGATAGTCCTGCCTCTACCTTCCAAGAGCTGGGATTACAGGGGCAAACCACCACACCCAGCTCATGGGCTTATTTTTGATGGACCTCCTCCAGTTTTTTTAATGTAGTCTATTGGCTACTAGGATAACTAAAACATATTCCTCCATGTCACTCTGAGGTTTGTGTAATTTATGTGATTGTATTTTAATCATCTCTTAATACAAGTCTGTGAACTTCATTAGAGTGGAAACTACCTGAGGGCAAGAACCCAGTTTTAGCCACTTGAACACTAGCTTGGGTGCGGCAGCGGCGGCTCAGGTAAGGAACGATGAGGCTGCTTTTCCACTTCATTCTCAGGACTCAAAACGCAGCTGTTTTACCGATCCCAGCACCCTTGAAGTAGTTACAGGGACCCTTGTCTTGAAGCTGCAGCAAACCAAGGTTTCTTATTTTATTTCAGACCGGTTCCACCGCTGATAGGCTTCCCCCCCTGTTCCTCTGCAACTGTGATCTAGGACAGACTTGATGCATGCCCGAGAGTACCCTTGGGAGTCTTTTCTATCAATTTCACGTGTGCAATCTGAGCTACTTTAAATTCCTGTGAAGAAAGGTGCCCTTTTCGTGTTAGGGCCGTTTTCCTCCAGTCCGTACAAAGCAGGGCAGGTAGAAGAGCAGGGGAAAACGTGAGAGCCACTTCTGGAGGGAAGGAGCAGAGCTCAAAGGACTGAAGAATAGCACAAGACGACGCACACGGCGACGCCGGAGACCAGCTCTGCTAGCCAAGCTCGGGTTTCCCCAAGGCCCCGCCTCCTCCACGAAGCCCGACCCTTTCTAGGGCGGGACCTTCCACTTCAGCCAATTCTGGGAGCCGAACCCTGGCGGTTTGTACTCTTTCTTTCCAATGAGAAAAAAGGGAAGCTGCTTGGCTCCAATGACCAATCCGAGGAGGCGGCGCCTGGTTGTCAGGCAGGTTTGTAAGAGTTCGGGCCAATCGGAAGCGCAGCCACGGCTCGGCCCGGGCGCAGCGCGCAGGCGGTGGCGAAGAGACGCCGAGCGGGCCGAGTGCGGCCGAGCAGAGCCGGAGCCGGAGCGGGGCCGCAGGAGCCGGGCCGGGTGTGGACCGGCCGAGATGCCCTATAAACTGAAGAAGGATAAGGTGAGCGTGGCCTTTCCCCGCGCGCCTCCGCCGCCGGGCCTGCGCGCAGCTCTGGGAGGGGCCCGAGGCAGGCCCGGGACAGCCTCAGACTGACCCTCTGGTCCGGCCCCCCGCAGCACTCCCGCGCCAGCCCCCGGGCCGCGCGGCTGGCAGCACCCCCAGCCCGTGCAGCAGCTGGGACGGCTCTCCGCCTTTGCCCGGACAGATTTTTCCCCCACCTATTCCTCTTCCCTTCCTCTTTGCTCCTACCCCCGGCCCCCCTCCAGATCTGCTCCACTCCCAGCTCACTCCCTTGCTTTTTCTCCCCGCCTTTCCTGAACCCCCTGGGTTTGGGACAGTTCTCATCTAAGACCGCATCTTCCTCCAGTACTCCCCCCACCCCCGCCCTGTGCAGCCCCTTCCCTCTTCTCACCAGCTTAAAGACAGACGGCCTCTCCACAGTTCTGTACTGTCCCTTCTCCCTCCACGACAAGCCCCTGACCTAGAACCGCTCTGCTTTCTCTCTCCGCCCAAATCTGGCCTAGGCCCCTCCCTCGAGTCTCCCTTTACACACAAACTTGTAAGCCAGGACCAAGCCCTTCCTTCTGTTGATGGAACCCCAGAACGTCGGTGCTGGAAGCGAGCTTTGGAGCACATGCAGTATAGTATCCTAGTGGTACAGATGAGGAGACTGAGGCCGTGTCAGGGGAAGGGACTTGTCCAAGGTCACACATCCTGCTGGAGGCCCGGCTGCAATCTCTGGTCTCCCGACTTGGAGGGCTCTTTCGTGCAAGTGCCTATCTGGCATCAGCTGGCTTCCATGTTCACCCTAGACAGGACGAGGTTTCTAATCTGAAGAGGCTCCTCCCTGTATTCCTTAGGATAACCTTTGCATTTCCTTCTTTGCACCAGGACAGGGTTTTCCCTTTCTTGGGACATATTAAAGCAGAAACCTGGCCTGTTCTGTTTAGTTTTCTTCTCACCCAGTACACTTGGTTGTAATGTCCTTACACGGGCCATTTCTTTATTATTTGCAGTGACAGAGATCAAACCCAGGGTCTTGCACATCTAAGCAAGTGCAGTACCATTGGGCTATACTCCCAGCCGCACAGGCCATTTCTTGGTGTTACCTTCTTTTTCCATCTTTTGCCTCCAAAGCACTGTCACCTGTCCCTGCCTTTCCCTTTGTTTGCTGCTCTTGCTGAGATCTGTGGTTCTTCTGAGAGGCAGACTTAGCCTGGAACTGGTATTCCAGCCTCCACAGCTTTGGGGCTGGCCCCTTGTACTAGGCTGGCTCTGGCCTGGTATCGTGGTCCACTCTCCTAAGGACCCCAGAGGTGGATTGCATTCATTTTCCCCTTGATGGATGCAGGGCTATCATCTCTAACCTTATCAATCAAACTCTTTATCCTGGAGCTGTTGTGTGTTTGCCAGGTGGCTCTGCGTGTGGGCTGTCGCTGTAACTTCTTGGTCTGAGAGTTAGAGCATAGGACGGGTGGGTGGTATCCGAGGGGGTGAGCCCGGCAGAGTTGTGTGCCCTACTCAGGTCTTGTCCTTGGGGAGTGGGCTTGCCAGTGTGTGCCGTCCAGCTATAGAAACTGCGCACTCAAGGTAGCTAAGCTGGGGACTGAGGGCTGTGGAGTTCTGAGGCAGATGTGATCTCAAGCATCAGCAGGACTAGATCCTGTCCCATCTGCCTCACGGCTGACTGAGGATTAGAGGGGACATTCTTAGAGTTCCTCAGGCTGGGATGAGTGGTTTGCTTGAGAAAGGGCACAGGAAGGATTGGGATGCGTGGAAGCAGCCAGGGGGGCCTTTATGAGAGCTAATCTCCTGCACTGGATTTTGGGCTGCATTTGGCCTCCTTCAGGTTCTGAGGGGGAGAGAGATGACAGTGTGACTGAGGTGTACCGGGATGGAGGCACAAAGACAGGTGGGTGGAGGCTCCTTATTGCTCATCTGTCACCTATCCCCTTTCTCCTCGCTATCCTTCACTGCTTCCTCAGGAAAATCTTCCCTGGGCCTGTACTTGGGCTCACGTATAGACTTTGTGTGTTCAGCCTTGGGTGAGAATGCATTGTGGACGCAGTTTGTTCTCCTTGAGGTATTAATGAAACTGTGTGCAGGTTTGGTATGTCCCTTACACATAGTAGGTGCTTAGTAGGTTGGTGCCAAGTCAATCTTTGGCGAGATGAGCATCCTTCTCTTTTGAGATTGGATTTAGGTCTTTTTAAAAAATTTTCCTAGCCGGGCGGTGGTGGCGCACACCTTCAATCCCAGCACTTGGGAGGCAGAAGCAGAGGCAGGCGAATTTCTGAGTTCAAGGCCAGCCTGGTCTACAGAGTGAGTTCCAGGACAGCCAAGGCTACACAGAGAAACCCTGTCTCGAAAAACCAAGGGGGGAAAATTTTTTTCCTGCATGAAGTACCCCTCCCACTTTCCTGTTCAAAGTAACAGTATTAACGGCATTTGGATTTTCTGTACCAGACACTGGGCTAAGGGAAGTGGGTCCTATCATTGTGTTTGTTTAATAGGTGAGGAAAAAGAGGCTGAGAGAGGCTTGTTACCTCCCCACTTGCACATAAGTAGTAAGAGCTGGCTTAAAACACAGTGCCTCCCATCATGCAACAGCTGGGTTGGGCCACACTGTGTGTTTCACCTGTTCTTCAGAAGACAGGGAGTGAGGCTCATGGGCCCTGTTCCCCTACACCCACTCACACCCACACACCAAGGCAGCTGAACCTCTCAGGCACATTCCCTGAGAGATGAGTACCATGAGGTGGGTGGAGGGTACCAGAAGCTTAGGCGGCTCACGATCAAGCGGAGACCAGCCGTGAGTGGCAGTGGGTCAGCTTTGTTGGAGGGCCCGTGTCTGTTGTGTGCTGTCAGTCACTTTGGTGTTGGGTCCTATCCTAGCTGCATTTTTTTTTCCTCTCCACCACTTGCTGAGAGCGATTGACAGGAGTTGGTATGGCCAGCCTGGTCAGTAGGCAGTGGGAGAGTGCTCAGCCTGGAGGAGCCCCTTCCTCCTTAGGCAGAGCTTCAAGCTGCTCCCCATCCGGGAATGGTTTTCCCTCTCCACCCCCAGAAAGCCTTTCCCCCTGCTCCAGCCCACACAGAACTCTTCTCCTTGAAATCAGCTTGCCCCCATAGTCTAACCGTTTGATTTAACACTTCTTACTGAAGGGGCTTGCTTGCTGCTGAATTGCAGACTCTTGGAGCTGGACGTGATTTCCAAGGTCCTCCAATCCAGCCCTCACCTAAGGCTTGAATCCTTTTGCAGCACGCCTTAGGGGAGGCCATCCCTCCGATGCTCAGATGCTCAGCTCAGGACTGGGAGCTTTCAGCCTCGCTGGGCAGACTGTTTCCACGCAACCACACCGTGAGAAAATCCATCCTTGGTGGCCTCAGTCTGTCCTGTGGACAGTAGCCCATTTCTCTCGTGCCTCTGAGTTGTGTGTTTGCCGCACATGTAGCCCTTCCTCTGCTGGTTAAGCTTCATCTTGCTCTCCCACCTGCCCTTCTCCTGCTCTTCCCTTCTATTGTTAACGTCCCGGTTGCTACAGCTGTTGCTTCTCAGGCTGAGCTCTTACACTGCTAGAATGGGTTGCATGTCCCTTTAAGAAACTAGAATGTCTTATTGCCCCTTCTACTGGCACGTGCTCATGACTAAACCAGACTCTAGCTTGTTACCATCAGGCCATGCACTCCACACAGGTCTGTCACCTGGCTGGACGGTTCCATGACCTGTGCCACAGCATTGATTGGTGTTGCACTTGCAGGCAGAGCTACATCCTCAAGTCTCTTTTGAATTCTGCCCATCCTGTCCCTGTGTGGTTGCTTCTGTTTTGGCCCAGAGCATGGGAAGAGATGCTGGACAAGCCAGGGCTCTGAGCCAGTTGCCAGGTTCCCAAGGGAACCTTTTGATTGGCGCTCACAGTTTGTTAACAATTCAGGACTTTACCTTCATCTCTGTCCCAGGCTTGTTGCCTGAGGCTCTGAGTGGTTTTTTGGGTGGGATGCTTCTGAACCATTAGCATCCTGTTACATGCAATAGCAACCTCTTGGCTGGGTGCTGTTTATGTTGCCTAAATAAATACCTCTGAGTCTTGGGTGACCCTGAGGGGACAGAGATGGTTCTGCTCTGCTCTATCGAGGAAGCCTTGGGCACCTCTGACCAATCCTGACCAACCCAGTGAGGAGACAGATAAAAGAATATTGTCATGCCTAATTGTGAACCTGAGCTTCCTGGAAGGCCCGAGTCTCCTTGTGTGTCCCAGAGTTGATGCTGATATGGTAGAGTTTTTACTTTTTTATTTTTTATTTTTTTTTGAGACGGGGTTTTCTCTGTATAGCCCTGGTTGTTCAGGGTAATTCACCCTGTAGACCAAGTGCTGGGATGAAAGGTGTGTGCCACCATGCCCAGCTGCTACAGTAGGTTTTAACTGATTCAGTTGGATGGTGCATAGTTAAAACAAAGACCTAGGAAGGCTTGGAGATATAGCTCAGTGGTAGAGTGCTTGTCTAGCATAGTAAGGTCCTAAGCAAACAAAAAACAAGAAAAACAAACAACAAGAAAAACCCAACAACAATAAAAAGAATTAAGAGGTTCAGGCGAGGCCTGTCCTTTCTCTTGGCCTCTACTAACCCTAACTCTTGCCTTCCCCAGCAGGAACCCCCAAAGCTTGCCAAAGGCACAGCCAAGCCCAGCAGCTCAAGCAAGGATGGTGGAGGGGAGAACACAGATGAGGTAAAGATGTCTACGCGGCCCTGTCGTCCACAGAATGCTAGCCGCAACTCTCTGGGTGGCTGTGGGGAAGGGTCTGGGGGCGGGGGCAGTCACATGGGCAGAAGGGAGGGATGCTCCTATAGCCTAGAAGGGACAGCAGATCTCGGCTGCTCTTGGCTGGTGTAGAACAAATACGCATTCTAATTTTTTCAGATTTCTTAGATTCCCCTGGAAGTTGTTTTCTGTCCGCCACTTTTGATGTTGATGGCTCCTTTTTCAGTGGTTAGGGGTATGGCGGTAGTGGAGGCCAGAGTATACTTAAGACCTTGGGCTTAATTTTCAGTGTGTGCATGTCTGTGTAGTATACGCATGCATGCACGCACTCTCGCACACACAGTCTTTTTCTCAATGTGGGGTCTGCTTATGCATGCCTATGAACTCATTATTTGAGAAGTTGAGGATAACGAGTTTGGGTCAGCTTGTGTTACACAGCAAGACCCTGACTCAATAAGGTGGTGGTTGTTGGTGGGGGTGAGGGGATGGAGGGGTGGTACTGGGAGGTTTGTGGTCCTGGCCCAAAGGGGAAAGGTCTATAGTGCCTTATGGGATGACAAGCCACTTTGATATGGATCTGGGTGGGGCAGGGTTGGGGCCATGCTTCTGGTCTCCGTGTGACCGACCAAAGGACAGTCGTGAACAGAGGGCAGCACAGCTCAGCAGTCTGGAGCTATAAAGCAATAAACAAGCAAACAGGACAGCCGGAGAGTAGAGGGGCTTAGGGAAATTCAGGAATGTGGTCCAACATCTGGGGTATGGTCCTTGGGATGCTGTTTCTGCTGGACAGCCTGTGAATGTGTGGGAGCTGCTGCCACACCCCCTCTGCTCTCTCCTGCTCGGAACTGTTCAGGAAGCAGAAGTCTTAGCTGGTCTTGTGCCTTCTTTGAGAAAGGAGATTGACCAGTGTTTGGGGATAACTATGGATTTAGATTTTTTCCCAGGTTATTTGTTCTTGTTCCCTCTAAAGAGATCCAACTAACATTTACATTGGTGACCACTGTTTTAGGACTTGCAATGTAATCAGAAGAAACAGGCTAGGTTTCTTGCCAGATTTTTGGACCCCAGCAGTTAAAAACCACAACCGAAAGCTGGGCGGTGGTGGCGCACTCCTTTAATCCCAGCACTTGGGAGGCAGAGGCAGGTGGATTTCTGAGATCCAGGACAGCCAGGGCTACACAGAGAAACCCTGTCTCAAAAATCCAAAAAAAAAAAAAAAAACAAAAAACCAAAAAAACAAAAAACCCCACAACAGAGTAGTGAAGACTATAGGGTGAGAAGATCTGCTCGAGTAGTGATCTGCAGTCTCTACTGGTCCTTATCCCTAGACACTATAACCCTTACGTGTGTCCCAATCGAGGTCTCTCTATCTGGTGTAAACCAAGCAGAAGAGCTGGATGGTGTTGTGTGGCCTCTGCCTCACACCCGTGCACTCTCTGTGGGTCACAGCAAATGTGTCTGACACACCCTCGGGGCTCACTCTCCCTTTCAGAGGTGACTCACTGAGAAAGTCATTGAGAGTTAGTGACCAATATAAAATAAACAGCAAGGGGGAGGGTAGAGAGGGGTGCATGCCCTTAATCTCAACACTTAGGAGGCAGAGGGATCTCGGAGTTCGAGACCAGCTTAGGGAGTTCCCGGACAGCCAGCATTCTTTTTTTTGTTTTTGTTTTTTTTTTGTTTTTCGAGACAGGGTTTCTCTGTGTAGTCCTGGCTGTCCTGGAGCTCACTCTGTAGACCAGGCTGGCCTCGAACTCAGAAATCCACCTGACTCTGCATCCCAAGTGCTGGGATTAAAGGCGTGCGCCACCACTGCCCGGCTGACAGCCAGTATTCTTAGGAAGAGAAACCCTGTCTCAAAAACCAAGATTAGAACAAGCTTAACAACACCAACAACAACACCCAGCCAGAGAGACTGAGAGCCAGGACTTAGCAGGCCTTCCCACAGACTGCCTGCAGTCTTGTAGTTAAGCACGCTGGTTCTCGGCTGCGGAGAGTGGCCTGCCTTGACCGTTTGCTGTAGTCCCCCGGGCGTGGTCGGGGCCCTGTGAGTTACTGCTCTGTCTCCCAGTTCCTTGGTTGTACTTCACAACTGTCATTAAACAGTTTCTGGTGAACTCCCTGCTTGTTGGTGTTGGAGCTTCAGGAGGATCTTACCTGCCTGGCACAGTGTAGGTGCCATATCTGAATGTGTTGAGTTAGGGAGGGAGGCAGGGAATGGATGAGGTGTCAAGTCGGGCAGTTCCCTCACTTAGTAAGTGGGGAATGAAGGTGTGGTGAGGAGAGAGTACAGTGCACTGACCCCTGGGCTTCTCCAGGTCTTCCTGAGGGGTCTGCTCAGGTCAGTGGTCTGTTTTATGGAAAGCCTTCCAGGGCTTTAACTACATGAGGCAGCTGCAGGAGTTAACGTCCTGGGTTTTCAGGAAGGTGCTCATGAATGGACACAGAGATGCTGAGAAAACTGGGGGCCAGCTTATGAGACTGTGGTCTTTTTAAAATTTTTATGTGCATGTTTGGATATTTTGCCTACATGTATGCCTGTATATGACAGGCATGCCTGGTATCTGTGGAAGTCAGAAGAGGGGACATTAAGTCCCCCAACAGGAGTTACAGGTGGTTGTGACAGCCATGTGGGTGCTGGGATCCAAACCTGAGTCTTGCCTACTGAGCTGTCTCTCTCATGCCTTTTTTTCTAGTGTAGAATTCTGAGCTCCTCAGGCCAAACTCACTATGTCAAGCATTTGCCATAAGTGTTATTCAATTAACCCTAATAACTAGAGCAGGTAACATTTACTTTTATTGATCAGGTATTTTGTATTAGTTTTCCAAGGTAGCCAAAACAGATTATCATATACCAGGTGGCCTGGGACAGGAGAAATTAATTGTCTTACAGTTATGAAGGCTAGAAATCTGAAGTCAACATAACATAACATGAACATGCCTTCAGGTCTTGTGTGTGTGTGTGTCTATTTGGATATGCACACGTGTGTGCAGATTTCCTGTAGAGTCCAGAAAGTGTTCTATCCCCTGCCGATGGACTTACAAGCTGTTGTGAGCCACCTGACGTGGGTTCAGGCTCCTCTGTAAGAGTGTCACCCCAGCTTCTGAGCTCCTTTTATTTAGAATTAAATCATTTGGATGGGGCCAAGCGGTGATGGCGCACGCCTTTAATCCCAGCACTTGGGAGGCAGAAGCAGGCGGATTTCTGTAAATCCATCCTGATCTACAGAGTGAGTTCCAAGACAGGCAGGGCGGGCTACATAGAGAGAAAGCCTGTCTCAAAAAACCAAACCAAACCAAACAAACATACACTTGGGATGGAATGTGGCTCTGCTCACTTTAATCCTTGCACATGGGGAGGCGGGGGTGGGGTGGGGGGGCTGGCCTGTTCATTTGTAAGACTGCATCTCAATTATTTTTGACTCCCTACATTATTGGTTTACTTATTGTATGTGTGAGTGTGCCGAGATACGCTGGTGGAGGTCAGGGGACAACTCTGGAAGTCCGTTCTCTCCACCCACCATGTAGGACTCAGGAATTAAACTCAGGTCACCCAGGCCCAGTGGCATGTGCCCTTCACAAACACTGAACTGTCTCATTGGTCTCTTTTGTTTGAATGTTTTAATTTTTATGTATGTGTGTGTGGTGTGTGTGCATGTATGTACATGTATTCACATGTGTGAAGGTGCATGAGTGTTGTGTGCATGCATGTGTAGAAGCCTGAGGCTGACATCAGATGTCCTCCTCAGTTGCTGCCATCTTGTTTTTGATGTCTACTTCAATCTCTGTGTTCTCTCTGAACCAAGAGCTGGCCATTTTGGAACTAGCCAGCCTAGCGGGTTTGCTCCAGAGCAGTGCTTCTTAGCCCATGGATCACCAGCCCTTTTACAGCGTCACATATCCACTCTCCGGCATATCAGATATTTACATTACAACTCATAACGGCAGCAGAATTACAGTTGTGAAGTAACAACAAAATAATTTTATGGATGAGGGTCGCCATAGCACGAGGACTGTGTTTAAGGGTAGCAGCTGCAGGAAGGGAAGAACCCTTGGCCTGGGGCTCCCCTGCTTCTGACTCCTGGGGATTACAGGAGTGCTTCCATGCCCTCCTGGCTCAGGTGGATCCTGGGCATCCAAAAGTGCTGCGATTACATAGCAAGCACCTTACTCTGTGGGCTGTCTGCTGGTCCTGTCCTGCGATTTTAGGAAAAGGTCGGTTCTGTTCTCTCTGCTGGCTTTCAGCAGTCTGTGGCTCCCCTCGTTTTCTAGATGCACCATGTCTCTTCCTCCTCACACAGCATTTTCTCTGTGTGTCTCTGTCTATCTGAATTTCTCTCTTTAGAAGGATGCCAGTCATTAGAGAGAATCCTGTCCAGTTCAACAGAAGGTCATTTCCACTTGATTATGTCTATCTGTAAAGACCCAAGTCCAAGTAAAGTCCTGTTCAACGATTCAGGGCAGACACAGTGGGGTGGGGCACTGCTCAACCCTTTGGCTGTTGGGCTGGCTGCACACTACCTGAATCTGTGCTTGCACACTTAACTGTCACTGCGTTCCCCCAGGATCTCTCTCTTGTCCTCCCCTCCCCCATTTGATAGAAGAACGGGTGGCTCTGTGAACAGCGTTGCTCTGTGAATGAGTGGCAGAGCTGGGGTTCATGGGCTAAATGATGCTTTGTCTCTAAGATTCGAAGGAGGATCTGAGGATGAAGGTGGCTCTGAGGTGTCAAGTGAGACTCTCTGTCCTGCCTCTGCAATGAGTCTTCTCTGGTCTGCCTCTGGAGAAATGGACTCTTTAGCATACTGTTGTTTTGAGTTCTGGGTTCAGGGATGGAGGCAGGAAGGATGGTCCAGTCTCCCCACTTCAGCTCCAAGGCCACACTTGTCATCCTTAAACCTTTTGGGTTTTATTGTCTTTTCCCTTTTCTTTCCAGTACTGGGGCTTGGACCCAGGGTGTCACTCAAGCAGAGCTGGTTCTGCCACTAGGCTGTACCCTCAGCCAAGCTCTCTACCCGAGAACTAATTGGAGCTGGGCCTGGTGGTCTGCACTCTAATCCCAGATGAAGAGGCAGGTGGAGCTCCGTGAGTCTGAGGCCAGCGAGGGCTATAGAGAGATGCTGTCTCAAAACAAACCAAACCACCACAGTCTAAACTGAGGTGTGCGCATGCATGCCTGGAGTCCTACAGTATGGAGGGCTGAGGCAGGATGATTGCTGTGAACTCACGGCCAGCCTGGTCTGTTCTAAGTTCTAACCTAGGCTATAGGGTTTGGCTCTATTTAAAAACAAAATAAGTTTTGGCATCTCCTATAGTTAAAAGCCAAAGTCTTTCTGGCTCCATCTTGTTTTCCTAGCATCTAGCACAGTTATTGTCCCTTTGGAAGTCTAGACTCCTGAACCAGCAAGCTTCTCTTTGACACAGGCCCCTACATGAGTTCCATTGTTCGCAACCTGCTTATAGTCCTCTCGGTATTTTGCTATTTAACTCAGCTTTATTTTCTAAGAGCTAAATCAAACCCTTCAGGGGTGGAAGACATGGATCATAGTTAAGACACACACACACACACACACACACACACACACACACACACACACAGACCCCTTAAAAATAAATCTTTTTAAAAGTCACCTCTTGGGGCTGATGAGATTGCTCAGTGGGTAAGAGCACTGATTACTCTTCCGAAGGTCATGAGTTCAAATCCCAGCAACCACATGGTGGCTTACAACCACCCATAATGAAATCTGATACCCTCTTCTGTGTACTCATTTATAATAATAAATAAATCTTTGGAAAAAAAAAGTCACCTCTTGAGAAATGTCCTCCCTAATTCTTGCAGGCAGTTGGTAACCCATCCTGTTTCCACGGCCTTTGTATTCTCTGCTCTGGCATTTCCATGGTACCATCAGCTGCTTCAGTGGCTGCCCCACCTACCAGTCTCTGAGCTCTTTGAAGACAAGGGCCATGTCCTAGTCACCTTTCCTCTTTGATGCTGAGTGAGCTGTTTAGAGAAGAAAGGGAGGATGGGAAGAATTAAACTCGGCTAGCTGGAGCTCCAGATGTCACAGTGGGAGAGGATGCCTCTATAGATCTCAGGGTTTAAACTAAAGCGGCCTTTATTTATTAAACCAGTTAATTCATGATGCAGTAGATACAGCATGTAATCTGTGCTTTTTTAAAAATTATATTAATTATTGTATTTATTGTGTGTTTGCACAGAGGTCACAGGGCAACTTCATGGGAGTTGATTCTGTCCTACCATTTGGGTCCTGGGGATTGAGCTTAGGTTGTCAGCCTTGGGGACAAGTGCCTTTATCTACTGAGCCACCTCGATAGCCCTTGTTAATTGTGTTTTGCACCCAAGTCTTGCTGTGTAGCCCAGGTTGGTTTCAGCCCACAGTGACATTTTCAGCTTTGTCTTCTGAGTGCTGGTGTTCTGGGTGTAAGCCACCATGTTTGGTCCTATCTGTGTACTTTGTAGTTAGTTCTGAGATGTGGCCTTGTTGTGTAGCCTAGGCTGGCTGAAAACTCAATCCACCTGCCTGAGGCTCCTGCATAGCTAGGGGTAGAGGCATGCTTCCTTGCCCAGCTTCTCTACTGATTTTATGTCCGTCTTCCTGTTAGGATATTTCTTATGGTGGGGGGTAGGGAGGCAGCTCAGGTAGGAGATCGAGCATCGCATGCACAAAGCCCTGGGTTCTCTGCCCAGTGCGTCATACACTGGTGTGGTGGTCCACACACTCAGGAAGTAGAGGCAGGGGATCCGGGTACACAGAAGGCCTAGCCAGGACAAAGTCCAGTTGGAAGGCAGAATTGCTGGGTTGACTTAGGTCAGGTGTCCTGTGGTGGCTGCAGTTGTCAGGGGTCTCATGTGTCTCCCACCTACCCCAGGAATTAGAATAAATGCTCCAGTGTGAACTAAGTGGCTGATGCAGCCACACATCTGCTTTCTGACGAGCATGTGAATGGGAGACAGACAGGAGATGCCTCACTGAGCCTTGGCAGTCAGAGCCTTTGCTCTGGGCTGGTGTGTCTCAGCAGTTTCCTGTATTGGATCCTGCCAGTGGTCCTTATGAAAGTAGAGCTGGGGCCAGGCCAATGGCTCAGTCGATAAGCACAGGTGGGAGGGCAGGTTCCACCTCAGAGCCATAGAAAGCTGAGGAGGTGGAGTTCTCCCATAGTGCTACTGAGCCTCAGCAAAATGGCAGCTCACAGGCCATTTAGCCTGGTCTGCGCAGAGTGAATAGGAGGAGTCCCTGCCTCAGACAAGATGGATGTTGTCATCTGACATCTCTGTTAGGAGAGCCTAGCATGCACTGCTGTACACATGTGGTGTCATCTGTGGTCACACACATGGACATGTATATACATACATCACACACATAAAGTAAAATGAAAAACTGGGTAACCCAGTGAGATGAAGCAGACAGCCCACTTGGTTGCTTTGCCAGCACAGCAGCATGAAGCAGTGCCGACCCAGTGCAGAACCACAGCAGCTCGCAGCAGTGCCGACCCAGTGTAGCAGGGGCCTTTAGGCATCAAGTTGTTGGCTGGCTTTGGACATTTTATTTTTAATCCATGTAACCCTGTGTTCTCTTGAAACCTTACATGGACAATGGTTAGAAAATTACTGATCTGGGCCCGGCTGGAGAGATGGCTCAGCAGTTAAGAGCACTGACTGCTTTTCCGAAGGTCCTGAGTTCAAATCCCAACAACCACATGGTGGCTCACAACCATCTTTAATGAGATCTGATGCCCTCTTCTGGTGTGTCTGAAGACAGCTACAATGTACTTAGATATAATAATAAATAAATCTTGAAAAAAAAGAAAATTACTATCTAACTTTTTAAAAATTATTTTTATTTTATGTACATTGGTGTTTTAACTGCAAGGATGTCTGTATAAGGGTGTTGGATTCCCTGGAACAGGAGTTACAATTGTGAGCTGCCATGTGGATGCTGGGAACTGAACCTGGGTCCTCTGGAAGTGCAGTCAGTGCTCCCCTGGCTCCCTTTTTAGTGCTCTGGCTGGCTGGCCTCAAATTCAGAGATTCACCCGTCCCACCTCCCAAGTGCTGGAATTAAAGATGTGCACCACAACTAGTGGATCTAGCTAACGTCCCTTCTTGTTAACAGGAAAATTGAGATCCTGCTTTCCCTCTCTGGGAAGAGAGCCTTCTTTCTCACTGGTCCCCAGTATGACATTTGTCAAGGTGCCGGGTGCCGCAGGTGCCTCAAGTCTTCCCGTGTTCTTCCCCTTCCTCTGCTTTGCAGTTGCTGCTCCACCACATTCCTTCTCAGCCTTCCTAATGCTGCCACCCCTTACACAGTTCTTCATGGTGTGGGAACCCCAACTATAACACTATTTTCATTGCTGCTTCATAACTAATTTTGTTACTGTAATGAGTCATAATGTAGATATCAGATATGCACATATCTGATATGTGACCCCTGTGAAAGGGTCATTTGACTCTCAGAGGGGTCAAGACCCACAGATTGAGAACCACTGCTCTAAGGTCATCTGTGGGGATAGGACGAGAAGGCCTGTAGGAAGGAGGTTGACCCAGCATTCATAAATGCTTGTTAGATGCCACTTCTAGGGGTCCCCAGAGGGTTACAAACCAGGGTCCTGGCTATCAAGAAATTCATTCGGAAATGTTAACAAATTCAGATAAATTGAAATCATGTAACTTTTCTCATCATAATGCAGTAAAAGTTTTTTGTTGTTGTTGTTTTTTGTTTTTTGAGACAGGGTTTCTCTGTTTAGCCCTGGCTGTCCTGGAACTCACTTTGTAGACCAGGCTGGCCTCGAACTCAGAAATCCGCCTGCCTCTACCTCCCAAGTGCTGGTATTAAAGGTGTGTGCCACCACCACCCGGCCTCAGTAAAAGTTTTTTTAAAAAAAAAAAAAAAAAAGAAAAGAAAAGAAATTCATTCGGGGTTGGAGCAAGCAGGACCGGAGCAAGGGGGGCTGGAGTGAGTGGGGCCAGCAGAGGTCCTGAGTTCAATTCCCAGCAGCCACACACATGATAGCTCATGGTCATCTGTACAACCATAAATAAATAAAATAAATCTTAAAAAAAAAATTCATTATAGCTCAGTGGTTTTCTTTCTTTCTCTTTTTAAAGATTTATTTATTTTATGTATATGAATACACTATTGCTCTCTTCAGACACTCCAGAAGAGGGCATCAGATTCCATTCCAGATAGTTGTGAGCCACCATGTGGCTGCTGAGAATTGAACTCAGGACCCCTGGAAGAGCTGTCAGGGCTCTTAACCACTAAGCCATCTCTCCAGCCCAGCTCAGTGGTTTCAACCTGTGGGTCACGACTTCTTTGGGGTGGAACAACCCTTCATAGGGATGGCTGAAGACCATTAGAAAACACCAATATTTACATTAGGACTCAACAGTAGCAAAACTACAGCTGTGAAGTAGCAGTGAAATAATGTTATGGTTGGGGGTCACCACACATGAGGAACTGTGTTAAAGGGTCCCAGCATCAGGAGGGTTGAGAAGCACTCCCTAGGTGAAGGGGATGATGCACAACTAGACTAAGCGTGCTTACAGCGCCACCATTCTGGAAGTTGAGGCAAAAGGGTCAATTGAAAAGCTCTGTAGGATCCAGCAATGGTGGCATATACCTTTAGTCCCAACACTCAGGAGGCAGAGGTAGGAAGATCTCTGAGTTCAAGGCCAGCTTGGTTTACAAAGTGAGTTCTAGGAGAGTCAAAGCTACACAAGGAAACCCTATCAGGGAAGGGAAGGGCACCAAAAAAAAAAAAAAAAAAAAAAAAAAAAGACTAAGCAAGAGGTGTCACTGGGAGTGAGTGGTGACCAAGACAGTAGAACAGACCGGAGGTTGAGGTGAGCTGGAAGGGCCACGATGATCTGAGTCAGCTTTTTAGAGGTGTGATTACTGAAAGACCCAGTGACTTCCTGTTCTCTGGCTTTTCAAGCAAAGGGGATAGTGGACTCAAAGGAGCATTTGAGTGGGCTGGCTTGGGATGGTGTTTCTAGGGTGCATTGGTAGGACCCAGGTAAAGAGATAACAGGTGGAGCAGCAGATCCTTACAAAGCAGCCGCTGTGTGCCAGGTGCTGCTTGCCTCCGTTCTTATCGTAGCCCTGTAAGACAGGCATTGTGCTCAGCTGCATCTTACAGGTGAGGGAACTCTAACTGCACCCCTAAGTTCCAGACTGGGGACTGACTCTACACAGCCTATTTGTATGTGCCTGTGTGTGCATGCACATGCATGAATGTTGCGCATTTATGTACAGGTTCCCAAGGAGGTTAGAAGGAGGGTTTCAGATGCCTCGAAACTTGATAGAGTTCAAAGATGGAGGCATTTGTGAGCTGCCTGATGTGAGCTTAGCCTCAAGTGCTAAGATGAGTCCAGTGCTCTGCATCAGAGGTTAGGAGCAGTAAATACTCTTGGGCTCTGGAGAGATGGCTCAGTGGTTAGGGGTACTGCCTGCTCTTCCAGGGACCCCAGTTCAATTCCCAGAGCATACATGGCAGCTTATACCTGTCTGCAACTCCTGTTCCAGGGCATCCAACGCCCACCCTCACCCAGACATACATACAGCACAAATGCACATAAAGTTAAAATTTAAAAAAGCAGTAAGTACTTTTAACTACTGAGCCATCGCTCAGTCAAAAAACAGGGTCTCATTGTTAGCCCATGCTGGCCCAGAACTATGGCCATCTTTCTTACCTTAGCCTCCTAAATACTGGGGTTAGGCTAGGCTTAGTGTGTTCTTTGTTTTCAAGACAGGGTTTCTCTGTGTAGCCCTGGCTGTCCTGGAATTCTCTCTGTAGACCAGGCTGGCCTTGGACTCAGAGATCCGCCTGCCTTGGCTTCCCAAGTGTTGGGATTAAAGGCGTGCACCACCGTGGCCCAGCTTTTAGTATGCTCTTGAACACTGAACTCCACAGATGAGAGTTTGGTTGTCCTAAGGCAGGGAAGTGGGATACCAGGGATGAGCAAGAGTCTAAACATTCAAACCCGCTGACTTCCCAGCCTTCTTTCTCTCTCCTTCCCTCTAGGCCCGACCTTGTAGAAAAGGATTTCCCCAGAGTCCAGGGCACCTTGCATTGTCTAAAATGACACAAACTCATTGCTGGTCACAGTAGGAGTGTATGATGTCTACTCTGTCCCCTTCTTTGTGCTACCTGGTCAAACCTCCTACAGTTAAAGAGCTCTCTAGGGTTGTTTGAAGCAGAGAGCACCAGATGACCAAAGTGCTAACAAGCCATACTCGACCCACAGGCCTTCCATTCTGTTGTATCCAGACAGAACACAGGCTTCATATAATTTATTTTTAATTTATTTTTCTTCATTCATTTTTGGTGTACTGGTGACAGGACCTAGGGCTAGGCAAATACTTTGCCACAGAGCTATGTGCCTTTCAGCTTTCAGCTTTGAGTCAGGGTCCCAGTTGCTCAGGCCACCTCTTCACCTTCTTAACAGCTGGCTCCCAGGTGTGTGCCACCAGGCTCCGTCAGTTTAGTAGGGTTTGTTTTAGGACAGGGTCTTGCTCTGCAGTCCAGGCTGGCTTAGGAACTACTGATCCTTGTGTCTCCACCTCCCTAATTCTGGAATAAGCAGGTATGCAGAATACTCAGGGTTTTTTGTTTTTGCTTTTAAAGATTTATTATTTTTGGCCAGGATAGACAGGGCTACAGAGAAACATTGTATCAAAAAGATAAAAATAAAATAAAGATTTACTGGTTTTATATGTGTGTTTTGTCTGTGTGTGATTATGTATGTGCACCACAGGCATTCTTGGTGTCCTTGGAGGCCAGAAGAGAGCATTAGATCTGGGACTGAAGTTACAGGCATTTGTTGGGTTGCTATGTTGGTGCTGGGCATCAAACTGGGATTCTCTGGAAGAGCAGCCAGTGCTCTTAACTGCTGAGCCATCAGTCCAGCCAGCTCTCCTCCTCTCTCTCTCTCTCTTTTTTCCCCTTTTTACTTTTTTGGGGGAGGTGAGTTTGAGACAGGGTTTCTGTGTAGCCCTGGCTGTCCTGGAACTCACTCTGTAGACCAGGCTGGCCTCAAACTCAGAAATCCACCTGCCTCTGCCTCCCAAGTGCTGGAATTAAAGATGTGTGCCACCACCACCTGGCCCCCCTTTTTTTTTTTTTTGAGACAAGGTCTCATCACTATGTAACTCTAGTTGGCCTGCAACTTGCTATGTAGGCCAGGCTTGCCTTGAACTCGTGCTTCTGGTTCCCAGGTGCTAGAATTAATGGCATGTACTACCGTGCCTACCTTAATTAAGCCTTTTACTACTGGGTGTAGTAATGTGTGTGTGTGTGTGTGTGTGTGTGTGTGTGTGTGTGTGTGTGTGTGTGTAGATATAGATAAGTATATGTGGTTGTCTTCTGACAGAAGCATGGAGATGCCCATGCAGGCCAGATAGAAGACAGCACTAGGTCCTTTGAAGTGGAGTTGCAAGTAGTTGTATGCTGTCCAGTGGGGGTGCAGGGAGCCCACCCAGGTCTTCTGTAAGAGCAGTGCATGCTCCAAACCACTGAGACACTTATCTGGTCCCAGGGCTGCTTTTTTTAAAAAACAAAACAAAACAAACAAATCAACCAACCAGGATTTTTATTAAACTAAATTTCTGGCAAGGTGCTAAGGTTCAAGAACAAAATTTCTTTTACGAAGTTTTAAACTGAAGGATGTAGAACACTTGGAAATGTGAGGTGTGTCCAGTGACCACACGCTGTTTCATCCCCAATGCCCTCACAACAGTGCTTCCATTGTGGAGAAGGTGCCTCGGGTCTCCTCTCAGTCAGCTCTTACACCCAGGCCTGAATGTTTTCTCCCATCCTGAGGATTGAATTCAGCCTTGCAAGACAAGTCCTCTACCTCTAAGCTAGACCTTCCACCCTGTTAACTACTTCCCTGATCTCTGTCACCATCCACATCCATCCCGGTACCTTTGCCTCCTCATGATGTGAACACTAAACGCTGTTGACACATAGATGGGACTTTTCCTACATTGCATTCTGGATCTTTATGACAGTTATCTCTGTCCCTGGCCTGTCTACTGGGCAGGGACAGCTCACTACCTCTCTCCAAGTGTGAATAGGCTAGGGCTGTAGATGGTCAAGGCTAGGGTAGAGGGCATCTAGTGAAGAGCTGGCTTCAACAAATGACTTTTCTGCCCAGGCTCAGCCCCAGCCCCAGCCACCATCATCCAACAAGCGACCCAGCAACAGCACACCACCCCCAACACAACTCAGCAAAATCAAGTACTCAGGGGGACCCCAGATTGTCAAGAAAGAACGACGCCAAAGCTCCTCCCGCTTCAACCTCAGCAAGAACCGGGAGCTACAGAAACTTCCTGCCTTGAAAGGTACTCACAGCCAGCCAGAGACTGCTGGACTGGCCTCGGGCTGTGATAGGTCTGGGAGTGTCTTTGGGGAAAAGGGGTACTATAGATGTGAGAGGTGCAACTGTGGGTGAGGTGCATGAGGTGCCAGGGAGCAGAACGGGGTCAGGATGGGAAGGGAAAGTCCACAGGAGCAATTAGGACATGCACCTGACTGCTGAGACCTCCACAGATTCACCAACCCAGGAACGTGAGGAGCTGTTCATCCAGAAGCTACGCCAGTGCTGTGTCCTCTTTGATTTCGTGTCAGACCCACTTAGTGACCTCAAATTCAAAGAGGTGAAGCGGGCTGGACTCAATGAGATGGTGGAGTATATCACCCACAGCCGTGATGTTGTCACCGAGGCCATCTACCCTGAGGCTGTCACCATGGTGGGCACAGGGAAAGGACACAGAAGGGCAGGGGGAGCTCCTGGGGAAGCCTAGATAGTGTTCTAAGTTGGGCTCACATCTCAGTTTTCAGTGAATCTCTTCCGGACGCTGCCTCCTTCATCAAATCCCACAGGAGCCGAGTTTGACCCTGAGGAAGATGAGCCTACCTTGGAAGCTGCCTGGCCACATCTCCAGGTACTGGGGACAAGGGATAGGATGAGTTTGGCAATAATAGGAAATGCAGTCACTCAGGCCTGTAGCAAGAAGGCATCTTCCAGTCCTTGGGTCACACCTCAGTGAAGTTTCTTTCCCTCCACAGCTTGTGTATGAGTTTTTCTTACGTTTCTTGGAGTCTCCAGATTTCCAGCCAAATATAGCCAAGAAGTACATTGACCAGAAGTTTGTACTTGCTGTGAGTCTGAGGTCCCTGCTCTTCCCATGAACTGTTGTCCCACATACCTTTCCTTCACCTGTGTCCTGCCCGCTTATTCTGATTGTACTGGGAGTTCATCTGTGTCTGGTACAAGGCTCCCAAAGAAACTTCTAGTGTAACTGGAGGAAAAAAGCAAGCAAGTGCCTCTCTTTGACCAATGGGTATAAACATGCACACCCAGATAGCACATTGGAGGAGCCAGATGATAAAATCACTCTGCTTTTCTGAGGCCTGTTGCCATTTCCCAGAGAACCATGTGACCCCCAGCCCATGCCTTCCCTGGCTGCTGCCATTCACTGCCTTTCTTAATCTCCTGCTCCTAGCTCCTGGACCTATTTGATAGCGAAGACCCTAGAGAGCGGGATTTCCTCAAGACCATTTTGCATCGCATCTATGGCAAGTTTTTGGGGCTCCGGGCTTATATTCGTAGGCAGATCAACCACATCTTCTACAGGTGAGGCAATGAGGCCAGGCTTGGGAGCACAGCACACCTCTGGAGGTGGGATGGGAACAGGAAGGCAGGGGAGACTGCAGCATGCCTGAGGGATAGCATCAAGATGGCCTTCTTCCATTAGGTTCATTTATGAGACTGAGCATCACAATGGGATTGCTGAACTCCTGGAGATCCTCGGCAGGTGAGTGGGGAGTACAGATGCCACTGGAGATGGGCATACTGAGCTCCGACATGAGCCCTTGGGCCTAAAGACACCCCTTAACTTCTAGCATCATCAATGGCTTTGCCTTGCCCCTTAAGGAAGAGCACAAGATGTTTCTCATCCGTGTCCTGCTTCCACTTCACAAAGTCAAGTCTCTGAGTGTATACCACCCTCAGGTGAGCTGTCTTCCTCAGAGGATTCCCTCACCTGAGCATCAGAGGAGGGAGGGAGGGAGGGAGAGAGGGATTCCTGTCAGCATAAAAGAGTGCTTGTGTTGTCTGTCTCTATACCTCCTGTTCTATTTGGGGATCTTGTTTGTCACTGAGAGCTGAATTTCACTTCTAACCCCAACCTTTTGCAGTTGGCATACTGTGTGGTACAGTTCCTGGAGAAGGAGAGCAGTCTCACTGAGCCGGTAATTTCCCTCCTGGGGTTCATCAGCAGTGCTTGCCCATCTCTACTGTTGGTTTTATTTGTGTTGTCTGTGGCATTGGCCACATACAAACCTAGGCCCTTGTACATCTCAGGCAAGGGCTTTATCACTGAGCAGCACCCCTAGCTCCAGTTGGCATGCTGTCTGTGGATGCTCAGAGGCCTGAGCTATGTGGCTTTCTCTGATGAGAAACAAAACCTATATCCTCAGGAAGCAGGTCCAAGCAGAGAAGCCATGTAGGGTAGGCAAGGAGAAGGCAACGGAAGGGCTTCCCAAGAACTGAGCAGGTTAGGAATTTATCTTCATGTCGTCTTCAAGGTGATTGTGGGACTTCTCAAGTTTTGGCCTAAGACCCACAGCCCCAAGGAGGTGATGTTTCTGAATGAGCTAGAGGAGATTCTGGATGTCATTGAACCTTCAGAGTTCAGCAAAGTTATGGAGCCGCTCTTCCGCCAGCTTGCCAAGTGTGTTTCCAGCCCCCATTTCCAGGTAAGACCAGACTCACTGACAACCAGATTTGATAGAGCAGGTCTTGAAAATTGCAGAGTGCCCACTAAACTCCATTTTCCTTGCCAGGTGGCAGAGCGTGCCCTCTACTACTGGAACAATGAGTATATCATGAGCCTGATCAGTGACAATGCTGCCCGCGTCCTCCCTATCATGTTTCCTGCACTCTATAGGAACTCCAAAAGCCACTGGAACAAGTAGGGCACTGGGGTTGCACTGATGGTGGGACCTGGGTATGCTGCAAGGTGAGGGCATAGAAGAACACAAGAGGTGTGGACCCCATGTGGACGCCCAGCAAGCAGAGCTGGTGCCCACCAAATACTACTAAGTGTAGAGCCTCAAGGGGTTGACTGGTGAGAAAAGGTGCTAATGAAACACCCTGGAAGCAGCGAACAGCTGGCCTGTATCACACCACACGGCTCTGGAACATCAGAGTCCAGCTTATAAAAGGCCATCGTGCTGAAAGCAGCCTTAGTGTGCTGCTGAGTCCTCCATGTTACTGGGAGGCCGCGGGACGTGAGCCAAGGAAGGGTTAGACATGTGGGTCCAGCATGTGTAAAGACATCAGATGCCCTCAATGAGTTAGTCAAGAGTTAGCTGGTTCTGCAGGGTAGACGTTAGTGATCGGAGCAGTAAAGGGCAAAGACAGTGAGGAGACACCTGGGAACAAGCAGACTGGGCTGTGACACCGTGGCAGGCTCTGGCCTCCTGAGCACCATCTTTCTCTGGGTGGCAGGACAATCCATGGACTGATCTACAATGCCCTGAAGCTCTTCATGGAAATGAACCAGAAGTTGTTTGATGATTGTACACAACAGTACAAGGCCGAGAAGCAGAAGTGAGTTTCTCCCTCCTGAGAGGATTGTTACCTTCTACCTCCAGTTCACGGTCCCCAATCCCAATCCCCTGTCCCTCTCTTAGGGGCCGGTTCCGAATGAAGGAAAGAGAGGAGATGTGGCAGAAGATTGAGGAGCTGGCCCGGCTTAATCCCCAGGTGAGGGAGGCTTTACCCCCTGCTCTGAGCTCAGGAAGGAGAAGCTTTGGAGAAGAGTGAGGCAAAGAGGCCCCCAAGAGGCTCAGAAGTGCTTCTCACCACCTGTCCATCCCTTACCCTCTCAGTACCCTATGTTTCGAGCTCCTCCACCACTGCCCCCTGTGTACTCCATGGAGACAGAGACCCCCAC
>NW_022196909.1:61311014-61322651 GCF_008632895.1 Mastomys coucha | reverse complement strand
GTGCTCAGTGCTTAGACAACCTGGGGGTGCCTGTCCCCCTGCTCCTAACCCCACAGCTACCTGAAACTGTTCTGAGAAATACACACAGCAATCACATGTTCCTCTCCTCTCTCCCCTTCATCCTCATCTGAAGTTGAGGTGTCTCTCCTCTCCCTGTAGAGTACAACAGGAGACTGTCACCAAAGTCATGTTAAGCTCCGTTGGCCCCTGGAGTGAAGAGCTGGAGGGGAGCCAATCCCCAGCAGCACAAATAGGCCCCTAGACCTTGCTTTATGCAGGTAGGGGGCGGTAGTGTGTTCCTTTTTATCCTATACCTAACCAAGACAACACAGAGGACAAACAAGTTTGTTATGGACACTAGATGACTATAGGGCCCAGTGGGCCAGGTGGGGAGAAAGAACCATCTGCCTTGCCCTCTCTGGCAAGCAGCAGTCCTGGGGTCACACATTTGCAAGGGACCACCCTGTGGCTGACTGCTTTCCCTTGTGCTCTTGGTTCCCAGAGCTATAAGGAAGGAGGCAGGAGCAGTGCTCCAAGCATGGCTCCCTGCAAAGCCTATTTATTTCCTTGTTTCTGCTGATGCTGGGCAGGTCCTCACCTGTACCCTTGAGGCGCTCAGAAACAAAAGCCTGGGGAGAGCTGGACCAGGATTCAGGGGCACAGGCAGTGCACCTTTTGGCTGTGTACATAGGGTGCTTTATTCTCCACAGAGTGATACATGCTAAGGTGGGCTGGGCTTGGGCCGATGTCCCCATATGTACAGAACTGAATAAAGTGGGTCTCTGAGAGGTCTGATTCGCCTTGGTGTGAAAGGGACATGGGAAGGAGAAGGCTGTTAAAACCAGAGTTGTTAGTCCCGCGCTGGTCCTGGCTTGGAATGTAGGGAGATAAGGCAGCTCTCTCTCTCTGTGGTCACTTCCAGGCAGGGGATGCCTGCCGGGCTTGGAGGGCTTTCTGTACCACATCTTCCCACTGGGCATCCGATATCTCCCGAGCCCAGGCAGGAACCCCTGGTGCAGGCAGGCTTACTCCAGCCATCGTCCTTTTCACCAGCTCTACGTGTTCTGAAAGCATAGCCACAGGCTGGTTAGGGGATAAAGAATGGGACCAGCTCCTCTCTCCCTATTCAATCAACCCAGGACCTCCAAGGCATCACCAAGTCCACGTTATTGCCAGGTCTACCCGTTCCCGAGTCTAATGAGACAGCATTTCACTTAGATTCTGAAATCTACAATATTTCAGTTAAACTTTTTAGGAATAGTGATCCTGGTTTTTTTTTTTTTTTGAGGGGGGATGGAGAAGGGGATGTATCTGGTTTTTCAAGACAGGGCTTCTCTGTATAGCCCTGGCTGTCCTGGATTTTGCTCTGTAGACCAGGCTGCCTCTGCCTCATGAGCACTGGGACTAAAGGTGTGCACCACCATGCCCAGTTCTTACTGGTTTTAAACTGCTCCATTTTTGTTTTTTGTTTTTGTACCTGGGTCCATGGGGATAGAGCTGTGGCTGCTCAATGCTGCAGCTCCTTCCTCATCTTCATCCTCACTCTCCAAGGGAGGGTCTGGCAAATGGAGCCCCAGGGCCTGTAAAACCACAGAGAAGATAATTTGGGGTGAGCTTTTGGTATACTTCACTCCGTTTCATCTACTTGGTTACAGTTTCTCTGCCATACCTGGATCCGATCTTGGATGTCAGCAGCTCCATCTTCTCCTTCACACACTGGTGCCAGTTCCACCTCTTCTTGTTCAGGGTCTTGATTGAGGGGCTGGTACGAGTAGCCTGCTGGGCCTGCTCCTGTTTCCTCCTGCTCTTCCTCGGGTTCTTCACTGCTCCAATCCCCAGTTCCTTCTGTAGGACCCTGATGTGGCCCTAAGTCCTCAGTCTGATTGGGGAAGATACGCTCAGGGCCCATGGTGTCTCCCCCTAGAACTACTGCTGCCATCCGGGCAGGGGCTGCAAGGACAAAAAGGCGGGATAGGGATTGGATGAAACCAGGTCTCCTTTCACGATCAGATTACCCACTTCCCTCTCTCAACGGGTCTTGCATCTTCCTCCTGTCTCTCATGCCTCCCTGTCTTAAGTTTGGGTCCTCATAGTGAGCTGGAGCACACTAGTCCTTAACTCGCACAGTTCCTAAACAAACAGACAACCGGAGGGTTTCACCTCTTCCTAAGAGACCCTTCCCAGAACCTCCCCCTTCCACCACGCCCCTCCTCTGGAGGTAACTGCTGGTCGCCAGACTACCCACGATAGCGCCTCCCCGTCCCTCATCCCCTCTATTCCGGGGCAGTGCAGTACCGCCTGACAAAAAACCTTCAGACCCAGGGGCTCCCCTTCAATGGCCCCAGCTACAGCGTCCCCTACCCGCCCCACTGATTCTCGGCGTTGGTATTTCCTCGCGCCTCACCCTCTCAGAGCCCACAGCCGGACCCGCACCTTCACTTCCGGCGGGGCAGGAGGTGCTGGGGCTCCTAGTCCTCCAGCCCCGCCCCGTGCCCGAGACTGACGCAAGCGAGGACGAGAAGTCCGCCTCTTGCCCCGCCTCCGCCATCCCCTGCCCGGACCACAAAGAACTACATTACCCAGTGACCCTCAGGCGCGCGACATGCTCTGGTGTTCTGCGCATGCGTAAAAAACAGGCTACCTTCCCCCCCACCCCATCTCTAGGCCCTGAGGTAATTTGCGAACTACAAGTCCCTGAAGCTGTCGGGCCCAGAGTTCCCACTGCTCGTGCGCGTCCCGCTGCCCGCCGGAAGGACGAAGTCTGGCAGTGTTTATCTCGTTGGGAACCGAGGAATCGGTTGGCGGGCAACGGGTTCTAGGCTGCTGGCAGCGCGAGGACCCGCGGCCCCACCCCGGCCCGGCCTGGCAGGTAGCCTGGGATGGGTTGAGGGATGAGGAAGATTGGAGAGGCTGGCGACGCCCATTGCCTCCCGCTGCGGTCGCGGGGGAGGGGCCGAGAAGGATGAGATGGGGGTGGGGAGGGAGCTTGGGGGATGCTGGGAAAGAGGAGTGTTAATGGGCCGAGAAGGGTTTGGGGAAAATGGTCTGGAGACGGGTGGGAGAGACCTGGTGGCTGGAGGAAGCGCTGAAAGAACTGGACGAGTGGGTTCTGAAGAGAATCAGGAAGCTGAGCATAATGGCAGGGGGAGGGGGCAGGGGCAGGGTCCGGCGTTGTGGGGGAGGGGCGCTGAGGAAGGTGGACTACAACAGGGGTCCAGTCGTTTTCAACGAGCACAGTTCGGTTGGAACTGCATCATGAAGGTTTTCTTCCCTTCATGGTTGTAGACGAGTTAGAGGGTTCTAGTGTGGACCTTGGAGTGGTGGCAGAAGGATCTGCAAGGCTCTCTCTCGGTAGATTAAGAAGGGAAGGGTCGCAAGCAGGCATTGAAAGGGGCAGGGAGGGAAGCCTACATCAAGGGGCTGGGAGGTTGAAAATGGCCTAGTGGTGGAAAATGTTGGAGACCCAGAGATAACATTTAACCCCTCCCTGCCTTATCCGTAGGAAGACGATGGGATTCTTCATCCATCTCCCAGTGGGATTGTAGTCTCATCTTTGTGCATTTTCGTTTTATCTTGACTTACTTTTAAGGGAGAGTAAAGGCTATAAAGGAAGATAATAGGCTCCTCTCAACCACTTTCTTTCTCATTTTTTTTTGGTTTTGTTTGGTTTTGTTTGTTTTGAGATGGGGTAGCTCTGGCTGATTTGGAACTTACTGTGTAGACCTATGTTGCTGGCCTTAATTACACAAACGCCCTCATGCCCCCATGCCCCCATGCCCCACCACACCTGCCTTGGACTTCGATTCTTAAAGCTTTCAGTCCTCTTCCTCTGAAAAGCACACATTGAAGAGCAGTAGTGAAGTGATAGTAGTGAAGTGACAGTGGCTATTTAAAGTATACAGTGAAAGGGTGGGGGAGGTTGGGTGGGCATTTGATGAGAGCCATATCTGTCCCCTTCAAGGGGTCTCCTTTGCTTGAAGTGCCCCCACACCCTCAGACCCCTGAGGTTTTTCCTCCCCGCCAAGGCTTTTTGAACAGGAAGCAGATGATCACTCAAACCCAGCAGATATCTCCTGCTGCAAAGGCATCACTAGTTGCAGAAAGATTTACCTGAAAGAGCTCTCAAATGTACCCATTATCACTAGGCTGGCAGGCTGTCTTTACCAGGCCACGACGTCTCTCATCTTGGGGCTTTCTCTTGTCCTGCCCAAAGGCATTTTTGCTTTCTTTCCTCTTTCCAATTTATGCTGTCACCCCATCCCTCCTTTAGAGACCCAAACAGGAAGGGCTGCTGGAAGTGACTTGTTCTCTAACAATAGTAGGGCTGGGAAAGTTGAGAGAACTCTTCCCTGCCCCGACTCTCAGTAGACACATACCTTTCTGGCTTAAGTTTCTAGTCCTGGCAGCATACGAGCCACAGCTGTCAAAGGAACTCCTCGTGCCTGTAGACACCCTGGGTGACCCCAGGGACAACGGATCAGCTTGACAAGAACAATCTGAGGGGCTAATCAACCATGATTACATGGAGTTCCCTGTCCTAGGTAGGGACACCATTCTACTCTAAAAGCCTAAAAGCTTTTTTCTTTAAAGCACCCATGCCAGCTTTCAGTGGACTGTCTGGGGCTGGCTGGGCTATTAATAGCTCTGAGTATTTTGAGATCCCTACCTTTAAGAGATGGAGGGAAATTCTTAGAGAGGTGGCAGTAAGCAGAGCCAGAAGCAAGAACATACCCAGTATGGGAAAGGGGCTTGGAGACTGGGGGCTTGTGTTCCAAGCCAGGGACGGGGTGCAGTTGACAGGAGCAGGGGGGCAGTCATGATCACCGGACTCTGAGCTGGCAGTCAGGTTAAGGTGGCCCCACCCTTCACTGTGGGAGAACACAGGGCCAGGGCTAGCTCCTTGACCTCTGCAGCTCTCCCGGGGCAAGGCCAGCCACCTGAGCTCTGATTAGTGTCCCTGTAGAGGAGTGGTGTGGGAGGGCCACTGGGGTGGCACTTGTAGGCAGAGACTGGTCCTGGGCAGCCACATTGAACTGGACAGAAGCCTCATCTGAGGAACTTGTGGCCCTGACTTGTGTACAGGTAGCAGAGGCAGCAGGCTGTGCCGGGGGGGCATGTTCCTGTAACCTGTGGCCCAGGGGATGTTACGGTGGACAGTGCATCTGGAGGGCGGGCCACGCAGGGTGAACCATGCTGCAGTGGCTGTTGGGCACCGAGTATACTCCTTCGGGGGTTACTGCTCTGGTGAAGACTATGAAACTCTACGGCAGATAGATGTGCATATTTTCAATGCAGGTAAGCCAGTCCTGGTGCCTTTCTGGAGTCCCAGCATGGGTTGGGAAGTAGTGGGCACCTGAATGAAGGACAGTGGTGGTCTCTGCGGCAAGGGAGTTGGGTAAGAATGGTTGGTTTGGGACAAGGTGGCAGCCTGAAAGGAGGTTCCCAGGGCTGAGGAGAACTGTATCCACAGTGTCCTTGCGTTGGACAAAGCTGCCCCCAGTGAGGCCTGCTGTCCGAGGGCAGGCTCCTGTTGTACCCTACATGCGGTATGGACACTCAACCGTCCTCATTGACGACACGGTTTTCCTTTGGGGTGGGCGCAATGACACCGAAGGGGCCTGCAACGTACTCTATGCCTTTGATGTCAGTGAGTATGGGTCTCAAATGACGCCTTGGGCCTGGGAAAGGGGTGGCTGGGGAGAGTGCTGGAGAAGGGAAGGCCAGAATTGAGGCCAGTGTGTCAGCTGACCTGTGTCATTCTCTTACCTCTCTCAAAAGATACTCACAAGTGGTCTACACCCCGAGTGTCAGGAACAGTTCCTGGGGCCCGGGATGGACATTCAGCTTGTGTCCTGGGCAAGATCATGTACATTTTTGGGGGATATGAACAGCTGGTAAGTCTGGAAAAAAAACTAGTTATATATCAAAAGGAAGAAAAGAGAAACTTAGCATGGTGGAGCAGGAGGCTTTCACGTGGAAGGATAGAAGGTCACAGAATAGCCACTGACACCGGTTAAGTGGCAGGATAGAGGGTCCCAGCCAGAGTAACCATTGACACTATTTAAGTGGGAGGATAGAGAGTCCCAGCCAGAGTAACCATTGACACCATTTAAGTGGGAGGATAGAGGGTCCTAGAGTAACCATTGACACAGTTTTCTACCTTCCATTGCTCAGGCTGACTGCTTTTCCAACGACATCCACAAGCTGGATACTAGCACCATGACATGGACCCTCGTCTGTACAAAGGTCTGCTCTTTGGTCTGTCAGATCCCCACCCTTGGCTGAAATCCTAAGAAGCTCAGTTAGTTTCCCCTACCTGACCCTATGCTGACTCCCTTCCCCATCTCTCTGCTCTTGGCTAGGGCAATCCTGCACGTTGGAGGGACTTCCACTCAGCCACAATGCTGGGCAATCACATGTATGTCTTCGGGGGCCGTGCAGACCGCTTTGGGCCATTTCATTCCAACAATGAGATCTACTGTAATCGAATTCGAGTCTTTGATACCAGAACCGAGGCCTGGCTTGACTGTCCTCACACGCCAGTGCTGCCTGAGGGGCGCAGGAGCCATTCAGCCTGTGAGTGGCTGTTATTTTTTGGTGAATGCCCTGTGCAACCCCATTCTCTGTTGATATGTCCCTGCCCTCCCTTGCAGTTGGCTACAATGGAGAGCTGTACATCTTTGGTGGCTATAATGCAAGGCTGAATCGGCATTTCCATGACCTCTGGAAGTTTAATCCTGGTAAATTAAGAGCATTACCTTTAGGGGAGGGAGAGGAACAGTTGAAGTGGGAAGATAGTAACCCTGAGTAAGTGGTGGGTAGCAGTGGTATGTAGAGATATCTAGGTTGGCCAGGGATTGAACCTCTAGGAACCTCTCTTTAGGGTCCTTTACCTGGAAGAAGATCGAACCAAAGGGGAAAGGACCGTGTCCCCGCCGCCGCCAGTGTTGCTGTATTGTTGGTGATAAGATTGTCCTCTTTGGTGGTACCAGGTTAGGAGAGGGGATTCGGGAAAGGCCCGTCTGTAACATCAGTGGGTAGTTCCTCACCATCAAGCACCTACTTCTTCCTCTCTTTCCATCTGTACAGCCCCTCTCCCGAGGAAGGCCTGGGGGATGAATTTGACCTCATAGATCATTCTGACTTACACATCTTGGACTTTAGTAAGTAATTATTTCTGAGGTGCTTCTACTATCAGGGTCCCTGTCTCTGAGTGGTGACCAGGATGGGACCTTTCCCTGCTCTGACTGTCTTCCAACTCCTTCATTAAAGGTCCTAGTCTGAAGACTCTCTGCAAACTGGCTGTGATTCAGTATAACCTGGACCAGTCCTGTTTGCCCCATGACATCAGGTAAAGCAGGTGGTTGCAGAGGAGGGGTTGGTTAAGGGTGAGTGGCCAGCACAGGTGTGACCTGATTAGCTAGGCCTCGCCATGCAGAAGCAGACGTTTCTGTCTGCTGGAGATGAGAGTTGAGCCATGCTCAGAACCTGTTTCCTGTGTAGTTCTCTTTGTTTATTTTATTTTGTTTTGGTGATGTATTTTGAGAGTGATTGACTAAATCTTAGGGTTGACTACAAAGTAGAAAGTTGGTTGGACAGTGTTGGCGCAGCCTTTAATCCCAGCACTTGGGAGGCAGAGGCAGGGGGGATTTCTGAGTTCGAGGCCAGCCTGGTCTACCGAGTGAGTTCCAGGACAGCCAGGGCTATATAGAGAAACCCTGTCTTGAAAAACCAAACCAAACCAAACAAAATAAAACAAAAAACAAACAAACAAAAAACAAAACAAAGTTGAAGAGTTTCTGGACTCCCTTAGGTCAGGAATGGAGAGAGATTCTTATTTCTTGCCCCTTAATTCAAGTATTGAGTTCAAATCAAGCACCAAATGTCACTCCATGTGACAATCCCTTCTTGAGCCAGGTTGTGTGGTTTTTTTTTTTTTTTTTGGTTTTTCGAGACAGGGTTTCTCTGTATAGTCTGAGCCAGGTTGTTTTCTTATTAAGGTCTCTGTGTCCTTTGGTGACACAGGATACAGTCTGAACTGATGAATCCTAGGTTGGCCCCAATGTAACACCGGTGCGAGTACCTTAATGCTGTCTTGGTATAAGGAAGACTTCTCAAGTCTGTAAAATGAAAGTGTTGTGGAAAGCATAATTTAAGTTGGTGGGGTGGATGGGAAAGTCTTTAGGCCCCGAAGTTTAGGGAGAACAGGAGATCTGAATCAGGCCATAATAAGGGAGATTGGCAGCAAGGGATGGGTATCTGGTAGGAATGGGGGAAGTGCTGCCTGGCTGGCTGCAGAGCAGGAGAGGTGCGCTGGGGTGTTACTGAAATGGGCACACATGAACCAGGTGCTTAGGTTCAGAAATCTGTATAAACATAAACAGGAAATCTGAAAGCGCTTGGAGGTGGTTGAGTAGGTGATGGGAGATGTAGTGGTGGGTGGGGTCTGGTGATTAAACACAAAAGGGTTATAAGGAAGAGGACTCTGGGAGACTGGAGGGCTGCTGTGTTCATAGCTTTGTTCCAAGAATTCTGGGATTGTCATAGAGACCGCCTTTTCTGTCTTCTTTCTACCCGTTGTTGGCCTTTCCAGGTGGGAGCTCAATGCCATGACCACCAACAGCAATATCAGCCGCCCCATTGTCTCCTCCCATGGATAGGAAGAAGTCTCTGCTGCCTCCCCTCCTGAGCCTGCTCTTGTCTTCATTGCCCCTGCCCATCTCACCTGCCTGCCCCTTTGGACCCTGGACTCAGTATACCTCCACGTGGAGTTGATGGACTAGAGGTGTTTTCTGTGCTGTGAATTCAGTGGGGAGTTTTTGGGGGGAGGGCATTTCCCTCCTCCCTTGGGCCGAGGGCCCCTTCCCTTGGTGCTCTGACCCCATCCACCACCTCCACTGCTCCTGAGCTTTTGCTCTGCCCCAGGCCAGCTGGGTAGCCAGGCTGTGCTGGAAAGGGACAGGAGTTGGGAGAAGAAGCCAGCAGTGTCGGAGCCTCAGGAGCTTCCCTCTCCCCGTGACCACCCTCTCCCTGCTCGAGCATCGCCCAGGAGCTGAGAGGAGCCTCAGCTGTTGGCATGAAACCCCCCTCCCCAACCCGCGGTGGTGGGGACCAACTGACAGCTTCACCCTTCCTTGAGCTGTTGCTGTACCCCTGAAGCTCAGGCAGCTCTGACACTTTATAAAACGTAAAACCTCCAAACGTGTCCTATTTCTGGCGACTACGGTAGAGGGACAGAGGCAGAGGGGCCAAGCATCTGAAGAAATCCAATGCCACTGAGCCTGGCAGCTGCTCTGGTCCTAACCGGCTCCAGAACTGGAGTCCCGACGGCTGCAGGGCGGTGCTTCTGGCAGAGCCCTCAGCACATTGGCTCAGGCTTCCGGAAGGGTGGGACTTGGGAGCTCGCCGTGAGCGGAAACCGTGCAATTTATCAACCCGGCTTCGCAAGAGAGATGCTGAAAGCTAGTCCGAGTGCTAAGGCCAGGGCCGAAGGTCCCCGCCGTGCCGTGAAGGGCGGGGATGTGACTGGCGACCGGCCTAAGGGTGAGGGCCTAGGGTTGGGGGGAGCGCGAGACGTTTGGTTGCGGGAACCAAAGCCGCCCTGAGCGCCGCAGGTCAGTGGAGGGTGAGAGGAGGAGGGAGTGCTTCCAGCTTTACGACTTCCGGAGAAGTTTCGTGGTTTTGTTTTGTTTTGTTCAGAAAGTGGTGGTGGACGGGGTACGGGGAAGGATGTCTCAAAGTATGGCCCAAGCCGATTTCGAACTCTTGGCCGTCCTGCCTCAGCCCCAAGTGCTGGGATTATAGGTATAAGACTCCAGGCCAGTAGGATTCGGGTTCTTACTAAGTTTAGTAGGGCGGGATGCAACAAACTGAGCTGTACGCATGCAATTGGAAATAAAGAATAATCAAAGCCGGGCAGTGGTGGCGCACGCCTTTAATCCCAGCACTTGGGAGGCAGAGGCAGGTGGATTTCTGAGTTCGAGGCCAGCCTGGTCTACACAGAAACCCTGTCTCGAAAAACAAACAAACAAACAAAAAACAGCAAAGCAAAAAGTTTGTTAACCTCTAAGAAAAGGTATTTAGCCAGGCGGGTTAGCACACGCCTGTCCAGCACTCAGGAGTCAGAGGCAACCAGGTTCCTGTGCACTCCAAACCTGCTTGGTCCATGTATTCCAGTGATTCTCGACTTTCCTAATGCGGTGACACTGGTGACCCCCAACCATAAAGTTATTTTCTTGCTACTTCATAACTGATTTTTGCTGCTGTTAGGAATAGTAATGTAAATATCTGTTTTCTGATGGTCTTAGGCAACCCCTGTGAAAGGGTCTTTGGACACCTTCCCCAAAGGAGTTGAGACTGATGGGTTGAGAACCATTGACATAGTGAGTTCCAAGCTAGCTGAGCAGAATGGAAGCCACTGGAGAGCATTGAGTTCAGAATACCGTGAGAACTGGTCCGGGGAGTGATAAAATCAGATTCCTTTCTAGTATGCAAAAGTAAATGGGCTCTGGCCAGGCCCTGGAGGCCATACACCTCCTTAATCCTAGAGCTCTAGAGGTAGAAGCAGGCAGATCTCTGAGTTTGAGGCCAGCCTGGTCTACAGAGGAAGTTCCAGGACAGCTAGGGCTACACAGAGAGATCTGTCTAGCACCATTACAGAGTAGCACCTTTGCAGTCTTTGCTGCCTAGCAAGTAATGATGGCTGCTGTGATGGACAAAGTTGGGAAGGATGATTTTTGCTATGTATCTAACGTGTGTGTGTGTGTGTGTGTGTGTGTGTGTGTGTGTGTGTTACAGTGAGGACATGGAGCTCAGAGGACAACTTTTCCCAGTTTATTCCCTCCCTAAACCATGTGACTCCACGCTCTAACTCAGGTGGCCTGGCAGGGTGTTTTTTCACCATCTGCTCCTAGCCACATGAAGACTTTCCTGCAGGGGGAGGTACTGACTGGAGTCGTGTGACCTTGTCCTCCAGCAGACGCATCTGACATGTCATTTGAGGAGCTGTTGAGATTACAGAGCCAAGTGGGATCCAAGGCATACAAACAGTTGGTAGCTGGAAACAGCGCTAAAACTCGAAGCCCCAGACAACCCGCGTGTGTCGCCGATAAGCTCCGGTGAGGACCAAAGCATACCCAGGACCTTGACTAGATGTCTGTTCCCTTCGTGGCATAACTCCAGTGTTTCTCTAAGACCGTAGAGCGCTCACCCTGACCTTTCATTTCTCCTTAGGCCTCTGGAAATGTCAGCCAAAGTCCGGGTGCCATTCTTACGTCAGGTGGTTCCCATCAGTAAAAAGGTGAGGGAAGGGCAGGGAACAAGAACTTCTTTGGAGACAGGAGACTAAACAAGGGGTTCATATTCTCTCTGTGTTTTGCAAAGGTCGCCCGAGACCCCCGCTTTGATGATCTGTCAGGGGACTATAACCCTGAAGTGTTTGACAAAACGTACCAGTTCCTGAATGATATCCGAGCCAAGGAGAAACAGGTATGTAGCGTGAAGCTGGTCTTTGTACGCTTGGGGGGTGGGAACCGCCTGCATGTTGGCCAGTCGGGAGAGGACGCGGGATGTGTACTGGGGGCCGGAGCCTGGACTGTTAGGTGGCTCATCAGTTTTTGTGGTGTACTGGGGGCCGGA
>NW_022196909.1:61308276-61310982 GCF_008632895.1 Mastomys coucha | reverse complement strand
CTCATCAGTTTTTGTGGTGTACTGGGGGCCGGAGCCTGGACTGTTAGGTGGCTCATCAGTTTTTGTGGCTGTGGTCAAGTTGCTTCACTCCCTTTGCTTCTGTTGCTTTTAAAATGAATATACTTATTAAGTTGCAAATAGTTATTACTACCATCTGTGGGATAGGATGGCATGTCAGTACATGTCTTTATAATGGTTAAGGTATCTGCCATAGCCATCACCTCTCATGTAGTCATTGCTTCATGTCAGAACCGTCAAAATCCTCTCGTTGGCTATTTTGAAATACTCAGTTAAGCTAGGCTTAGTGGCACATATCTATAACCTATGATTCAGCCACTTTGGGAAACAAGTCAGGAAGGTAGAGAATTTGAAGCTACCCCAGGCCATGACACCTCATCTTCCTACCTCTAAATAAATACATAAATAAGTGAGTAAATAGATAGATTAAACAAACTATGAGACTCAGCTACTTGTAAAGCACAGTCACCTGGCATCCTATTAACCCTTGGGAATAGTCCTTCCCGCGCAGCTGCGCCTTCTGCCTGTTAACTCACCCTCTCCCTATCCAGCCCTCCTGTGCAGGCTCCCATAGCCGCTCTTCTCCATTTGAAATCAACTATGACTTTTCCATATGAGAGCATATGATAGTTCTCTTTGTGTTCCTGACTGATTGCACTTAGCGTAATGTTGCTTCAGTAGTTATTGAGTAGTGTGTGTAGGTCTGCGTGTGGCACCTTCTTGAGTGTTGGCAGTCAGGATAACTTCCTGAGGGTCAGCTCTCCTTCATCTCTGGGTTCCAGGTTCCAGGCAGGCCATTGGGCCTGTATGCCAAGTGTCTTTCCTCACCGTCTTACCAGCTTGGCTCTGCTTGGTTTGCTTTCCTCCCTTCCTCCCTCCCTCCTTCCTTCCATTTTTTTTTTTTTTTTAAACAGTGTCTCTTGGTAGCTCTGACTGTCCTAACCACACTTGGTGCTTGTGTTTTCTAACCATGAGAAGGATAAAAAGGTCCGGGTAGTGGTGGTACACACCTTAATCCCAGCACTTGGGAGGCAGAGGCAGAGGCAGGCAGATTTATGTAGGTTCGAGGCCAGCCTCCAACAGAGTGAGCTCTAGGACAGCCAGGGCTACACAAAGAAACCCTGTCTTGGGGGGGAAAAACAGATAAAAAGGAGCCAGGTGGTGGTGGTGGCGGCATCCTTGGAAGACACAGAGGAAGGCAAATCTGTGAGTTCAAGGCCAGCTTGGTTTACAGATCAAGTTAGTTCTAGGACATCTAGGACTACACAGAGAAACCTTTTCTCAAAAAAACCTAAAAAACAGACTGACCTAAAAGACGGGGGGTGGGGGGGTGGGGGATGGGGGGGTGGAGATAAAAATGTGGCTTAGTGGCAAAGAATATGCAAGCATGAAGGATGAAGGCCTGAGTCTGAGTCAAAATTTCCAAAACCTGGGAGGCTGGATGGCTTAGCAGTTAAGAGCACTGACTGCTCTTCCGAAGGTCCTGAGTTCAAATCCCAGCAACCACGTGGTGGCATACAACCATCCGTAATGAGATCTGATGCCCTCTTCTGGGGTGTCTGAAGACAGCTACAGTGTACTTACATATAATAAATAAATCTGTTAAAGAAAAATTCCCAAAACCCATATGAACAGCCTGGTGTGGTTATTGTGTGTGCCTGTAAGCACATGGCCTCTGCCCATTTGAATGTCTGCGCACATACATAGACCCACAGTTATCTGAGGGAGATAGAGAAACAAGTGACTACTAACAAGGCGAGGGGCGGGGAGCTCTAGCTCAGTGCTACGTGTTTAGTACTGTGCTAGATCCTCAGACACCTAGCATAGGACACAGTGTCTTGTTTTCCTGTTAGTTTATGGGAACCTTTTCTAACAATGCTCGCCACAGAATGTTAACTGTGTCATTCATTTTCCAACATGCAGCTTGTGAAAAAGCAGCTGAAGAAGCACCGCTCAGGGGAGGAGCGTGAGAAACTGCAGCAGCTGCTTCAGCGCATGGTGAGTGGGCGCCGGTTGCAGGTGGGGTGAGAGCGGTTCAGGCCGGTGGTGATTCAGAGTCCCTGCAGGTCAGTCACTCACCCTCCCCACCTCACCTCTGTCCTCAGGAGCAGCAAGAGATGGCACAGCAGGAGCGCAAGCAGCAGCAGGAGCTGCGCTTGGCCTTGAAGCAGGAGAGGAGGGCTCTGGCACAGCAGGGCCATCGGCCATACTTCCTGAAGAAATGTGAGTGGGGCAGAGCTCTGGAAAGCCTTGGGACTGGCTTGTAACTGGCTATTGTACTGGGGAATGAGACTTTTTTTGTAGGCCAGGCTGGCCTCGAATTCAGAGATCCACCTCCCAAATGCTGGGATTAAAGGCGTGTACCACCACTGCCCGGGTAGCTATTGCACTGGGACCTATGAGCTCCTATAGGAAGGACCATGGTAACTTGGAGGAAAGTAGAAATAGCAGGGAAATGTCTTGTGACCATCCTGTATCTTCAGTTAGGTGATGTCTGTTGGGGAGGCTGGGGTGTAGGCTAGTCGGTACAGTGCTTACCTAGCCTGCAGGAAGCCGTCGGTTCTCATCAAACAAGATTGGCATATGCTTGCAGAAGAGCAAAGATAGCAGAATGCAAAGGTGAAGGTTGTTGGATACATTCGAGACGGGAGGGAGGGAGGGAGAGAGATTTGTGTGTGTGTGTGTGTG
>NW_022196909.1:61306358-61308266 GCF_008632895.1 Mastomys coucha | reverse complement strand
GAGGGAGGGAGGGAGAGAGACAGACAGAGACAGACTGTCATCGTTATCTCCACTCTCCTGCCTGTCCAGGTACATCCAAAGGAGCCCATACTTGGTTTAGTTGAGTAAGCCTTGAGTCATAAAAAGTTAGCTGTAGAGATGGCTCAGCAGTTAAGAGCACTGACTGTTCTTTCAGAGGTTCTGAGTTGAATTTTCAGCAACCACATGGTAGCTCACAACCATCTGTAATGGGATCTGATGCCCTCTTCTGGTGCATCTGAAGACAGCAACAGTGTACTCATACATAAAATAAATGAATCGTTTAAAAAAAAAAAGTTAGCTTAGGGCTGTTGGTGGCGCATACTTGGGAGGCAGAGGCAGGCAGATCTCTGAGTTTATGGCCAACCTGGTCTACATAGTGAGTTCCAGGTCAGGCGAGGCTGCAAAGAAAGACCTACCTCAAAGAAAAGAAAGTCAGCTTAGGCAGAGGTACTTGATAGCTCAGCGTAGCACACTCGCCTAGGATGAGCAAAGACCTGGATTCAATTTCTAGCACTAGGAAAAAAAAAAGGCGGGCTTACTGGACTGGTGCTGTAGCTCCCTGGTGGAACCTTGCCTAGCATCTGCAGAGTTGTGTGATCAGCAGCAGAAGTACACACAGACATGGTGTGTCTGTCCCTCATACACCAGTGAGCTCCCAACAGCGTGGCCCAGAGTAAGGGCTTCCTGATGGCCGATCATTCTTTGCTCAGCAGCTTGCTTTCTTCTTGTCTAGCTGAGCAGCGCCAGCTGGCCCTAGCTGAGAAGTTCAAGGAGCTGAGACGCAGCAAGAAGCTGGAGAGTTTCTTGAGTCGAAAGAGGCGCCGGAATGCAGGCAAGGACAGGAGGCATCTCCCTCTGAGCACGGAGTAGGAAGGAGCCGTCCCAGGAGGTCCGGATCTGCAGGGACCAATCTGGGGTTGGCCAGTTCTGGTTCTCTCCTGCTCAAAGGCAGGCATGCCAACTCCAACTGCTCTAGGCCGACTCAGAAGACCGGTGTGCCCTTGGACTGTCAGGGCTGTACAACAAGACCTCAGCCTTCCACGGCACACCACCTTTCTGGAATCTGGTCTGTGAACATCTGATGTCATGGTCTCATGTTCTTGTCCCAGCCTTGCCTTAAGCCAGTGTGACTCAAATGAAAAGGGGGCGTGGGCTGTGGTCATGTGAGCTTTCTGGGCAGGGACTTCACATAAGAGTCACTTTAGAAACATGCTTGTTTCTCCTTGTTTTATTCTGTTTTGTTGTTGTTTGATTTTTCAAGACGGGGTTTGTCAATAGCACTGGCTGTCCTGGAACTCCCTCTGTAGACCAGGCTGACCTCACACTCAGAGAGATTTTTGCCTGCTTCTGCCTCTGTCTCTTGAGCGCTAGAACTTAAGGTGTGCACCACCACACCCCTGCCTGTTTTGTTGTTGTTTTTGTTGGCTTTCAATTGTGTGCATGTGTCTGTGTGTGGGTATGTGCACATGGGTGCAGGGACCTTCAAGGAAGCATTGACTTCCCCATACAGTGCTTGTGAGCTGTCCAGTGCAGGTGCTGGGGACCAAGACTGAGTCTTCTGCCAGAACAGAGCGCACTTAAGCTCTGAGCCATCTCCATAGCCCGTTTTTGTTTTTAATGGGAGACCTAGACCTGTTGTTTCAGTAGACCACATGTTGGTGTCTTCAGTGTGAGAAGTCAGATCACAGGGCCCTCCATCTTAAATCTGGGTCCTGAAAAGATATCTAGAGGGTGAATCAGCCCCACAGTGGGTAGAGCGGGAGAATCAGCCCTGCAGTGGGGAGAGCGGTTGAGTCAGCCCTGCAGTGGGGAGAGCGGTTGAGTCAGCCCTGCAGTGGGGAGAGCGGGAGAATCAGCCCTGCAGTGGGGAGAGCGGGTGAGTCAGCC
>NW_022196909.1:61276395-61305587 GCF_008632895.1 Mastomys coucha | reverse complement strand
GGGGAGAGCGGGAGAATCAGCCCTGCAGTGGGGAGAGGGTGAGTCAGCCCTGCAGTGGGGAGAGCGGGTGAGTCAGCCCTGCAGTGAGGAGAGCGGGTGAGTCAGCCCTGCAGTGAGGAGAGCGGGTGAGTCAGCCCTGCAGTGGGGAGAGCGGGTGAGTCAGCCCTGCAGTGGGGAGAGCGGGATGTGGGAGGTAGCACGCTCCTCAGTGCTTCGCTAGATGGCCCTTGCTTCTGGGCCGGCATGTAGTAAGTCAGAGCGAGCATTTGCTGAGGTAGCATGTCTTCATGTTAACATTATAAGTGTGTGCCATCAAACAGATCCTTGGGACGTTCTGGGTAAAGGAAGTCGCCATGCTTGGATGTGCATGTCTTGGTGAGCTTTTTACTATTGTGATAAACACCACGACCAAAAGCCGTCTGGGGAGGAAAGGGTTTATTTCAGCTTACAGCTGAAGGGAAGTCAGGAGAACTCAAGGCAGGAACTGAATAGAGGCCAGAGAGGAACTCTCCATCTACTAGCTCACTCTGCTTGGCTTATGCCGTCTTCTTTCAATTTTCTTCCTTTCCTTGTATTTTCAAGTTTGTTAAGACATGGTTTCTCTATAGCCCTGGCTATTCTGGAACTTACTCTGTAGACCAGGCTCTCCTCAATCTGCCTGCCTCTGCCTACCAAGTGCTAGGATTAAAGGTGTGTGCCACCAGTATCTGGCCTCAGCCTGCTTTCTTACACTGCCTGGACCACCTGCCCAGGGGTGGTACCACCCACAATGACCTGGACCTTTTTAGATCAGCCACCAGTCAAGAGAGTGTCCAACAGATTTGCCTAAAGACCAATCCTACAGAAGCATGTTCTCGATTAAGATGTCTTGCTGGGGGGCTGGAGAGATGGCTCAGCAGTTAAGAGCACTGCTCTTCCAGAGGTCCTGAGTTCAAATCCCAGCAACCACACAGTGGCTCACAACCATCTGGAATGAGATCTGATGCCCTCTTCTGGTTTCTCTGAAGACAGCTACAGTGTACTTACATATAATAAATAAATCTTTAAAAAAAGATTTCTAGCCAGACAGTGGTAGCACACACCTTTTATCCCAGCACTTGGGAGGCAGAGGCCAGCCTCGTCTACAGAGTTCCAGGACAGCCAGGGCTATTACAGAGAAACTGTCTCGAAAAACAACAACAACAACAAAAATTCCTAGATGACCTGTCTTAAGTCCACATAAAAACTAGCTAGTTCAATGTATTTTCCTCTTAAGGCCCAGAATAGATTGTTTTCTTCAATTGAGATTTTCATATGAGAATGATTAGGATTTGTTTTTATAGTATTTGTATGGGTGGAGAATTTCTTGGGTTTTTTGTTTGTTTGTTTGTTTGTTTGGTTTTTTGGAGACAGGGTTTCTCTGTGTAGCCCTGGCTGTCCTGAAACTCACTCTGTAGACCAGGCTGGCCTTGAACTCAGAAATCTGCCTGCCTCTGCCTCCCAAGTGCTGGGATTAAAGGTGTGTGCCACCACTGCCTGGCTAGTTCTTAAATCTTAGAATTATTTTATTTTGGGCTAGAGAGATGGCTCAGCAGTTAAGAGCACTGACTGCTCTTCCAGAGGTCCTAAGTTCAATTCCAAGCAACCACATGGTGGCTCACAACCATCTGTAATGGGATCTGATACCCTCTTCTGGTGTGTCTGAAGAGAGTGACAGTGTACTCATACGCATAAAATAAATTACTTTATTTTATAGGTATGAGTATTTTGCCTGCGTGCCTGTTTGTGTCCCTGGGAGTTCAGAGTCCAGAGAGCATCAGATCATCTGGAGGTAGAGTTATGGGTGATTGTGAGTGGCCGTATACCTGCCACTAGCTAAAGTGGACATATGACATACTCTTGTAATCCCAGTACTTGAGAGGATAAAATGAGTTTGAGGTCAGCTCAGAATCCAGAAGTTCTAGGACAGCCTCAGCTAACATTTCAAGGTTGTGTCCAAAAAAACCAAAAGTATGACTTGGGCTAATGAAAAGCTGTGGTCTCTACTGTGAAGTGGGAAGTCTCCTAGGTGACAGTGACGGGAAACCTGCATGTACCCTGGGCCTACACATGCTCTAACCTGTCTTGAGTGCTGGCCTTCCTAAGCGGTCATGGGGTAACTTAACACAAAAGGTATCATGGGACCAGTAGAGCAGAGCAAGACAGCCAGCCTTGTGTCACTGCGGAGCTGCGCACCCTCATTCCCATGCCTTCTGGTTGCTTCGTCTGAACACCCTCACTCTCCCAAACCCTGGCCGCCTCTGCCCTTCTTCTACTCTAGACCTGTTCTAGGTGCTACCCAGCTCCTTCAGCTTGGCCTTTGTGCCCGCCCTCCCTCACCACCTCACTCCTGTTTGTTCTCCTCCCCATTCTGTTGGTTTTTTTCCTCGTTACTGATGAGCTTCAGGCTTTCTCCTGTACACTGCCAAAACAAGAGTGCTCCTGGCACTTCGTTTTCTAGACTGTTCTATTCTGATTCATGTGTGTGGGTCCAGGGCAGCCAATCCTGACAGCAGAGCCTCACCCAAGCAGCAGGCACGCCTGGGGCTAGCAGGAGGCAGGAACCCAAGGGCAACCTGTGCAGCTCTTCTTGACTGGAGGGGGAGGCTAAGGGGTGAGGCCAGCAACGTGGAGCAGCTTGTGGGAGGCAGAGAGAAGCCACAGTTCTTTGTAGGATGTTCGCAGCCCAGGTCCTAAGCCATCAGTGGAAGGTGGGTGGTCATGCTTCGGGTGCCTGCAGAGGTTGCTCCCTTGTTACCTTTACTCAGTGTGGGCCCCAGTGACGGCAGTTAGCCTTGGGCGTGCTGGCTAAAACAGACATGGACTGACTAGTCACTTCTTAGTCACTCCTCTCCAGCTCTACAAATGAGGGAAAAGATGCCCTGTTTGATAACCTGCCCAAACTGCAAAGAGTATGGTCAGATGGACTTGCGTGTTCAGCCTGCACTGTCAGAGTCCTGACCACACCCTCCGAAGAGGGACTGAGATCCACTCAGCCCGAGGAGGGCTGTTGAATCCACTGCCTGGACACAGCCGATACAGCCTTTGCTCTCTAGTCCACCTTCCCAGACCTTGACAAGGCTCCTGATGTGTGTGTCAGGAGACTGCTTCCATGCTCGAGGCCTCCTTCCTCCCCATCAAGTGGGGCCCCCACACCCTAGTCACCCATCTCTAGCAGTCCCATACAGGTCACAGCTTCAAATTCCAGCGTTTTATTTTCTGTGGAAAGCCCCTGCCTCACCTACCCCTGACCCCATAGCCAGGGCTACCGGAAAGTGGAGAAGGTCTGGGTGCCAGTGCAGGAAGCATAAGGCACACCTCGGGATCGAATCTGCAGGGTGTGGAAGGTGAGGGGTGGATTGGGGCCTGACGAGCCAGGGTTCAGGGACTCCATGTGGGGCTCCATCACAGTTACAGGGACTGCATAGAACAGCACCTGTGGCCGGTCCTCATGGCGCCGCAGTGTGCCCTTACCCAGGAGGTGCAGGATACAGGAGAGGACGTCAGAGCTCCTGCATGCCGCTCCCCTGCCAAGGCTGCTGACCAGACCCCTAGGAGGACATGGGCCTTTCTCCCAAGCTTCTAGCACCTGATGCCAAGATCAGAAGGAAATGACAGGTCAAAACCACAGCCCTTAGCACCGTCTGCCTTCCGTGTTAGTCACACACTCTGGGACTGGAAGTCCCTAGCACAGCAAGTGCAGCCCAGCCACATGCCTCACACACCGAGAGGCTACACCGTGAGTTAGATGCTTCAAATAGCCCACCACCACCTATGGGCATCTCCCCCAGGGCCATGCCCACCACTGCCTACCAGATAGACGAGCCGGTCAATGTGCAAGCCTTCATCCCCATGAGCCTTGAGGATTCGGACAACAAGGCAATTTAGAAGGTTCCTTCTCTTCTCCATGTTCCGGCCCTCTTCATCCTCGGCCTTCAGATATGTCTGAGGTGGGATGAGCCACACATTGCCTCTCCTTGGCCTGGGTTCCTCACTGTCATCTCGAATCTTGAGCACTCCTGAAAGGAACATCGGTCACTCGCCTGGGGAGGGCCCTGAGAAGCTGGTGCCCGGCTCAGAGCAGTCTTCTTCGGCCCTGAGTGCATACCTCCTGGTATGTTCTTCTGCTCGTGAAGGTCCAAGGGACCTCTTGATGAGGTGAGAGGCCCGATGGCCCTGTTGAGCACATCTGGAGGGAGCTCTGAGAGAGCCTGCAGGCTCTCAACAGACACCTCCTTAAAAGAGATACAAAGTGTTTAGGTCCTCCCCAGGGGTGAACTGGGGAGGATGGAAGTAAGAGAAGACAGGTGACAGAGTCAATGGGCGGACAGGCAGAGGGATGGGCCACCTTTTGGTTATTGAAGTGCAGCAGCAGCCACATCTGTACTGTGGACACATGCAGAATCTGATCGCCAAACTGCACTTCTGCCCGGCCCTGCCACGTCCACTGCAGTCGCCTCTGTGGCTCTTTCTCTAAGCTGGAGCGTCTCTGACCTGGAGGTGAGGAGGACAAGTGAGGGGATGGGGATGGAAGAAGGGGGGGGGGAGATTCTCCAACGGCCAAGCTTTGCCTTGCTGGTCTCTGCAGTGTACAGACCCAGGCAGGACTTCCGGCCATGATGTCTTCTGATCTCAGCTTCTCTAAAAAGCCTTGGCTATCAAGGAGTCAGGCTGTGCTAAGCAGGCTGCAGCCACGCCTCTGAGTTATCAGAGACGGATCCGAGAGAGGAAGGCTTCCTTTCCTTCTTGTCTGGGGACTCCCAAGGGGGCTCTGCTCTTCACCCACTCTTGTTGCCCAGGCTAGAATCTGATGTCCAGTGAATACTTTTGAAACTAAATGTGACTACTACAGAAGGAATCTCACACCCACTCTTGCTGTTTTCTGAGAGGGTCTCTCTATGTAGCTATGGCTGACCTACAGTTTACTAGACCAGGCTAGACTCAAAACTCTTAACGATCCAATTGACTGCCTATGGAGTTCTGACCATGCCTAGCCACAACTCACCCCTAAGCTCTTTCTTATGGCGTCTCTTAGAATTAGTCTGCCTCTATCCCCCCAATTCCTAAGAGATTCCTGGCGATTGGACTCCAGCTAACACTTAAAGCTCCTCCACTTTTCCGCGTAGCTCTCCTGCCCCCGAAGGGAATCTTATCTCCTGTATTGTGTACCCCTGAACAAAGGCGGGCTGAGATGCCATGTCTGTAGTAGCCACCCACGTTTCTTTCTTTTTTAAATTTATTCAATATATGAGTGTTTTGCTGCATGTATGCCTGCAGGGCCAGAAGGCACCAGATCTCCTTATAGATGGTTGTGACCCACCACGTGGTTGCTGGGATTTGAACTCGGGACCTCTGGAAGAGCCATCTCTTCAGCCCACCATCCAGGTTTCTAACCTCAGCATCTACCCCAACTCAGGTCCTTTTCCTAGTAGCCGACCCTGTCCCCAAGCCCAAGCCCCCTTCCCAGATGCTTGCTTACTCTTGCTGTAAAAGTTGGTGTAGTGGTTTATGGTCCCCCTCAGGTACGAGGGCAGGCATGTTGCAGGATTGAGCATTTGGCAGACAGAGGCAACAGGCCAGAAGCGTGGAGTCAGGACAAGTACACACACTTCCGGCATTGTTCCTTCATAATAGCGCTCTTCCTCCTCCTCCTCTCCCTCCCCTTCCTCCTCCTCTCCCTCTTCTTTCTTCTCTTCCTCCTCCTCGTCTGCCATGGCCACAGCTGCTGTTTCTCCAGCAGCTTCTTCCTTCTTGTTCTTGTCCTCTTTGCCACTGTCCTCATGGGCCACCTGGAAGGGAACCAAGTTTACAGATGCCGAAGGCCTCCTACTTGCCCCCTGCTCGTCCCTTCTCTGGAACCCACCTGTATCTTCCTTTCTGTGTCTTCCAGCTTCAGGAGCTCCTGATCAAGCTGCTGCAGCTGGTAAACATGGAACTGACGCTGCAGCTCCTCTGAGATGCTCAGGCTTTGCAGCATCTGCTGGGGAAGACGGCTGGGGAAGCAGGGCCCGATCTGCTCCAGCACGGCCCCCTCCAGCCAGCTGGAGCCTACGCTCAGGAGGCGGTCAGCCATGTAGTGCCTGTAGCAAACACAGCCAGGCCAGGTCTCAGTGTGGGTGCCAGCATGGCCCCAGGTTCTCACTCTGGCCTGCCTTTATATCAGACTCAGGCCATGTGAGCTGGCCCTGCCCCAAAACAGCCAGCCTGCCTACCTTCCCCATACTCTACCCAAAGGAGACAGGAAGATCAGATCTAAACTCACTGGTAGTAATGCTCAAAGGTGGTGGCTATCTCCAGGGGAGATAAAATGAGGACAGACTCCAGGCATCGCTGCAACTGTGCCAACATCTCCATTCCCCGGGCTCCACCCATTCTACTGCCTTGGATCCTCTGGTCAATGTGCCGAGCAAACTGCTCACTCACCTGAGCGGAGAGCATAAGAAAACCATGGGTGAGTGAGCCAGTGAACAGAATGGAGAAGGGCAGAGAAAACCGAAATGGATGGCCACCACTGTCATCCACTGGTCAGCCTCCTCCACCCTCTACAGGAGGTACTGGAAGGAATCGGGACTCAGAAGCACACACAGTACCACAGAGCTACAGCCACTACAGCCTGACAGGCACTTCCATTAACAGTTGTGCAAATCAGCAGTATTAACAACTGAAAAATCAGTCCCTCACCACCACCCCGGCAAGCTGTGCCTACAAATCAAATAACTCAAAAACAAAGAAACTAGGCATGGTGACACACATCTATGATCCTATCCCTTGAGAGATGGAGGCAGAAGAATTAGGAATTAGGGAGGGGCAGGGAATCTAGCTAGAGTGCTTGCTAAGGCTCTGGGTTCAGTCCCTACCACCACATAAACAGAGATAATGAATAGTACATGCCTGAAATGCCGGCGCTCAGGACATAGAGGCAGGATCGGAAGTACAAAGTCATTCTTGGGCTACATGGTAAGTTTAAGACCAGCCTGGGATACATGAGACCCTGCCTTTGAAAGAAGCTGGGCATGGTAGCTTGACACCTTTAATCCCAGCACTTGGGAAACACAGGCAGGTGGGCCTCTGAGTTCAAGACCAAGAGACCAACCAAAGATACATGTTGAGTGTCTGTCTGTCTGACTATCTATCTGCCACACGCAGTGACATTTTCCCTAGTTTTCAATATATGGTCATATCCAAAGGACCTACTCATTGCACAAGAGACTGAGGTAGTCCACTTTGGGAAGGCAGGGGAGATCCGGGAAGGAACTTACATGGGCGGCCCTGAGGAACGAGAGCCTCAGCACGGCGTCAGCACAGCCATTCCGCATTGCCAACAAGAAGATTGCTCGTGGCCCAAACAGCTCAGAGCTGGACTTCTGCAGGATATAGTAGCGCTCGCAATAGCGGGGTACAAAATCATCATCTTTCCAGGATGAGGTCAGAAACTTGTTCATCTGAGAGGAAGGGGAAGGAGCAGGAAGAGGCAGCCGATGTGGTACCGCCACGGAGTCCCAGCCCCAACTCCACACCTGGTGCTGCTGCTCACCTGCTCCTCTACCACAGACCGCCAGCAACGGGTCAGGTTCTTCATTATGCTGCTTGGAAGGCCCCGGGTGGCCAAGGAGCTCCAGTCATGGCTTCTATTTTTGCCCTCTGTGGAGAGAAAAGAGTGTCAGAGGCAAGGACCTACAGCCCCTCAAGTTCCTGAGGGCAAGCCCTGAAGACCTTTCCCAGCATGCTTTGCTGTTCATGGATGGGGTAGCACACAGAAGATGGATAGACTGGACATGTGGGTGTGGGGAGCAGAACTGGGGAACTCATGAGTGGGGTGGAGCTCCTGTTGGAGTCCCAGTACTCACTGGATTTAGGGATGGCCACCACTGGAGGTACTGCCTCACGGGGCTCCACATGGACCAGGAGGTGGGTGAGGCGCCGAACCCGAGAGGAGAAAGCTGCGGCTCGGCTCTGGGGATTGTAGGCAGCCTCCCTGCACTCCAGGTACTGACCCAACAGCCAGCCCAAGGAGCTGGTGTTGTCCTCATCTGGAGGTTAAGAATAACAAACCTAAGGATGGCTTGTCTCTGGGGCAGTAGAGAGATTGAAGTCACCAAGGGGCAGCAAAAGGCCAACCATGGAAAATGACGCAGGGAGAGGAGGAGTCCAGCCCAGAAGATGTGGGGATGGAAGTGACAAACATTTGTAATAAAAGGCAAAGAGCGGAACCCAGAGGTTGTGGTTGGGTGTGGGTGGTTACCAGGAGAAGTAATGTTCTGCACCAGGGGGCTGACCAGTGCCTCCCAGCAGGTCTTGCTCAGTGCTTGGGCGGCCTCAATACCAGGAAGGAAGCGCTCCGCAAAATTCTGTTCATGGCGTAGAGCCCCATTTAGTCTGGGGAGGAGAAGGAAGAGCTCAGGCCCTGGGGCCTCCATTACTCAGCATGCAGCCAGCACCTAGGGCAATATTTCAGAAGAGCCCTGCACTAGCAGGATGCTTCACTCTGCACTCAGAGAACTCTTATCTTTTCTTTCTGTCATCCCTCACCTCAAATGCTTTTACCTTCCCCATACCCTAGAACAGACCCGTCTCCTGGCCGCCTAAGGACCCACCCAAAGTTCATTTACCAAACCTGACCTTCCGCACAGACACACATGCAAGCTCTCACACACCTAGAACTCAGGTGCAGGAGGCTCCGGCGGTCCTCTGCTATGTCCTGGCTCCATGCTTGTGCCCGAACCATGTAGAAGAGGCGGGTGTGCCGGCACAGTTGCTCTCGGAACACTGGCCAGAAAGTGGGCTTGGGGCCCAGGACCTCCAGACCCCGGATGCGCGTGTTAATGCCGCCCTGTTATACACAAGACCTGTAGCTGGCCCCACACCCTCATTGGCATAGGCTTCACCCCTTGAACCACCCAGACCCTGGCTCAAAATCTAAAGGCATCATCAGGCTCAGGACTGCCATGGGGTAGTCTGGTGACAGACATCTGGGTTTTGTCCTCTTGCTGGGGGCTCAGAGACCTGCACCAGTCCTCACACCCCACCTGCTGACAGCGCTTGATGCGGATCTGGATGATGGGCCAGAATCGGGTCAGATTCTCCAGAAGGATCACTCTGCTAGCATATGGCATCACGTTCACCTGGGGAGGAGCAGAGGGGGCTGTCACCTCCTGAGGTGTAGACAGAGCTACCAATAACCCAGCCACATCAGCCCCTGCAAATCCCTCCATCCTGCACCCAGGGATACACAGGGCTCCTGACAAAGGGGCGTTAGTGCCTCTCCCATTGCTTCATGCTCAACGCCCTCACATGGGCGCAAGGATAATAGACTAGTTTGTGTGGGGTTTACTAGGTGTAGGGCTTAGGAGCTTAGACTTAGAAAGGGAGAGAGGGCCTACAAGGGCTGGGCCAGGGCACAGGGGTCCCTACCGTGCTGAGTTCTTTATTAACAGACTTGATGCTGTTGCCCCCGCATACCACCACCCAGGCTGGCATGTAGCTTGAGTCCTCAACGGCCACCAGTAGAGTTAGCTGCCTGGAAGCGGGGAGGAGGAACCAATGGGAACTGGGATCCATGGTGCCCACACTCAAGAGCCCGGGTGACTCTGGCAGGACCAGCACAGGGCCATCCATGTGTGCACGTGGGAGTCGATTACCTGATGAGGACACCTGGGCGCATGTGCAAGGTGATGGAGTGGGAGCCAGCATTGCCACTGGACTCCCAGTAGGTCTTGGGGTTGCGGTCTGTCAGCCTGCTAGCCCACTGTGGGTTGGAAGACACCTCCACCTTCTCCCAGTACCTGTTTTTCTTCATTTCCTCACTAGAGCCTGGGGGAGAGAGGGGAGGGAGGGAAGGTCATAGCCAGGTATGTACAAAGGGGAAAATGAGTGATGGTAAATTACACAGGTGGGGGGCAGACACTAACCCTGGCACAGATATCTGAGAAACACATCAAAGAAAGGGATTTGGATGGGCCGGTGGGTTCGTCTGTGGTCTTCAATCTGGCCCAGGACCATCTGGAGCCGGAACATCAGAGAAAGGAGGGACACAAGGCTCAGGCAAACACAGATGGAGGAAAGGTCAAACAGTAAGAAAACGAATGTCTCCAGGCTCCCTTGAGCCAGCACCCAGTCCCCCGCCACAGCTTAGGATCCATGTTCTTAGGTAGCTCAGAACCTCCACTTCCTCCTGACCTGGATGCAGCCGCCCAGGATGTTGGTGGTGAGTTTCCGGTAGAGGTGGGCATGCTTCTCACACTTGAACACCATATCCCGCAGCTCCTGAGCCAACTCCAGTTTCCCTCGGTGCTTTTCCAGGACCTTAGAGATGGCATCCCGAGCTCCTAGCTGGTTTAGTATCACGGCATAGTCCCGGCTTGTGGAGGTCAGGCGATGTAGGAAAAAGATTAGTTCCTGGAGTACCTGAGAGGGGATGTCAAGGGAGCAGTGAAGAAAGGGGCAAGCCTGGGCTACATGGATAGCTGTGGTGATTCATGCTCATTCTGTGCTGGGAGCTGAGTGGTGTGTGGTAGTAATATAAAAACCAGGTGCAGTTAGAGAAACACGTTCAAACGTATGGGAAGAACCTTCTTGCCCCTGTAGCTCTTAGCCACTGAGTATGTCGGGAACAGGTAGAGAACCCTTAGTTCTTTGATTCAGCTGTGGCTCCCAAGAACCAGTTGCAGGGTTGGTGTTGAGATGTGTAGGCACCCAGCCCAGACACTTAGAAGGGCTGGCAGGGAATAGGGAAGGCCTGAACTTCTTTATTGACCCTCAGAACAGCTAGGAAACCGAAGGCATCAAATTGGGATACTCATTAACATCATGACCTTTGACCCTTCTGAGGCATTCTGTACCCAGGACCTCTGATAGGAAAGTCTACTCCCTCACTCCCTCTCTTAAAAGATTTTTTAAGTTTTATTTGAATTTTATGTGTACGAGCATTTGCCTTGCATGTATGTACCGCACCATGTGCATGTAACTAGGAGGAGGAATTGATTCCCTGGAACTGGAGTTACAGATAGTTGTGAACTGCCCAGTGGGGCTAAGAACTAGATCTGGGTCCTCTGCAAGAGCAGGGAACCCCTCCCCTTCCTCTTGAAGGCCTGGCTGGAAAGAAGTGCACGGAGCTCATTTCTATTTGCATAAGGAAGCCTAGGATGGACTAATAATTAATACAGTGGGTTACCAGTAAGAACACTGAGACAATAGGAGTCAGGGAAGAGCCAGGACTCTCAAGGACTACCTTGTGCCACTTTGACTTGTGAACTTTGTGAATGTATTACCTATTTAAAAAAACAAAGTTTCATTTTAAAAGCAACACAAAGATTCTGTTGTGCCCTCCAAGCCTCGCCAGGGCAGGGGAGGGGGTCTACCTCACCATTCTCCTCCCCAGCCTCCAGCTTCTTCCCAGAGTGGGGCAGTGTTACCTCTCTGTCAGTATTGGGGGACCGAAGGCAGGTCATGCAGGCATCCATGGCCTCGTGCCAGGGCAGCAAGAGCGCCTCAGGGAAGTTCACCAGCTGCATCAAGATTCTAGGGGGAGAGACAGAAATGGGAGGGCAGAGAGATATCAGGTTGGCATGAGGACTTCCAGTGCCCAACCCTGCCCCTCACTACCCTGCCACCTGAGCACAGTCAAGTGCAGGGCCTTGTTGCTGGCGGAAGTCTCCAGGCTCCGCATCAGTGTGAGGAAGGGCTGGGGCTGCTCCTGGAGTTGCAGCAGGCATGGCTTGACCTCATTTTCCCGGGGAGCCTCGGAGCTGAGGGCTTGTTCCAGATCCACAAGGAGCTTCCCATCGGGGCCCAAGAACTCCACCAGATGCTGCAGGGCGGGGCTGGCACTCTGAGGTGTGGGATCTTTGGCTGGAGGAACAAGTGTGTGATAAGAATTATCAATACCTTCGTCAGGCAGCTCATGATCACCTGTAACTCCAGATCCAACTATCTCACAGCCTCATTTGGCCCACATGCACAAACCCACACATATACATAGAATTAAAAAAGTCTTATAGAAACAGTAACAACATAGTGGTTCATATGTAATCCCAGGACTACATATGGTGGAGACAGCTAGCAAGAACCAGGGCAGCAAGAGACCTTGCCTTAAAAAAAGAGAGAGAGAGAGAGAGAGAGAGAGAGAGAGAGAGAGAGAGCCAGAAAAAGAAAAAGAAAGAGAAAAAGAGAGAGAAAGGAAGGGAAGGAGGGATCCAGGTTCAATTCTCAGCATCCACATGGCAGCTCACAACTACCTAGAACTTCAACTCCAGGAGAGCCAACACCATCTTCTGGTCTCTGTGGTCACTGCATGCACACAGTACACAGACACACAACACCCATATGGATAAAATAAAATATTTTTGGGGGGTTAGGGGGGCGGACTTGGTAGTTTTGAGATAGGGTTTCTGTGTAGCCCTAGCTGTCCTGGAATTTGTTCTGTAGAGCAGGCTGGCCTCAAACTCAGATATCTGTGTGGACCACCACACTCAGCTAAAATAAAATCAGTTTAAATAAAAGAAAGATAAATGATAGCTGAGGAATGACATCTGCATCTGTAATTATCCTTGGGTCTAGCCATATAGACACACACATACACACATGCACGCACATACATCTTAAGTTCCTGGGATTGTGGGTAGGATCTCTCAGACAAGATGGCACACTGCTAGAGGAGATACCTCTTTGAGGACACTTTCCCAAAGGCAGGCCTCTCTGCTGCTGTCTGCAGGGCACTCACCTTCAGACTCCTGTGGCTCGGGTTTGGCTCTGAATAGTACATTTTGCTGGGCATCTGGCACATGTGGGTAGCCCGGCTGCCCTACCAGGACTTCAGGCCCATACTTCCTGTAGACACAGCAGCTGAACAGGTCCCTCAGAGCCCTGTTATCAAGTTGTTGAGGCAGAGACAACAGCAGGTCCTGGGCCAAGTCAATGGGTACGGTCAGCTCAGGCAGCATCTCATACTCCAGAACGTGCTGTGGGAGAGAGTCAGCCTGTAGTCACTGAACGAGCAGACGGTGCGAGATTCTCTGTGGGATGGGGATCTCTCTACACACGTCCCCCATCCTGAACCTCTTGTAGCTGGCAGATCACCAACTCTTGCATCTTTGAACGTTCCAGACTCCTCTGCTGTGGGCCCCTGAAGCTGTCTGACCTCCACTTCCCCTCCTGAGCTTTCCAAATGTTCCAGTCCAGACCTGATGGGGACACTGGTGAGGAGTACCTACCTCCCCATCCATGTGCTCCTGAAGGAGATCAACGATGCGCTGACGCTCTGCTGCACTTAATTTCCTGATGAAGAAGAAGACCTCCCACCACTCAGCCCGGGTCAAGTGCTCTCTCTCTTCTCTGTCTTCCTCCTCAGGAACCACATAGGGCTCAGCAAAGAGCTGAGTCATGGGCTTCCAGCGCTGGGATGGCGGGACTGTGTAAACGGGGTGTGGCAACAGCCGAGTCACTGTCTGCCCAGGTAGGTCTCTGATTCTTTGCTCAGAGCCAACCCCTCCTGGAGCTCACCTACACTCGGTGCTCCATTGGCCACTGGCCCCTGGAACTCAGCAACTTCAACCACATCCTCAATATCTTCCTCAAAGCCCAAGATCTCAAGCATGTGCCAGTGAACCCAGTAGGTATGGCCCGTTGAATCCCACAACACCTGGAGAATTGGAAGGGGAGGGGAAGAGAGAAGCTGCTATTGACGAGCTGAGGCTCAACGTTGGGGTTCATAGTCCGTAAGGTGACCACCTCAAATAGCAAAGCACAGTCTACAGAATATACAGACTGTCTATACAACAATGTATGTAGTCTACAGGCAGCCTCACCTTCCTCCTCAGCAGCGGCCTCTACTTCCTGACTCCCTTTAGTCTAATTTTGTTTTTACTTTCTTTCAGACGGGGGTCCCAAACTGACCTCAACATTGCTATGTGGCCATGGCTGGCCTTGAACTCCCGATCTTTCTGCCTCTCTCTACCTCCCAAGTACTCGGATTACGAGCGTTGCTACCATGTCTGGAGCCTCTCTATCTTTGATATCATGACTCAATGCTTTCATCTGGCCTCATATTTGGCCCATCCATTTGGCCCATCTTCCAAATTCTGATCTATCAGTTTCTTCTTGGGTCTGAACCTCCTTTGCTCACATATCCCAAGGGGTCCATGTCCTTTCAACCATTGATGCCTTTGCCCTTTGGATTTTAACTGAGCCCCCAATATAGAATGCCCAGGTATGTATGCCTTACCCAGAATAAAATTTCAGTGTTCCAGTACTGTACAGCGCTTACCTGCACAGGGGGCACACCATCGTTGCTCTGTCGGAACTGGCCCTCATCCCCAGCTGCGATCTCCTCGTAATTCTCCAGCATCCGTACCCGCATCCCAGGCCGTAGTGTGTCCCGCACGTACAAGGAATAGGTATTGAAACTTGCAAACTCGGTGCGGGAGCGAAACCGCCTTGACCTCCTGATATGCTGGGCATGGGGGTGGAAGATCTCTACCGGCTGAGGCTGGGGGGAAGGCCTCCCTGGTCTGCTCGAGGCCCCGTCCCAGCGCATGGCCTGCACCAGCTCAGAGATCAGAGTTCCCATGGCCATACTGAATTCCAGTTCCAGCCGGCCCCTCCCTACATTCAACTCCTCAGGAATAAAGTTGTTCTGGGCTCCTTGATCCCTGGCATTGCCGTTCATCCGATCCAGGAGGAAGGTGACATGCAGGTAGCGTTTCACCAGGGAGAAGAGCAGCCGTCCTGGGACCTGTAGGATACACCTTTGACCCTCACTCATCTTGTCTCATCTTCTGCCTTCTTTCCTGTGGCAAGTCCACAGCTCCCACTACCTCATACCCTCACAAGATACCTGTGGCAGCTGAACACCCTCGAAAGACATCGGGTGTTCTGTGAGTGTAGCCTGGGCAAACAGAGCAAGCAGAGCGCAGCGACTGTCAAAATCCAGGTGTTTTTCAATGGCCTCTTGTTGGCTCAGTGACAGAAGGATCTGGGTCCGGGTCCCTGAAACCCACACCTCCAATCAGAAACAGCTCCCTAAGCACAGTCTTTCAGGCATCTCTCCTGGCTTTTTTACTCACTACCAACCCTTTGCCAGCACTCGTTGGGAATGACATATTTTGTTGATTTGCTTCAAGAGCCAAAGTTTACTACCACACACACACACATATTCTGCAACAGTCTAAGCTCTTCTTTTGCACAAAAAGCTAATGGATTAATATGTTCTTGCTTATTCAGTCTCTCCCCCCACCCTGGCCCTCCCCCTGCCCCCCGCCACCAACAAACATTGCCCCAAACCCCGCTCCCTCTTTCTTCTTCCAACTTTAAGTGAATGACAACAGAACCATTACGTACTGATGAGATCAGAAGGTCCTGTCACAGTGTCCTCTGAATCCCTGAGCTGACCCAGACCCTCTCCTGTTCTCCCTTCCTCCCCAAACTGTCCCTCACCAGCATCATGGGAGGACAGAGCTTGTATCATCCGGCCTGCGCTCCAGCGGATCTGATAATCAGGACTGCTCAACATGTGCATGAGCAAGTCCAGAACTCTGCGGTCTTTGAAGACGCCAGTGAGGGGCTCAATGCTGGCATAGGCACTGAGTACATGGACCGTGTGAAGGAGAGGGGCAGGAGGAACGGCGCCCACACACTCCTCCAGCTGCCGAAGGGCCCTCTGAATCAAGGACTTCACATCTGTTTCCATCTCCCCCAGCACAGATTTGTCGAGGGTCCCGGCCTCTGCAGACTCCTGGGAAGGTCTGATGACTTGGCCACCCTCCCTCAGCATCTTGTGGCAGTTGGCATAGATCTCATCGTCAGACATCCATAGCAGGATATGTTCAGCCTTGCAGTCCACTTGGCTAGAATCCCTGTCCCCATTATCTCCGCGCCTGAGGATGAGCCAGCGGATCTGATACTCAGGGTGCCCATTATGGCCAACCCGTTGGCGGATCAATTCATCTGGATATGCATGCAAGCCAGGCCCCAGGGGCACCCTGAATTCCCTGTAGCGGAGCTCCCCCACCATCGTGGCACCTGAAACACACAAGGAAGAGAGAATAGGCAAGCTAGAGTGAGAGGGAGGTCAGAAAACAAGGGCAACCAGGAGTTGGAGGAGCAAAACAGCAACAGCTGTTATTCTGGGTGGGGTAAAGCTGGGCCTGCTTCGGCCGGTGAGACCTGGACTGGGCGGAAGAACACTGCGGAATTTGTTATTCAAGAGCAAAATGTTGGAGCTAAAAGGTCTCCAAGGGTTGCAGCCTCGAGTGGGTCTGGTTTAGAACAACGGGAAGGGCAGTGGCATAGAGCAGTGTTGGATTTACAAATGAAGCCCAAGATGCTGGGAAAGATAAAGGTTACTTAAGAAAACAGGTGTGTGAAGGCACAGGACTGTGTCTGAGGGGGATGCAATCTCTAAATTGAAGCACTGAGTTGTGAGGCCCAAAGGAAAGGGTACAGAAATGGCCATCAGCAAAGCGTGACGGGCTGGGAGAAGGACAAGGTATGGAAACATCCATGACCAGAGGCGCAAGGCCGGGAGAAGGGTGCATCAGGGGTCCGATGGATAAGCGGCGCGAGGCTTGATGGATGGGAATCAAGACCTGAGAAGGTCCGGAACGGGCGTGGTGGGATAGGATGGGGAGGTAGGCCCAATAAAGGAGAGTCCCGAAACATGGTTGGGGAAGGAGACGCGAGGCTCCGTGGACGATCGGAAGCCCAGAATAGGGGCAGGGGCCGCGGCGGGGCTCTGGCCACCTCAGAAGTCCGCCGGGATCCTGGCGCGAGGCCTGTCCTTTGCAGAGCTAGGGACGAGCAGAACGCGATGGCGGCTGCGGCGCTGGCGAGTGTCTGGGCCCCGCCCGGGCCCCCTGAAGGGGTCTAGGCGCAGAGGAGGGGGCGTGCCTCTTCGGGAGACAGGCGGGCGGAGGGCGTGGTCAGCAGAGCTTCACGGCGCGCGCCTGCGCACTGCCTGCCGCAGGGTGGAGCCTAGTCCTGGCTGGGGCTGCAGGCGCTCCGAGGTTCCGCCTCCTGCCCCAGTCACCGCTCATTTCCGCCCGATTTAGCGGAAAGCTGGGGGCCGGGGGCTATCAGCAGGCGGAGTAGTAGTTGCCACCTGGACGAAGCAACCCTCCAGTTCCGCACCGCCCTTTCCTCTTCCTCTTAGTCCTCCTTCAGCCGCCGGAAGTGCCTTCCCATTTCCCAAAGCCAGAACTGGGAGGTCATTTCTACCCCCTCCCCATCCATCTTTTCCATTTTCTTCCCTCTATCCTTGTTTACTTCTCGTCCAGTCTGTACCGCGCCCTCCAAAAGTGAAAAGATAGTAACAGATAAAAACAAAGGACATTTTATTAGAGTCCAGGAGAATCAGCTTTGGGCAGCAGCGGAGGGCAGCTTCACGTAACTCTTCATGGGTGGCAGTGGCCTAATCTTTCGGCCGGCCCAGCCTCCCTTGCGTTGCCACAGCCCACTGTTAGGCCTCTTGCCCAGCCAGCGGTTCCGTCCTGCCTTGCCGATGACCCGTTGGTTATGGTTAACGTTGGATACCCGGCCTACAGTTGCAATGCACGACTCCAGCACCTGACAAGAGAAGCAGACAAGAACGCACTGGTGGGGGCAAGAGACTGGCATGGTAGTGTTGGGAACACTGCCCTGGGTGGCTTCTTACACTCAATGAGGAGTAGGAGGAGAAGGGAGAAACATAAAACATTAGAATGTAAATGTGGGCCCGACAGAATGAATTAAAAGTTAAGCTTCTCCTTAGCTTTTCCCCACATCTATTTTTGTTTCTGGTTTCCTTTTGGAGTCAGGGTCTGGGAAGGTAGGTAGTCCTGGCTGTTCTGGCACTGCACCAAGACACCCTGGCCTCTGGCTCTTGAGACATCTCAAGATTGAAAGCCAGTTCCAACCTGATGGTTCAACCCACACCTATCTGTTCCTGGTTTTCTGAAAAAGCCTAGATGGCTTGCTTCTTTTGCAACAGTATCTGGAATGCTGGGATTACAGACATGTACTGCCATGCCCTGCTGGGAAAAGACATTTTGACTCTATTAAGGTACCAACCTGATAAGGCATGCTTAGTCAGGTAGCAAAGAACAGAGCAGACACAGATGGAAGCAGGGCCTGGCATCATAAACACTTGGGAGATAGTAAGGTACATTCCAAAAACTCCTTCTCTGCTGGCCCCTCCCACGTGTGCCCACACATACCTGCATTTGCCTCTTAGAGGGCAGCTGGATAATGGCTGTTCCATTCACCTTCCGAAGCAGCACACCGCATGTCCCTGGGGAAGGGGAAACAGCGTTGCCACCCTCCACAAATCACAGGGAGGTTTCCATGGGGATCTTAGGCCACATCCTACCCTTCCTTTGCCCTTCAGGGGCACAGGAGACACAGAAGACCATACACTATGATTTAGGTTAAAACAAAGCACATATTCATCCTCTCATTGCTTGTTTTTTCCTGTCCTTGGAACAGATGTGGGCCTAAAGCGTTCCCAGGATAGTGATATTAGGTACCCCTTGGTCTTCCCAACTGTGGGGTGTGGGCTGCTTTTGTGCCCATACCTGCAGCTCGGATATACTGGGCTCCTCGGCCAGGCTCGCTTTCTACGTTGTTTATGAGGGTCCCCACAGGCAATGCCCCAAGCGGATATGCATCCCCTTCTTGAGCAGCCACTAGAAGACAGGATTTCATCAGCACTAGACCTTTGCAACCTCCAACCTCCACTCACACATCTACCAGCCATCTCTCACCTGCCATCCTCCCTATGTGGTTAGAGTTTAGGATTGTATCTCCTGCCTTCATGTTTTCTGTGGCAATGATCCAGCGTTTCCGGCTGCCCCCGGCAACCAGAGCTATGTCCGCAGACCTGTTCAGGATGATGAACAAAGCCCACACTTTCTGAGAAGCTACAAAACAACAACTCAGACCACACCATCATCATTTCCCATCCCAAACTTGCCTACAAGGATCATAGCGGACTACCACAACCTTCTCCTCAAAAGGTCCTGGGGCGGTTTCCTTTTCTGGCCGGAACCGTAGAAAGTCAATCATTCGATAATTCTGTTTGTGGCCTCCACCAATACCATGTACTCGGATGCGGCCTAGAATCAAGACAGTTCAGGCATGTGATTCAGGTTAGAATAGCTCTCAGCCTAGACTGGACAGTAGTACTCCCTCAATATTATGTCACAAACAGAAAAACAACAAAGGGTTGGTGGTGTACCTCAGTGGTAGAGAGAGCTTGGCTTGCAAGCGCTGAGGTCCCAGATTTGAGCCACAGCATGTCGGTGTATAGAGGCTAGGGCATCCTTGCAAAAGTAGTGGGGTCACACTTAGATGGCTCGATAAAAATATGTTTATTAAAATTGTATGAAGCAAAATTTTCAACTTATTGAATTCAGTAAGATTACTGGGAAGGATATATACCGGACTCACATCATTTAAACCATTATGAATTTTGGGCCCTTGTGTTGAACAGGTTATCTGTTTCTGTGTGGTCTATTCTTCAGCTTCAATAATGACCTACACAGCAACACGCACCTCAGTGACATTTTACAAGCTATAGTGCACTGCTACAGACATCTAGGATCCTTTTTTTTTTTTTTGGTATTTCAAGACAGGGTTTCTCTGAGTAGCCCTGGCTGTCCTGGAACTCACTTCGTAGACCAGGCTGGCCTTGAACTCAGAAATCCACCTGCCTCTGCCTCCCAAGTGCTGGGATTAAAGGCGTGCGCCACCACTGCCCGGCGACATCTAGGATCCTAATGCAGTTTCCTCCTGAATGCTGTTTTTCCCACCTGTATGGTCTCGACCCCCAGACTTCCTCTTCTTCACTGGTTTAACTGTGTACTTGGTACGACTCTTCCAGGACACAAACTTGGCACTGCAGTCCACAGACATATGCAATGGGCGATAAGAGGGCAACACCAAGGCAGGGGGCAGGTGGAGGAGGACATTGCTCTGTATCTAGGGATAAAAAATATATATATTCTCTTTTAGAGAACCAAGGAAGAAAGCACATAGACCAAGTTAAGCTTGCAGGCTACTTCTTCCCAGAAGCATCTCAGAACACTGCCCCCAAATCTCCAACTTTCAGCTTTCACAAATACCAGCGTAATATGTTTATCCAGTTACTTGGGTAGTCACTTGGTAAACCTCTGAAATACTTCTCCAAGGAGATGTTCTCCCTTTTATCATCGTCCAATTGGTTTCAAGTTCTTGCCTGGCAACCTTCCCTCTGCACGTTTTCAGGAATTTTCGAATATGGATGGAAATGATTACTTTGCTTTTCCACTCGCTGCAGACCCAGTGGTTGGTTTAGTTTGGAATATCAAATATACATTTGCTAAATTCTGCCATGCTCAGCCTAAAATGTGGAGAAGCAAGATCAATAATTTCTTTTTTTCTGTGATTCACCATTGCCCACTACAGACCACTGATCGACATTCCCTAATATCAGCAACAATCCATCTGCACATTAAAATGGTTAAGAGCACTGGTTCTGGGGTAAGGCGTGTAGGTCAGAGGTAGGAATGAAAGGTTTAATTTGTAGAACCAGAGCAAAAACAAAAGCAACTTCCGAAGCCAGTCTGTCTAGCCCCAGAAGGTGTAAGACTGCTGACCAGTTTTCTCATGTCCAAAATGTGCATAATAACTTTCAGGAGTTCATTTAATTCAGTCTTCTATTCTGCCTGGTTTACGGCTGGCACGTTAATGTTACTACTGCAACCTGCTTAGTAAAGATTTGCAAAAGCACTTGGAAGCCAGTATCTCGCCTGACGAAAGGAGCTCTCTGAAAGAGCAGCATTTACCACGAGCAAAAGATGAAGGCAAGTGTACTCAAGGTCACGTGATCATGACTAGTCTTGCGGGATCACTGACAGCCCAGGCGGAAACAATCCTATTTCCCAGGTAAGCGGATTACCTGGGCAGCAGGGAGCAGAGTCGGAACCCGGGCGGTAATGGCCGCGGATGCCAGGCTCAAAGAGCGCAGAGCACTAGTCAGCGCGCACAGGGCCATTGGATGGTCAGACGCCTCTGTACTGTACTCGCTCTTGCCTTTATCCAGAGGTTGGTGCTCTCGGATGACGTTTCATTCACGATGCCGTCGCTTTCCAATGACGCAAAAGAGGCGGGCACAGAACGGCAGCGCCGCAGGATACACGCTTTCTTTCCTCCCTAAAGAACAAGTTCGCAGCCAATCATCGGAGGGATCACAGGTCACGTGACTGAAAGACAGTCCCCGCCCCTCAGAGCCGTCAAAACAATTGCCTCGAGCGGCAGCCATGATAAATTTAAAGGGGCAGTACCCACGAAGGCCGCAGCCGGACCGGCAGACTGCAGGTGAGTCTTTAGGAGTACCCCTGAGGCTGAGAATTAGATTACACTAACTCTAATTTCCACATTCCGGGACAAATGAATAAGTCACTTTCTACTAACCTCACAAAACTTTAGACTGACTCAACAACTCCGCCCCCCCCCACCCCCGCGATTCTTCCCCGCCCCTCGGCGTCCAGACAGACAGTAGGACAACCTGCCCCGCCCCCTGTGGGAACCCCTGACTTGTCTGTGGGAACCCCTCGAGCTCGTCTTGGTCAGCGACTTTGCCCTCACTCACTCTGCCCTCACTCACTCTGCCCTTGCTCCCCCTCAGCCCTTGACGTTCTTACTCTGCCCTCAGTCTCGGCCCTCGGGGCAAGTTAGCAACTCCTGAATTGTAGGCCCCCAGGCTTGGGCAGCCTGCGCTCAGAGCCTTTCTCCATGACTCCACTGTGATCAGCAGATCTGCTGCGCTCCCCTGAACCATCCGGCACTTAAGGTGCCTGTTAGGTGATTATGTCAGACAAAGCAATGAAAGGAGGCTATTGCGGTAACCCTGTTGGGAATCCTAGCCAGGTCTCCCTTCTCAGGCACACCACACCCCTTGCTGCAGGTCTCGAAGTAAATCGGTCTTTCTTTCCCTGATTGGGAGAAAGCCACTCCTCAGAGCTGGGATGAGGAGACTGACTTAAGGCAGAAGGGCATTAGTACAAGTCTCTGAAGAACCTGCAGGCTGAAGCGGGGAGGGTGTTTGTCCTGGGTGGGGCTCTGTGCCAGGTCCTCTGAGAGGCTGTAAGGTGGTGACAGAGAAGGGGTGGGACTGCCGGACTTCTGGACTTTGGGCAGTACAAATCCTTCTAAATCCTTAGTTTCAGGTCAGAGTTTCTTCCGGGCTGTGGCCTGGGAGCCGCCTGAAGTCAAGGGCTTCTGCTCTGTATGCAGGTAAGGAGACTTTAGGGATGAATGTGGAGAAAGTAGGAAGACAGGTGGAGTTCGGGGGTGGGAGTGGGGGGGGCGGGGGCGAGTGAGGCCGGAAGTTTAGTTGGAAAGGAGTTCAGCAGGTTGGGAGGTGCTGGGCTTAGTGCCTTTGCTGATGCAGCCTGAAGACCTTCAACCTCCCAGAGCCCTGTAATGACCGCTGCTGTTTCCTCTCCCCGCTTCCCTAACCTTAGGTCCTTCTTTATAGGGACACTGCTTCTTGCACAGCTCTTCCACAATTCTTACAATTCTTCAGATCCCCCGCTTCCTCTTCCTAACCTATGCTCCCTCTCCAATGGTCCAGTCCTAAATTCCTCTAGCTCCAAGCCCACCTGATTGTTCTGCAGATCTTTATCCAAGTTGATTCCTCTTAACTCGCCTTAGTTTTATGGTTAGTGCTGTGCAATTCCTCCTCTTTACCTTGTCTCTTTCTTTCGTTTTTGTTTTGGTGTGGGAAGGGTGTTGGGTTTTTTTCCCAAGACAGGGTTTCTCTGTGTAGCCCTGGCTGTCCTGGAACTCACTCTGTAGACCAGGCTGGCCTCGAACTCAGAAATCCGCCTGCCTCTGCCTCCCGAGTGCTGGGATTAAAGGCGTGCACCACCACTGCCCGGCTTACCTCGTCTCTTTCATCAACTTAGTCACGTGGACTCCCATACTCTTTTTCCCTTCGTGTGGATGCCCACCAATCTCTAATAGTGTGTCTTTCCTCTTCACCACCTGAGCTTTGTGGTTTCTCTTTAGCCTAGGATGTCAGGCCTGGTGTTGGGGCAGCGGGATGAGCCTGCAGGGCACCGGCTGAGTCAAGAGGAGATTTTGGGCAGTACCAGGTTGGTGAGCCAAGGGCTGGAGGCCCTACACAGTGAACATCAGGCTGTGCTGCAGAGCCTGTCCCACACCATTGAGTGTCTGCAACAGGGAGGCCATGAGGAAGGACTGGTGCACGAGAAGGCCCGGCAGCTGCGACGGTCTATGGAGAACATTGAGCTGGGGCTGAGCGAGGCCCAGGTAAGAATCAGGAGCTATGCCAAGTGTTCCAGTTACCTGATGCAAGTTTGGGGTGATCTTGTCCTAGAAACTTGGATTTATTAATTCATTAAATATTCATTAAGTGACTACTGTGTGTCAACTCTTCTGCATGCTGGTGGTGGTGCATTACAGAACACCATGGGACAGTTCCTCTCAGAGCTGATATTATAGCTGAGAGAGATAGTGAGAGCACAGTTTAAATAAGTAAATGATTGGGGCTGGAGAGATGGCTCAGTGGTTAAGAGCACTAACTGCTCTCCTGAAGGTCCTGAGTTCAAATCCCAGCAACCACATGGTGGCTCACAACCATCTGTAATGAGATCTGAAGCCCTCTGCTGGTGTGTCTGAAGACAGCTACAGTGCACTTAGATGTAATAATAAATAAATCTTAAAAAAAAAAAATAAGTAAATGATTTACTGTGCCAGAGTGATCGATGCTAAGGACAGAACAAAGACAGAAAGAAGGGACGGGGCTGGAGAGATGGCTCAGGGGTTAAGAACACCGTCTGCTCTTCTAGAGGTCCTGAGTTCAAGACTCAGTAATGGTGGCTCATAATTATCTGTAATGGGATCTGATGCCCTCTTCTAGTGTGTCTTGAGGAGAGTGACAGTGTCCTCGGATGCTTCAAATAAATATATAAACCTTTAAGAAAGGAGGGAAGGGAGTAGGAAGAGGACCCAGAGCTGTCATAAAATGCCTCACCTAAAAGGTGACATTGGAGCAGAGAGGGTGAGGAGGCAAGCCGTGGGATAAAAGGTCCCAAGAAGGCAGGGCAGGTACACAGGCCTTGCTTAGAGCCTGGCTCGTGGCTTTAGTGATTTGCAGGGCTGCTGTGGATTTCTGCAGAGTGCACAGTGAGTGAGGGCACAAAGTAGATAACTCAGGAGGAGGATGCCATGGGAGACAGCCACAGTGTGGAGCTGGCAGGCTGTCCTAGGGTGGAGAGAGCTGTTGGGATGTGTGAGGAGTGATGGTATTTGGCCTGGGGTCATCTGCTCTCTGGATAAGAGTAGAACTAGAGACTAAGGGCAGAGACCTGGGAGGCCTGGGATAGGCTGCTGTTGTCTGGGTGAGAACTGGCAGTTTGGCATCTGATGGGCGTGGCAACAGCTGGGGTTACAGTATCTATTTAATTCCATTCACTTACGGATTTATTAATTTATTTTATGTATATGAGTACACTGTTGCTGTCTTCACACTCCAGAAGAGGGCATCAGCTCCAATTACAGATGGTTGTGAGCCAGCATGTGGTTGCTGGGAATTGAATTCTGGAAGAGCAGTCAGTGTAGAAGTTTTGTCTGCACCTATATCTATATACCCCCTGTAATCTTGGTATGTGTAGAGGCCAGAAGAGGCCATTAGATTCCCCTGGGACTGCAGTTACAGGTGGTTGTGAGCCAACATGTTGGGGCTAGGAATTGAACCCAGACTCTCAGGAAGAGCAACCAGTGCTCTTAATCACTGAGACATCTCTCCAGCCCACTCTCCAGCCCAGTATTTCTCAACTTGTAGGTTATAACCCTTTAAAGGTCAAATGACCCTTTCACAGGGGTCACATATCAGACATCCTGTGTATCAGATATTTACAATTCATAACATAGCAATATTAGTTATGAAATAGCAATGAAATAATTTTATGGTTGGGGGTTAGCCACAATGCAAGGAACTGCATTAAAGGGTCATAGGACGGTTGAGAGCCACTGCTCCAGCCCCTCAGAGTATCTTTATGGTAAATCTCTTGCTGCTCAGTCCTGCTTGTTGCTTCCTCTCTGTCCCCTAATGCTCTTATCCACAAGCCTGGAGCTCATATGATGTTCCCACATAGGTAATGCTGGCTCTGGCTAGCCACCTGAGCACAGTGGAGTCTGAGAAGCAGAAGCTGCGGGCCCAAGTACGGCGGCTATGCCAGGAGAATCAGTGGCTCCGGGATGAATTGGCAGGCACTCAGCAGCGGCTACAGCGTAGCGAGCAGGCTGTGGCTCAGCTAGAGGAGGAAAAGAAACACTTGGAGTTCTTGAGGCAGCTGAGGCAGTACGACGAGGACGGGCACGGCATGGTGAGCACGTGAGCCAGGCTCTGTGGGACCGCAGGCAGGGCAGCTGTCCCACAGGGAACATCAATGCTTAACGTCTTCCCACTTGGAAGAATTTATTTTCAGCCTTGATACTAACTCCAGATAACAGCAGGGGAAACAATCTTGACTTGCTCCATCAACTTACATTTTATGTGTACTCGTCTGGAGAGTGGGTCGGAAGTTCTTGTTCTCAGTTACCAGGATGTGCAGCAAGACAAGCAGTCAGACAGCTGGAACCCAGAATCCTAGGGAGAGCATAGCTCACTTTAGCAGGAGAGTCCCTACAGTCTTCTCTCAGTGGGCTGGTTCTTATGTATCCCTGTACCGTGTGAGGGCCGAGAGGAGGAGGCTATGAAAAGTACCTGCCTTCTCAGGTCTCTGCAGAACTGGGCTCACACATGAGGACACGGCTGTGACTGGACGAAGCAGCAAGCACAGTGTGGATGTGGCTCAGTCAGATATAGGGACTGCTGCATAGATAGGTCCCTGAGGGCTGGCATGGTCAGAAGGGTTCAGAGAGGAAGTAGGGTACAGAATTGGGAGGTAGTTATGACAGCACAGCACGTTCATTTAAGTGGGGTAGAAGTTGTGCTGGAGAAGGTGGGGAAAGAGGAGCTTTCTGGCATGGAGGAGGTGTTATAGTTAAGACTCCAGGGCTAGAGTGCTATTCTGTCCAGGGACAGTGAAGAGATAATTTACCTGGGACACAGAGATGAGCCTGATAGGAGGGTTTGGAGTCTCTGTGTCAGGCCGCCATTCCTGAAGAAGAAAAGTACATTTTCCATTGTGGAAATGTGTTAGACAGTAAGGGCTGGGCCCTAAGCCCACACTGACCAAAGGGAGATGGTAAGCCCAAGGCAGAGCTAGACACTTGGGTACATATCAGTAAGAGCAGACATACTCCTTCCCCTCAGGAGAGACAGGATAGACATATAATCAATGTAAGTGCACAGGGATCGCATGGCTATAATTATAAAAGGTGGGTATTAGAGAGAGGGAGAATAGAGTGTTAGAGAACTTTCTGGATGAGAAATAGAGTTATGTGATTTTGTCTACGACATCCCTGGCTTTTACATCTAGGAGGCCTGTGCATGACTGGTCAGCTGCTGGTCTTCAGCTCCATTGGTTGGTGGTTTGTGGTGTAGAGGAACCCCTGAAGAGGCCATTGGGGCCTGGCATGCTGTCCCTTTTCTTCCAGGAGGAGAAGGGAGGAGATGCTACGAAAAGTTCCCTAGATGACCTCTTCCCCAGTGAGGAGGAGGAGGACTCCAGCAACGACTGTGAGTCTGCCTGTGGGGCTGTGGGGGGCATAGGAAGCTGCTTCAAGCTGTGACCCTGTCTAAGCAGGATCTCCACATCCAGAGATAAGGTCTCCACTTTGTAGACCGAGCAGATTCCAGACTAGGACTTGAGTCCCTCCTTCCCCTGTACCCATCAGCATTTAATGAGTATGCTGTGCACTAGGGTTACCAACATGAAAGTAAGTTCGCAGTCTAACAGAGAATAACCCTGGGCTGGAGCCACATGGATTCCTCAAGCCTTTCATGTTTTTGCTTTGCTGGACATCCCTAGCAAATGTTGGTTGAGTGACTTACTGAGGGAATAACTAGGATTGTGATGGGCACAGGTGCAAGGGTGTGGTTAAGAGAACAGCAGTGGTGTGGAGTCTCCTTTGAGAGCCTGGTGGGAGCAGCCAAGAGACAAGGGATGGGTAGGGAGGGCAGGCCTCTCAGAAAATGCCTTGTCTTTTTTGGGATGAGTTAGTGTCCCGTGGCCAGGGTGCTGCAGCGGCCCAGCAGGGTGGATATGAGATCCCAGCAAGGTTGCGGACCCTGCACAACCTGGTCATCCAGTATGCAGCTCAGGGTCGCTATGAGGTGGCTGTGCCACTCTGCAAGCAAGCGCTAGAGGACCTGGAACGTACATCTGGCCGAGGTCACCCTGACGTGGCTACTATGCTCAACATCCTGGCTTTGGTGTATCGGTGAGCACCACCGTCCTCTGTTGTCTGTAGCAGCTTACAGCCTTCCTTCTTCTCCTCTCTGTTGGGCTTCCCAGGTCTACCTTGCAAACAAGGCTTTGTCCCCCACACTGGAATCCTCACTTCCTCCAATCTTGAACCCTCTGCCTTAGAGAATACTCATCTCTTAGACTTTCTCTTTCTCTGGCCACTCTGGAGAGAGTGTGTGTCTCATTCAGTTTGTGGCTCCTGCTTTTGAGGACTTGTGGCTTCCTCTTGAGATGGCAGTGTCTGCAGCCTGGTGTGTCAGGAAGCTTCCTTCCTGTCCTCCTCTCTCAGTGTGCCTCATTTCTCTCGAAAGAAGGGAGGAAGGAGATGGTATGGGGACAGAGTTCATGCTCATGCTCATCCTTTCTGCTGCTTTTCAGGGACCAGAATAAGTACAAGGAGGCTGCTCATCTGCTGAATGATGCCCTCAGCATCCGGGAGAGCACCCTGGGCCGGGACCATCCAGCCGTCAGTATCCCTGCCCACTCCCTCCCCTCTGTCTCTGCTGTCTTGGCCTTAGTCTTCTGTGTGCAACCCTCAGTCTACTTACCACTACTTAGGAAGGAGGCTCGAGAGCTTTCAGCCTCTGTCCAGTTGTTCTCAGTTGTCCTCAGTTCTCTGAGGCCCAGTGACTCCTCTTTATGTTGCTTACATTTTATGTTAGTGTTTAGCAGTTGTACAGAATAACAGGTTTAATTGAGACATTTTCTTTCAAAAAGTTCTTTTCTCTTTATTTTATTTTTATGTGTCTAGGTAGTTTGCCTGCATATATATCTGTGCACCATGTGTATACAGCACCTATAGAGGCCAGAAGAGAGCATCCTCTATGGGCACAGGGAATTAAATGAGGGTTCCGGGAAGAGCAGCTGTGTACATAGCCTCTGAGCCGTCTCCCCAGCATGTGTATAAAGTACTCAGACCACATCTGTCCCTCCTTACTCCCACCTCCCCTCATGGGTTTTTAGGAACCCAGGGCCTTGTGATGTTAGAGCAACAGTCTCCTGCCGAGCTTGGACTCGGTGAGGCAGTACATCTAGACCTTCGACTTTCTTTTTATAACAAGTGTTTTTTCTTGGAATTTAATTTATAATTAATATATCTTCCCTATACATATAACCCCCTGAAATGTAACGAGACAACACTCTAATAAATATGAGACAGAATGTAATTTTTTGATTATATAATTCACACAGTACAATGTAAAAAATAGCTGAGTACAACTTCCTAGAAAATATAACAAAATAATATGATGTTGGACAGAGAAACACTGTCTCAAAAAAAAAATCTGATGTTGGATTTATAGAACTGCTAAGACAAAATGCAGAAGCCATATGGACAGCATTTTATTACTAATATAACAGCTTTTTTCCCATGGCCCTGGTTGCTTTGGAACTTGCTATGTAGACCAAGCTGACCTTGTACTCACAGGAACCTGCCTGCTTCTGCCTTTTGAGTGCTGGGATTAAAGGCATGCGTACCATGCCTGGCCTAAAATGCAGCATTATTATAAGTATTCACAGGCCATTTTTATTTGTATGAAAGAGGAAGAGTCTACAAATTTGGGCTGGCAAGATGGCTCAGGCAGTAAAACTGCATGTTTCCAGGCCTGATGACCTGAGTTCAATCCCCAAACTTACATGGTGGAAGGAAGGACACATACATACATACATACTTACATGCATACATACATACATACACATACATACACTTTTTTGTTTATTTGTTTTTTGTTTTTTTGAGACAGGGTTTCTCTGTGTAGCCTTGGCTGTCCTGGAACTCACTCTGTA
>NW_022196909.1:61243248-61276256 GCF_008632895.1 Mastomys coucha | reverse complement strand
CAGGGTTTCTCTGTGTAGTCCTGGCTGTCCTGGAACTCACTCTGTAGACCAAATATGCCTGCCTCTGCCTCCCAAGAGCTGGGATTAAAGGCATGCGCCATCACTGCATACACACACATTTAAAAGCTTTGAAAATAAAAAGTTGGTAGCTGGAGGTGTGGCTCTACAGGAGAGTGTACTGCTTTTTCAAAGGACCCGGCTTCAGTTCCCAGAACCCACATCATGTGACTCAAAGCATCTGGCAACTCTGGTCTCCTATATCACATCACTCACACATACTCACACACACACACACACACATTCATACATACTCACACACACTCACAGACACACATATACACACAGATACACTCACAACACACATAGAGACACAGACACATACACTCACACACACGCATATATACACACAGATACACACACAGACACATATACACACACATACACAGATACACATACACATACAGACACACACATACAGACATACACACACACAGACACACATGTCGTTAAGAACTTTTTTAAAAGATAAAGTTCTAAAAAACAGCTTTAAATAGGGACAGAGTGCCAAGCATTTGATGGGTTGCCCAAGTTGAGAAAATGAGCTATAACAGCCTTGGAAATGAGGGGACCTTGTGAGAACAGTTCCCTGCGATGTCCTGTTAGCTAGGCAGGGATGCTGCATGTCGGCAGCACCAAGATCTTGACCTCCTCCCAGTGATGCTGGTGCTTCTGCCCCTTGTCTCAGGTCCGGGGTGTCCCAGAGTCTCCAGAATACTATAACACAAGCAGTCTCCATGGCTTTCCTACTGGACTGCAGCCAGAAACCACCATCAGAAATTTTTCGAAGTCCCTCTAGAGGGCGATACCCTCACCCCATAGAGCTTCAGCCATTCTGTTCATAGTTTCTCTTTCCAGACTTTGGCTCTGGTGGTACAATGTCTCTGTCTGTGTCCTTTTTGAAGTTATTTCAGGGGCCGAGGTGGGGAAGAGTTGTCCAGAGGTCAGAGGACAATCAGCTTGCTGGAGATGGTTCTCTGTGCCCTGTGTGCCCTGTGAATTTAGGTCCACAGGCTTGGCAACAAGCATTTGTCCCTGCTGAGCCACCTGGAGGGTCAGCCTTTGCAGAACTGGTGTGTGATAGGGGTTGGCCTTCTTTGCAGGTGGCTGCCACACTCAACAATCTGGCTGTACTGTATGGCAAACGGGGTAAATACAAGGAGGCGGAGCCACTGTGCCAGCGGGCACTGGAGATCCGAGAGAAGGTGCCCACCTCCTTCCTCACCCTCCCCTTTACGGGCTTCCTATCTTCATCCCTCTCTTCCTTCTCCCCCTCGTGTGCATGCACACACACACACAGCATGGTCATTTATCGCCTCCTTTGCTCTTTCTCAGGTCTTGGGCACCGACCATCCAGATGTGGCAAAGCAGCTGAACAACTTGGCCCTCCTATGTCAAAACCAGGGCAAGTACGAGGCAGTGGAACGCTATTATCAGCGGGCATTAGCTATCTATGAGAGCCAGCTAGGGCCAGACAACCCTAACGTAGCTCGGACCAAGAATAACCTGGTAAGGAAGGAAGAGACAGGAGGGTAGAAGGAGGGGGTGGGAAAGGCCTCCCACGTGGGTCCTGGACTCAGAAAGCATCAGAATGGAGCACACACACTCCTTGACCAACTTGGTGTCTGTCTCTATGACTGCCTCTGAGAATGAAGGGTCTGCTTCATTCTGCTGCCAGAGGTTCCAGTCACAGTAGGAGTCGGGCAAGAATAACTTTAACCCCACAGTGAGAACAGGTTGAATGAGTAGGGTCTTGGGAGACAGATGCCAAGAAGTGGAGCTGTCTGAGTCTGGCCAGACCTGCCTCTTTCCATCTCTTGCTCCTGGGTTTCTGCTGCTGTCTCCTAGGCTTCCTGCTACCTAAAGCAGGGCAAGTACTCTGAGGCTGAGACTCTATACAAAGAGATCCTGACCCGTGCCCATGTGCAGGAGTTTGGATCTGTGGATGGTGAGTGGTAAGGTCTGGGGGTAGGGCTAGATTGGGGACCACACACAGGTAGTAGGGAAAGCCACGCCCCTTCAGTCCAGCTCCATTGGCTGTGGGTTCTAGATCCCCATATAGTGTCCAGGTCTGTTCTCTTACCCTCTCACGCAATATCTCATCCCCAGATGACCACAAGCCAATCTGGATGCATGCTGAGGAGCGGGAGGAGATGAGCAGGGTGAGTAGTACCACCCCTGGACTCTGGCTTCAGTCTGCCTTTGATTAGCTACTCACTCCCTTGCCCGGCCATCAGTGCCCAGTTCCTTTCCCGACCCAGTCTGCACTTAGCCTGTGCCTACCTGCCTCCTAGCATCTTTCTGTTCTCATCCCCAGAGCCGGACCCGTGAGAGCGGTTCGCCCTATGCAGAGTATGGAGGGTGGTACAAGGCCTGCAGAGTAAGCAGGTGAGCTGCCAGGGGTCAGAGGGGGAGTCTGTGAGGCTCCTCCATCCAGCCTCCACTTTCTCTCAGCCCTTTCTCTGCCCCTCTCCTGTCCTTTCGCATTCTGTTTTGTAGCACTTAAATGTATGCAAGGGCCTGTGTATGCTTGGCAAGTGCTCTGCTCCTGGGCTGTGTTCTCACTCCATTTCTTATCCTTCTCCCTGCAGCCCCACAGTGAACACTACTCTGCGAAACCTAGGGGCTCTGTACAGGCGCCAGGGAAAGCTGGAGGCAGCCGAGACCCTGGAGGAATGTGCTCTGCGCTCCCGGAAACAGGTCAGAAGCCCACACCACAGGACATGCATCTCTGTAATCCTGGTGCTTGGGAGGCTGAGGTAGGCGGGAGTTCCAGGCTAACCATGGCCTTTACTAAGATCCTGTATCAGGGATGGCTAGCTCAGTAAGTAAGAGCACTTGCTGCTGTTGCCCAGCACTCAGGATCCGTCCTAGCACTCATGTCAAGCAGCTCACCATGTCTGTAACTCAAGTTCTGGAGGATCCAATGGTCTCCAGCCTCCATGGGTACTGCATGCATGTGATGCACATATATCACCCAGGCATGCACACATGCACACACACACACACACACACACACACACACACACACACACATAAAATAAGGTAAATACAATTTTTTTTCTGAGACAGGGTTTCTGTGTATATCCCTGGCTCTGTAGACTCTATTGAACTTTATCTGTATCTGTAGACCAGTCTCAGACTCAGAGATCCGAGATCCTTCTGCCTGCCTGTTTTCCAAGTGCTAGGATGAAAGGTGTGCATCACCACCACCCGGCCGATAAATACATCTTTAAAAAAGACCCTGTCCCAAAGAAAAATAGAAATCCAGATGGGATGGCTAAGAAGGAAGGGCCTGGGGACAAGGACTCAAGGGACTACTTGGGTTCTTGTGCATGTGCTAGAGGAGGACCAAGTCATATGGCTCTGGTGGTTTGTAAGAATGTCCTTACTCGGGCTGGAGAGAGGGCTCAGCGGGTAAGAGCACTGACTGCTCTTCCAGAGGTCCTGAGTTCAATTCCCAGCAACCACATGGTGGCTCACAACCATCTGTAATGGAATCCGATGCCCTCTTCTGGTGTGTCTGAAGCCAGTTACAGTGTACTTACATACATAAAATAAATCTTTTTGGTTTTTCAAGACAGGGTTTCTCTGTATAGCCCTGGCTATCCTGGTACTCACCAGGCTGGCCTCAAACTCAGAAATCCACCTGCCTCTGCCTCCCAAGTACTGGGATTAAAGGCGCGTGCCACCACTGCCCCACCTAGTAAATCTTAAAAAAAAAAAAAAAAAAAAAAAAAAAAAAAAAAAAAGAATGTTCTCACTCCAAACTTGCCCTTTGTGTCAGGGTACAGATTTAAGATTTCTTTCATAGCTGGTATGGTGGCTTGTTCTTGTGATTTCAATACTCGGGAGGTTGAGGCACAGTAGTTACTGTGAGTTTGAGGCAAGCCTGGGCTTCATGTAGCTTAAGCTATGGAGTAAGGCCTTGTCTTAAAAAACCAAGCCAGGGCAGGTGTGAGCTGACTTAAAAGTGACCATAGCTACTCCATATAAGTCTGTGTAAGGATGTACTGTAACCACACTAGGCAAATCGGTTTATTCATTGAGTGAGGTGCACAATAAGGAGGGAATAATGTCCTTGCAGTGGCTGCTTATAGAAAAGAGAGCAAGCTGCAGCCTGGGACTTAAGGAGTGTGAGGCTAGCTTCTTCCTTTTCCTTTGTTCTTAATTTATTCTTCTCTCATATATTATATCCCAACTGAAGTCTCCTCCCTATTCTTCCTCACCTCCCAGGGCTAGCAAGCAAACACGGGCACAGACCCTCAGATCGAGGCTGGGCAAGGCAAGGCAATGTGAGGGAAAGTCAGAGACAGCCTCTGCTCCCAGTGTTAGGAACCCCACAAGAATGCCAAGCTACACAACCACAACATGTATGCAGAGGATCTAGCTCAGACCCATACAAGGCTCTCTGATTGTCTCTTCAGTCTCTATGAGCCCCTATGAGCCTCATAGGGATGTAGTGGATTCTGTGAGCCATGTTCTTGTGATGCCCTGAACCCCTCTGGCTGCTACAGTCCTTCCTCCTCCTTATCTGAGGGGTTCCATGAGCTCTGCCTGATGTTTGCCTGGGGCTTTCCATCTGCTCCCATCAGCTACTGGATGAAGTTTCTCTGATGATGATTATGCTAAGGCTCCAGTCTACAAGTACAGCAGAATATAATATAACCAGCATTCATTTCATTGCTTTTTTTTGCCAGTCTTATTTGATTCTCTCCTAGGTCTCTGGGCATCCAGCCTCTGGTTCCTGGCCCTCCAGGCAGTGTCAGGTGTGGGCTCCCACTTGTGGCATGGGTCTCAAGCTGGACCAGTTATTGGTTGGCCACTCCCATGAGTTCTGCACCACCTTTATCCCAGCACATCTTGTAGGCAGGACAAACTGTAGGTAGAAGGTTTTGTGTCACAGTCCCTCCACTTTCCAGTTATAGAAGGTAGTTGGGGCTCTGTCTCCCAGCACTCGGAGTCTTTGCTAGGCTCACCCTCATAGATTCCAGAGTTTCCATTACACAAGGTGCACAAGGTTTCTAGGTCACCCCTCAAACGATCCTCATTTCCAGTCTTCTCTCTCAGTATTTGTTGTTTTTAAAGCCAGGCAGTGGTGGTGCACGCCTTTAATCCCAGCACTTGGGAGGCAGAGGTAGGCAGATTTCTGAGTTTGAGGCCAGCCTTGTCTACAGAGTGAGTTCTAGGACAGCCAGGGCTACACATAGAAACCCTGTATCGAAAAACCAAAAAAAAAAAAAAAAATTTATTTTATGTATGTGTGTGTGTGGGTGTGTGCGCGTGCGTGCGTGTGCGTATTATTTTGTCTGCACATTTGTCTGCATTTATACAGTGCTCACTGAGGTCTGAAGAGGGCACTGGATCCCTAGCTCTGGGGTTATTTGTAAGCTGCCATGTAAGTGCTAGGAACTGAATCTGTGTCCTCTGGAAGAGCAGCCACTGCGTTAGGGCTGGGCTGTGTCCCTAGCATCTCCTCTTTCTTCCAGGGTACTGACCCTGTCAGTCAGACCAAGGTGGCAGAGCTGCTTCGGGAAGGAGATGGTAGAACTACCATCCAGGAGGGCCCTGGGGACAGTGTGAAGTTCGAGGGAGGTGAAGATGCGTCAGTGGCTGTGGAGTGGTCAGGGGTAAGTGCTCACTCCCACTGCCTGGCCTGCCTTGGTGGGCACTGAGAAACTCCGAGGCTGTCCTTCTCCAAGCTTATACAGGGTCTTAGTCATATAGTCTCCACCAGTTAGCCCATCCTTTCAGGCCTGTCCCTGGGAATCTGCTCTTGACAAGCCATTGTTTTCAATCACTGGGCTTCAGGGATGGGGACATGTGCTGAATAAATGGCAGGAATAGACCTACAAGCTGGGTGACATGGAATCCTTATGTTCCTAATGCCTGCCTCTTCCCAATAGGACGGCAGCGGCACCCTCCAGAGAAGTGGCTCTCTGGGTAAGATCCGTGATGTGCTTCGTAGAAGTAGTGAGCTCCTGGTGAGGAAGCTCCAAGGGACTGAGCCTCGGCCTTCCAGGTACATGACAAGGTTGAGATATGACAAAGCAAGACAGCAAGCCTGCTGTCTTGGTGCTGGAGAAATGTGCTAGAGTGCCCTACACAGAGGAGCAAGGGGCTGGCCTCACTTCTCTCCTTCTCCCTTGTAGCAGCAACATGAAGCGAGCAGCCTCGCTGAACTACCTGAACCAACCCAATGCAGCCCCCCTCCAGGTGAGAGTGCAGCTCCAGGGGCAGCTGGGAAGGTGGCCTGGGAGACTGGAGCTCTTCAGGAGGCAGGCTGACAGCATGGTATCAGAGGCATCAAGAGACAGTGGCAGTGGTAGGCATATGTCTAACCCCACAGCTGAGGAAGCAGAGGCAAGTGGGTCTCTGCATTTAGAGCCACCCTGGTCTACAGAGTGCTAGCACAGCCAGGGCGACAGAGAAACCCTGTCTTGAAAGAGATGAGAGAGACAGAGAGAATGACAGAGAGAGATACAGAGAGACAGACACACGGAGAGAGGTTCTAGCCAGACTATTCAGTCAGAATTAATCAGCAGAGTACCGGCCACTGGTGCTCTCTAAACTGGAATGACTTCGAGTCGCTGGCCGTGTCACATACAGTCCTATTCCTTACCTTGAGGTCTCTCAGTGAGGACATGAGAACACCCACAGCATGAAGCCTCCCTTAGAGAAAGCAGCAATGCTGTTTCAGCACAGCGACCTCTTGGATCAGCTCGCTCACCACAGTGCTACAAGCCAGCATTCTTGGGTTTCTTCCCCATGCTCCTCCAGCAGACTGTGCCTAAACAAAGTCCTAGACCTTAAGTTGAGGTTAGACATTCTATCTTTGGTCCAGAGAGAGCGCACTCTCTGCAGGACAGGCAGACTCCAGGAATCCACAGTGATGTGTGGCTGCTGGTCTCTTTCAGGTCTCCCGTGGCCTCAGTGCCAGCACCGTAGACCTTTCTTCAAGCAGCTGACATTCGACTCCCTCTTCCAGTCTTCTGGGTCCTCACAGCCCTAAAAGCATTCCCCATGGCTCAGGTCTCTTCCCCAGCTCAATAGGGTGGTGAAGAGGGAGCAATTTATGTGGAAGATTGCTGCTTCTAAGGTCTAGGCTCCTTCTCCAGACGCCCCCGACATCGGAAGGGCACTCAGGATAATATGCTCTCTACTTTGGAGTCCTCTAGAGTAGCTGACTGAGGCTCCCAAAATGGGGGAAAGTGGGTCTGCACCTCAGGGATGCGCCTGCTGCTGGCTTTTCTGGTTTGGGGCTGGCCAGCTGAACTGCCTTGCCCTGGCCTCTTTCATCCTCTGCTGCCTCACTTCAGGTCCACGTATTTCAGTTTCTTTAATAAATGAACCAGGTACCATTTTGTGTCTTGAGTCTTGTCTGGAGACTGTTAGGGCCCTTCACAGAAGACTGCGGGCTGTGGTGGTGTGCAGGGCTGTTGAATTCTCGGCTTTCTCTGTTCCCTCCGTGTTTGTACCCTCTATAGCAGGGCCTGGAGGAAGGCATCTGGGGGATGGGGAAAGAGGCGCACAAGAAGAAGGTGCTGTGGACTGGGTTGTCAGGGACATGTGGTGGCCATGTGGCAGGACCCTGGAGTCCTGGCGCCACTTCTCCTGCCTGTGAGGCCCTCTGTGGCTTCCTTCCCTCCTCCCAGCTGCTTGGGGGAAGGGAGGTCTAAGCAGGCCTGGGGGGCCCTCCAGAGCCAGAAGGGGGACAAGGCGCTAGCTATCCATCCTCTCTTGCATATCCTGGAGGCCTGTCAGCAGCTGGGGCCCATCTTCTAAAGCTTGACTTCTTCTGACCCGCCTCCCACACCCCTTGCTGCTTTCACAACAAGAAAGAATGTGGGGGTGGTGGCTGGGGGTGGAGGGTGCCTAGAACAAGGGCTGCGTTGGGCCTCCCCACAGCTGGAGATTTGGCCATGCCCTGACACAGCCCAGACTGCTTGGAGATGGACTTGGGATGAATGTCTGTTTAATAGCTCTCATTGGGGGTCAGAGCCAAGTGTTTCTACCTTGGGGTCAGATTTGTCCAGTGTCACGCACACCCCTCCCAGTCCTTGGCTCTATCTGTTCCACAGGGCACCACAGCTGTGCCCTCCCTGTCTTCTTCCGAGACATCCTGGCTATGCTCTCCTTGTTTTCTTCCGAGACACCCTGCTGGTCTGTCTCTTGCAGCACTTTGGGTTGCTTAACTCCACCAACTTGGAGAATACTGGGCAAACTATTGCGCCAGATCTCCAGGTAGGTTCAGAGACCATCCTTCCTAAGGGGCCCATGGAGTCCTGAGAGTCACTTTGGTTCTTTTGTGTCCTGGTGGATAGATTACGGTGGGAACAACACCCAGGTCTCTCCCGCACTCCCCTGAGACTGCCACTGCCGCCCCCCGCCCCCTCATCCCTCTCCAGATCCTTCCCTCTACTGCCAGCTCCTCCCCTCGACGGCGGGGAAGGGGGCGTCAGGGGGCGGGGCGCCGTGCAGGCGGAGAGGAGGGGGCGTCGGGGGCGTGGCTTGGCGGCGGCGGCGGCGCGCTCGAGGGCTTGGATGTACGGGGCGCGCGCGGCTCCAGCTCCGGACGCCTCGGGTTCGGGCTGTAGCTGCTGGGGCGGCCCCCGCGCTCCGGTCCGTGCGCCCGCTCACCGTGCGCCTTGTACCTCGTTGCTCGTCTGCAGCCAGCCAGGATGGGAGCCCGCCCGCTGCCTCTGCTCAGAGCCCTGCTTCTGCAGCTGCTGGCCGGTGAGTCTCCCCCCCAACCCCCCCAGAACCGGGAGGATTCGGGCTGAGCTTTGAGAAGCGCGGTAGACCCGGGGGGCTGGAAGGGCCCTGGGGAGGTGGGCTGAGCCGTTGGGGAGGTGGAGAGGTTCGCTGGGGGCTGGAGGATCCGGGGTTGGCGACGCCCCCTACGCGGTAGCGACACGGTGCCCTGGGGCGCGGGGACGCGTTTGCTGCGAGTTCTCCCCGCCCGATCCGAGAGTTTGTTCGAGCGTTGCCCGGAGTCGCCGGCTCCGGAGCTCTGCCGAGAGCTCCTTTTCAGAGGAGCAGCGCCCTCCCATCCCGTGAGAGGGTGCGGACACCTGGGAATGCCCCGGGCCTTGGAGCCCAGAGGAGGGGGACCGGCCTGGCTCCCGATCCTGACCGAGCTGACATGGGGCACGCCTGGCGCGGAGCTTTGTTACCTATGCCGGCCCGACGCGCCCGGTCCCTCTCTGCAAGTTCCGGGGCAAAACTGGAACCCCAGATGGTTCCGCGGGAGAGGGCAGATTAGATTGAGAAGTGCCTCATCTCCCCCCCCCCTCCTCCAACTAGGCCCGAGCCTTGAGCCTACTCGGTGCCAGGGTCGTGTCCCGGGAGTGGAGGGTCCCAGGCTGTAGTGGTGACTAATGAGTGAAGGCCGCTGCCAAAATCGGGCATGGCCGGCTTGCCAAGGTGCAGACGGGCTTTGCTCTGCTGTTTCCTGGATTTTCATCCTGTCCGTGTTCTCAGAGGAAAGGATTCTCTCTCTTCCTAAGGGCAGAAAGGCAAAGAAGAAAAAAACGAAAAACAAAAAAACCTCTGGCTTTTCGTGGAGGGCCTCTTTACTTTGGTGAGGGTGTGGCCCCCCCCCCCATCTCTAGGGCAAACAAGGGGCACCCTGTCCCGCAGGAGTTCTTTTTCCTGGCTGATCACACCTGAGAGTCAGTCACAACTAAGGTGTTGTAAGTGATTTAACCGGAAATTGCCAAGCTACCCAAATACCCAGTCTGCTAGTCCCAATCGGAAAGAACCAAAGGACTCCTCCTTAGACAAAACTACCAGTGGTGGTCTGCGGAAACAGCCCTTTTTGGGGAGACATTCTGCCCGGGGGATTGTCTTAGCCATTAACCTAAAGAGAACTTAACCGTTCCTTTAAAGAGTTCTAGCCAGGAGGTCAGCATCAGGGAATTGTCTGCTGTCGTCTTCCTGACCAGCTGTTGAGGGTTTAGGAGGCCAGAGAATGAAAGTCTCTCCCACTCCCAGTTGTAAAAAAAGAGGTAGGCACAACCTAAAACAACCAGTTCTGGGAATTCCAAACCTGGTGTTTCTGGAGTTGCCCCATGTTCCTTATGTGTGGGGTAGTGATTGCTCATGGCAAAGTCCCACATCTGCTCCCAGAAGAAGTATGCATGGTTTTTTTTTTGTTTTTTTTTTTACACAGCCAGGATTAGGATGAGGGCCCAGCCATATGGGCAAGCAGCCCCAGCTCACAGGCCTCCTGGGCTGGCTGGTGGGTTTTGGTGTGTGTAGCTCTGCTGGATGTAGCTGTATTTGGTGCTGCGGTTTAGCTTTCTAAAGTCAAAGGCAAGTTCTGGTGGAGATGGCCCTTGCTCAGCAGCACTGAATTGCCAGTTTCTTCAATGAGGACTCTGATGTTCAAGATGTGAACTCAAGTGGTGGGTGTCCTGGGGAGGGTGAGTGTGAGCCGGGGGTTGGATAGGCGGGAGCTGGGGGGTGTCCCCATAAAGAAACATTTTAATGAGAGCCTTAAATCAGTTCCACCAAATGTGCCTTGGTGTGAAACCTATCCGTGTGCTGTAAACCATTTCAGCAGAGGCGCCTGCTCTTCTGAGATCCAGGGACTCTACCCACCCCAGATGCATGTCTTCAGGGGACAAGGAGGTTTTAATAGATCGAAGCACATTTCCCCATCTTGTTGTTTAACTGTGTCATTAACTGAAGCTGTAGGGAGACCTCACTGTAAACTAGGCTGGGGCTAGGGACCTAGCCCCAGGTTTGTGGAGTCAATCATTTTTGAAGTTTGGGTAATTATGCTGTAAATACCCGAGTTACTTTCCAAATCTTGAGATCCCTGCGGTGATAAGTATGGTGGAGGAGGAAGAGAGGGCTTAAAGTCGGGAACCCAGAGCCCCCTATCCCCCCTTTTAGACAGTCTTATGATATGCTCCCAGGCTGGCCCTAGGCTCATTTGTGTAGTACTCCTTAGCCTAGAACTCATGATTCTCCTGCCTTAGCCTCCAGAGAATTGGGATTAGAGGATAGTAGGACCACACCTGGCCAGAACCTGGGCTTTTTGTTCTTGTCATTAGATTATTTTTTATATTTATTTGTGTGTGTGCTCAAGTTCAAGTGTACGAATCACGTGCATGTGTCACAGTGCACTCGTGGAGATCAAAAGACGACTGACTGACTGACTGACTGACTGGGATCCGTTCCTTCATTTTGTTGGTCCCAGGGATGTTAATCAGGTTGTCATGCTTGGTGGTGGTGCCTTTCCCTGCTGAGCCATCTTAGACCTGACTCTTTGGTCATGTGTGTTCTCTCCCTGCTCCTGTTTTCCACCCTGCTCCTTGGCTCTCCAGGCTTTTGCATCTCTGGAAACAGTCCTCCATTTCTGGATACACTGTAGTGAGAGCTGGGTTTCCCAGCACCCTGTAGCCTATAATTCAGGCCTGGGATTTGCTTTTTATCAGCGGGAGAGGGCACCTTCACAGAGGGTGTGGTCAGAGCAGCAGGGATTGACAGCTGAGGCTGTGGACCTGTGATCTAGGCAAATTTCTTTCTTTCTTTCTTCCTTCCTTTCTTTCTGTCTGTCTATCTAACTATCTATTTATCTATCTATCTGTCTATCTATCTGAGGCAGGGTTTCTCTGTGTAGCCCTGGGTGTTCTGGAACTTGCTCTGTGGACCAGGCTGGTCACAAGCTCAGAAATCCACCTGCCTCTGCCTCCTGAGTGCTGGGATTAAAAGTGTGTGTGCCACCACCACCTGGCCCAATATACCTTTCCAGCTTTATAATTTCAACAATAAATATATCTTACCTGCTGGAAAACTGCATTTTAGCCAGCTGGTCTGTTTTCTGTCTCCTAAAACATATGTGTGTTTTTCTATTCTGGGCCATTCAGTTCCCTGGTGTATGACTTACCTCCGCTCATCTTTCTTCTCTTCTGCCTGGGCCCAACTCTTAAGTCTTCCTGGAACAGCCAGCCTGAGAATCAATCAATCCATCAATCAATCAGTCAACCAACCAATCAATCAATGTATCTATTAACCAGCCTGAGAGAATCTGTCTGTCTGTCTGTCTATCCATCCATCCATTCATGTTCTCAGGGTAGCCTACACTAGCCTTGACCTTGCTATGTAGTCAAGGATGGCTTTGAACTTCTGATCCTCCTGCCTGTACTTCCCTAGTGCCACAATTACAGGTGTGCCAATTTTATGCAGTACTGGGGTTCAAATCCAGGGCTTCCAGCATACTCGGCAAGCAGTCTAACTGAGCTACCATAGACTTTCTCATTCTAAATTTACCCTCTGTATTTTTGTCCCAGTTGGATTTCCCCTGTAGAATTCCTTTAGTATGAAGCCTTATTTAGAGTGGGTCCTTACCCAGGACAATTAGAAAAGGGAAGGAAAAGGTAACTCAAGGAGCAGAGTTCAGCCTCTCCTTTTCATCCTAGGCATTGTGGGATGCGGTGGGATGGGGGATGGGTGGGGGGTCTGTGTGTCCAACCTCTCTGGGGTTGCATTGCTTGGTATTCCTCTGGTGACCTGCACCATCATGGTGCAATCAAGGGAACAGACACTTTCCCTGTTCCCTGGCGAGCTCTTCTGACTTTTGGTGTGGTGTTTCTGGCCCCATAGAATTCTGGGCATGGACAGCTGCCTCTACCTGCAGGAACTGTCTTGCTCCAAGAGGCTATGGATGAAGAACTAATGCAGAGACTGTGTGGACCTAGACATTCTGCAGGTTTACCACTCAGAGCCCTAGCTATATGAGTGACACTAGAGTGATACAGTCATCCCTGAGCGAGTAAGGCAGGATCACAAACTGGGCTTTTTGGAGTCCAGATTGACTTCAAAGTCATGGTCCCACTTTCCAAACCTCTCAGGCGCCAGGAGTACAAGCCTGAGAGCATGCTCTGATGCGGTGAAGTCCCATATCTCTACAGGGCCTATGTAGACATCCTGCGTGTATAAGAGAAACTTAAAAACGGCCTTTGCTGTTGTGAATGTGCCAGTGGGCCAAGCTTTGTGTAGGAGGTGAAGATTTTAAGATGTGCACTAAGGAACTTTGTTCCTGCGAATATTTCTTGGAATGAGTCATAGATTATTACTTTACTATTTATTTATTGTATGTGTGGATGAACTTGTGGAAGTCAGAGGGTCATTTTCAAGAGGGTAATTTTCTCTTCCATGTGGCCCCAGGGTCACAGGCCTCAGGTCATCTGGATTGGTAGTAGGTACCTACCCATTGGGCCATCTTCAATGCCCCTAATATGTAAATTTAAAGGCTATGGTATTTTGGGTTTGATTTTAATTTGATTTTGTTACAAAACTTGCCAATGTTTGCAAACTCTGGGAGGTGTGTAAAGTTGAATAATGAGTTTTGGATCCTTTTAGAATCACTGCTTTTCCTGAAGGAATTGGTTTGTTTGTTTGTTTGTTTTTTTATCAAGGAAAGCTGTTGAAGGGCAGCTTTTTAGGAGCCATTGAGGGAGGCTTTGCTCCCCGGCTTCCACAGCCGTTGTGTTGCCCGGCTTTCATATTGGGAGTTAAGAGATTGCACGAGTGTGTATTTAAGCCAGCTTCCGGGAGCCGTGTCTGGGACAGAGGCTGGCTGGTTAGAGCTCTTATACTGAAGCCAAGATCAGTTTAAGGCCAGGGACTCAGGCTTTGGTGTTTTCCTGATGGGAGAAAGGGGGTTAAGCCGGGTTGGGTGTCCTTGGCCTGTGTCCCTCCACTCCCTCTGCTTTCCGTAGCCGCCTCTGTGCCTCCTACTGGAGCCATGTGGCTGGCTCGGAGGCTGGGCTGCGGTTGCTGGTTCAGGCCCTCACTTGCCCTGGAGGTGCTGCCCACCCTGCTTCTGCATACTTCTCTGGCACCCATCTGCTTAGCAGGGAAGCCCTGCCATTATGGCCCGCTGGGTTAGCCTTCCACCCTGGGGTTCTCTAAGTTCACTGCCAAGTGCACAGTTGCCCCTGCCGAGCCCCCTGGCGCTTCCTTTGGTGGAGCTGTTGCCGCCACAGCTAATCAGTGGTTTGAGGAAGCCCTCTGAACATGTCACTTTTTCCATTCTCTTCATCTCTGTGCTTAGGCCATTTCCCTCCCAGGAATGCTGTACACACAGCACCAGGACAGGAAGGGCCCTCCATTGGGCAGCACGCTGTCCCCTTCTCTTCGGCTGGCCACACTCCCGTCTTTCTGCCTGCCTTACCTGAGACATGCTTTGGGCAGAACGCACAGGGGAGTGTCCTGCAAAGAGAGCCCTTGCTCATCCTCTCCAGGAGTTAGCAGAGTACATGTGACCTTGCTTATAAGTGTGCAAGGGACTTCTGAAAACAGAGTCCCACATTGTGAGGAAGGCAGAGGCCGGACAGCTCTCAAGAACATTGAGTGGAGAGTAAAGCAAGTGTGGGGGAAGCAGGTAACTCACGGCTACTCATTTAAATTTGCTTTTCCTGGGCCTTAGTTCAGACCTGTCAATCAGAATCCTGGGGGAGGGACAGGAAAGGCTCCCCCGCCCCCTTTATTAAATTATATTGTAATTTTTGAGTAGCCTATCCAGATTTAAAAGGGAAATTGCATTTATAAAGAGCTTGTTGGAAAACTCTTATATTGAGTAGCGGGAAAGAATCTTTTGTGTATTTTATTTTACTTCAGAGACAGGGTATTGTTAATAGGCCAGGCAAGCCTCAAGCTTGCTAAGGAGCCCAGGCTGCCCTCAAACAGCTTTCCTGCCTTAGTCTCCTGAGTGTTGGGATTGTAGGCATGAAGCATGACACCAGGCTGGGGAGGAAGGTTTGCCAGTCCGAAATGGGGTGCAGTGGCAAGAAAGAGGGTGCTTGTGAGGATCGAGGGGCCTGGGAAGAGCCTGTTCACAGTGTCAGTCTTCTAAGGGTGGAGGTGTCTTAGGACTGGAGCTGGGAAGGAGACCAGAAGGAGAGATGTATATATCACATGGAGCATAACAGAAGATGTCATTTGGTTCAGTGCTAACCAGAATAGAAGAACATTCCAGAAACTATGGGACAGTAAGACTGAGATGTGACAGGAGCGGATGGAGTGGGAGGGCCTTGGAGAAAAGAAAGGAAGGAGCTGAGGAGACCCAGGCAGCCAGCAGCCCCTGACTTAGGCCGACTCTCAGTGAGCGGTTCTTTGCCACCATTACCCAGCATCCACCTGTGGTGAGTGAGGGAAGTTACCTGCTGACTGGAGCATATTTTCCATGTTCCAGTCTTCCACCATTGCTCACAGCAACAGTGGCCATGAGCTGCTTACATTAACCTTTCTGAGCCACAGTTTCTTATCTGTTTGTCGAGAGTTCCTCAATCCCTGTTGATCTACCCATCCCTGAGCTGTGGAGAGAGAGGGCTAGTGTCTGGAAGCAGCTTGCAGCTAGTCCTGAGGATTTTTCCCAGAGACCGGTGGTTGTCAGCCTTTCCTGATTAATTGGGTTTAGTTTCAGGTGACCGCTAGGCAGAGGCATAGAGGGGCCTCCACTCCGCTGCACCTCAGCCAGGTCTCAGCTTTGCAACTACAGTTTAGAAAATGTAGTACAGCCACTAAACATCTCCTGGTGGGAAACTCCTCTCTGACCCCACTGGCCTCGAAAGGGTCCTAGAAGGCCAGTTACTGGTCCAGGGCCACCATGACTGTCAGCATGTGGATGTTCACACAGGGTTTTGGAGTTGGTTTTCTGGCTTCTTGCAGCCCAGGCAGATGCTTAGATACTGAGAGGAAGGGCTTCCATCATCACACATACCGTGCGGCTTTCGCTGGTCAGCGGCTCTGTGTAACAAGTGGGAACATCTGTCACCACACGAGGAGGTGGGAGGCACTTTGTGGCCAGGGATGAAGGCCTCAAGTAAGAGGGAAACTAGTTTGCATGGCCTCTCCTTCAGGGGACACACTGGCTCTTTTGTGTCCCCTTCTTGGGAGTAGGGGTGGAGGTGAAGCAGAGAGGAGGGTGCTTGTCTGCTTTTGAGACTGCTGAAGTGTCCCAGCAGCCAGCTCAGTAGTGTACATTAGGAAGGGCTATCTATGGCTGGAGTAGTGGCTCAGTGGAAGGACACTTGCCTGTCATACACAGGGCCCTGGGTTCAATTCCAGCACTACCAAGAAGAAAGAAAGAAGGGAAGAAAGAAAGAAAAATAGATAGATAGATAGACAGACAGACAGACTGTCATACACAGGGCCCTGGGTTCAATTCTAGCACTACCAAGAAGATAGATAGATAGATAGATAGATAGATAGATAGATAGGCAGGCAGTCATACACAGGGCCCTGGGTTCAATTCCAGCACTACCAAGAAGATGGATGGATGGATGGATGGATGGATGGATGGATAGATAGATAGATAGATAGATAGATACTGTCATACACAGGGCCCTGGGTTCTCCCAAAGGACCTGGGTTCAATTCCCAGCAACCACAAACTTTCTGGCAGCTCAAAACTGTCTGTAACTCTTATTTCCAGGGGATATGGCACCCTCACAGACACACATACAGGCAAAAGACACACATAAAATAATAAGTCATTTATTTAAAATAAAAGAACTTGGGATCCTTTCTTCCAAGTGAACATAACATGGTAGAAGATGCCTGGACTCTTGGCTGTTTGAGCTCTGCTCTGAGCACCGTCCAGGGATCTTGAGTGCTATACAGTCCACACTTATTCATGGCTGTCCTGTTGGAGTGAATTTGGAATCAGCAGCCCTTGGTCTTTGATAAGACAGTTTTGGTGACCTGTATGCAGATGTTTCAAAGGAGGCCTCTCCGTGACAGTTGGCCCACACATTCGTTCGGTGGTGAAGTGGAGCACCACTAAGCCGTACCCGCCCCATGCCGTGTCTGTCTGGAGCTGACTTGGGTTATTGGCTCCTCTCCTGCCAGAAGACTGAGCTGCCTGGCACACGCAGGCTTCTAGCTTCCTGTGATAATGGCACAGAAGGTTGGCTGTGGCTGGAGAAGAAGCTGCTTGGAGATTACCTCACATTCCATTCTTTGGCTTCCGGCTTCCCTGCTCTCCCTGGGGACAGGCAGTGAACTTCCTGAAGCAGAGGGACCTGTGGGAAGGCCCGTGCCTCAGTCTTAAGCCCTTGGGCTTTGACGGTTCCAGGTCAGGGCATCTTGGCACTACGTATGCCAGGAACGGGCACCCCGTTTTACAGAACTTGTTCATCTTTATTGTTCAAGGCTCAGTGGTAGGTTGGTCAGACAAGGGATTTGTGAAGGGGTCAGTGAGTATGTACTTGACAGGTAAACCGAGGTATACAAGAACGATCTATCTGCTCAGTACTAGAAAGCTGGGGGCAGAGCCGCAACCAGAGCTGCAGCCTCAGTGGAGGGAGGGCTTCACTTCAGTAACCCTGGGTTCCGTCTACGAAACGGAGGATGTCTGGGCAGAGGGTTTTGCAGGCAATGCAGAGGGTGGACTAACCTTTGCGCTTTATGGACAGACAGATAGAGGATGAAAAGATCCCTCCCTGGAGAGATCCTTTGGGATTGCCATCTCTCCTGCTTTTAAATCTGGTTAAGACTTTAGGTGACCCGTTCAGAGGTCTGTGTAGGCCTTAAATGTTGTAAGAGCTTACAGCTAGACTTCCTGTGTAGTGTACAGGTCTAGAACTCTGCCTGGGTACCCACATTTCAGTCCTGCTCATGAGCCCTTTTCTCTGCTGATGGCTTTTGGAAGGTCAAGGTTGCAGGTCTTGGCTTGTAGGGTGCCGCCGCCATTCCAGACCGTGGCTACTTTCAAGGATTGCACCTTGAGCTAGGCTGGGCTAGACCATATAGGTGATATGGAAGTCACTCAGTCAGTCTTCCTGAGAGTGGAGGTTGACCTGAGCCTCTAACCTGGGAGATAACAGGCTGGGAGCTAAGCAGCTCTCTCCTCAGTCGAGCCTTTGCCTTCTTGAGGTCTCTGCTGAGACTTGCCTCTGGCGTCTGAAGTCCCACCACGTAGATTCTATGTTGTGTAAAGCAGAGACCCTGGGGGTCTGATCCGCTTAGTCATCTCTGTCATCTCTTGGAAAACAAAGCCAAGCTGTCTCCCAGCCCAGGGAGATGGGGAAGGTTCCTTCAGACCCAGGGTCCTTAGGAGAGGTGACAGGTTAGGGTGACATTTGAGAATCAAAATCTATTCCCTGCCACCTGAAAACAAAGCGTATTAGGACAAAGAACACCTTGTCTTGCGGTTTTAGGAGGTGGAACAAGAAAGGAAGTGCTAGAGGCCTTGTTCCAGCCATAAAGAGCCCTCCATTTTCCCAGTTTGCTTAATTTAAGAGATTAAACCAGTCGTTAAACACATCGATTTAAAGAAAATGCTTGCTGTGGAAAATAGCTTCGGAACACTGTGATGTGAATCTCACCACCACCCCAGGGGTCGGGGAGTCACAGAGGGTCTGAAGAACCTTCTCTTCCCCACTTTTTCCAAACAAGAGGCTTTTATTTAGTAAACACCCAGTCTGATTTTTGACAGTAACCTGAATTGCTTCCTGTTTTGTTGTTTTGTTCTGGTGGCACAGGATCTGCCCTCTGTTGCTGTGGGAGAGGCTGAGGTGCCGCGGCTTCTCTCAGCCTCCCATGCCTGCCTGCCTTCTCTCCCCTTCTTTGTCTCCGGGGCCCTTTGAAGATGGGCTGCTATGCCTCCCGTCGGCAATTTGAGGCGAGTCTCTACTTGGGTCTTCCCACGAGATTTCCCTCGTCCAGGCTCTGCTGTGGGTGACCCAAGGGGCAGGGGAGCGTGGGCCCAGTCGAGCCTGGGCGAGGGTGGCACCCCTTTCTGCCATTCCCACTCTGCCCGGATCAAAGGAGCCTCCTGAGGGAGCAGCGAAGTACCTCACCCAATAGCCCCCACCACTGAGGAAACAGCCAGGGCCTCTCGGAGCGTTTGAAGCCTGGTGCTTCAGGCCCGGAGGAATGCAGAACATTGCATTTTAGGGCTGGACTTAGGTTTCCACTGCTTTCGGTATTTGCAAATTTGAAACAAATGCCCTCATTTAGCAGCAGGCTGGCTGGGCAGTAAACGGGGCTGTTTGAGGGCGTTTATGGCGGTCACAGGTATTTGTGAAGAGAGGAACCCCAGCAGGTCTGGGGGAAGATAGAAGGTTTATGGTTAGGTGGGTTGGCCAAAGATCCTGGGCCAGGTCTCTGGTGGTGGGTGTCTTTAGGTGGGCTTGCCATAAAAAGTCTCTCTGTCTCCTGCCTCCCCAGGAAGTATCTGTCTGGCACACAAAGGGGGTTGGAAGGCTGTTTATCCCCAGGGACTGACGCTCAGGGCCTCAGTCCCTCTCCCTAGCTGCCAGAGTATCAGGTTTCCAATGAACCCCTTCCTCCTCTCACTTGTAGGACTTGAAAGGGTCGTTAAATGTGCTTTATATATAGTAAGTTGGCTGAGAAGTCCCCCCCTCGCTTCCAGCCAGCTCTGCCGGGAGGCGGGAGGCGCTAGCAAAACCTGTTTCCCTTTTGTTGTTGCTGGAAGCGGGATCTGTGAAGGTGCAACTGAGAAAAGACCTCCGTTTTTTTTTTTGTTTGTTTGTTTTGTTTTTTTTTTTAATGGGCCAAACTAGTGTTGTTGGACTTTGATGGGCAGCTTAACCAGGAGAGTCTGTGGGAGTGCCACCCACCCGCTAGCACCAAGGAAACTTCACAAATCTGTTTAGGAACTGAGCTCTGGTTCTGTGATTTCTTATATATATATATATATATATATATATATATATGTGTGTGTGTGTGTGTGTGTGTGTGTGTGTTATATATATGTTTTCCTTTTTATATATCTGTGAGGAGGGAGAAGCAGAGGGGAGCTTGTGCTTGCCCCAGCATGTGTGCAGGTCAGACAGTAGCTTTAAGGAGCTGGTTTTCTCCTTGTGCCAAGGGTTCGAGGGATTGAATTCATGGCTTACACAGCAAGCGTCTTTACAGGTTAAGCCACTTGGCTGGCCTTTGCTCCATGGTTTCTTTACTAATGGAGCTGACAGCTCACTGTTTCTTCTTTTGTGTGATAGAGATAGCCTTCTCAGTGCCGTTGGAACTGGGAGAGAAGTGCAGGCTCCCTCTCTACCTCTCTCTGTTAGCTAGCATTTGGTTCACATTTTCCTTTAGTCCATTAAATAACCCGTCCACATTAAAATCAATGGCACTTTAGAAACATAGGAAGGACTTAGTGTGGGATCTATTGAGGGCCGTAAATGGGTTGTCACTGATGAGGGTGATGAATTTATGAGCCTGTTTGTGTTCCCACCTTCTAGTGACTTTCAATAGAAGCTGTTTCCTCTAATCTGACAGGTAAGTATCAAATGAGGCCAATATCTAAGCACTGTGTGTGCAGCGATGGGACACTTTGAAGCCATGGGAAAGCAAGGGGATGGGCCGTTTCCTAAGCCAGCAGAACTGTTCATTAAGGAAAGAATGAGCCTGTGGTCCCAGAGTCTTCATGTTAAAAGCTGAGCTGTTCCTGCGGGAGACTGGAGACTCATTCCAGGAATGGATGTCTTGTGGGTGAATTAGGACAGAGCAAGATTGAGTAATTAACAAGCTGGGGTTTCAGAGAAGGGCTCAGGGAAGGTCCAGGAAATTCAGGGACTGGAGACTTGAGTAGGCCAAGCATGAGACAGACAGGAGACACAGCCTTTCCCTCCTTTGGAGGTACGACTAGTGTGGGGATGATCCTGATGGTAGCTGGTGCCATTCATTCTGTTTTGTGCTGCCTAGATCTATTGGACTGTGCCTTTCCTACTCTAGTAGCCCGAAAGCCCAGGAAGTCTATACTGGGGAAGGGGAAGGGAGGCCAGGATATTTTTTTTTTAAAGATTTATTTTATTTCATTTTTATGTGTATGAGTACACTGTAGCTGTCCAGATGACTGTGAGCCATCATGTGTGGCTGCTGTTGATCTCAGGACCTCTGCTGGCCCCACTTGCTCCAGCCCACTCAATCCGGCGTAATTTTCTGCAGCTGTCTTCAGACGCACCAGAAGAGGGTGTCCGATCTCATTATGGGTGGTTGTGAGCCACCATGTGGTTGCTGGGATCCGAACTCAGGACCTTAGGAAGAGCAATCAGTGCTCTTACCTGCTGAGGCATCTTGCCAGCCCGAGGCCAGGATATTTATTGTGCATGTGAAGCAAACACTCTGACAATGTGCCCTCCTGGATACTCATGGGCTGGTCTTGTTGTTTTTATTTTCTTGGTGATATTGGGAATCGAACCAAGAACTTTTTGTGCTTTACTACTGAGCTAGGTACTTCTTGAGACAGGCCTCAAAGTTACCTGGGTTGACCTTGAATTCACTCTTTGTCCCAGTAAGCCTTAATGTGTAATTCTCCCAAGTTTCTGGGGTCACAGACCTGTGCCACCAGGGCCTATTTCCTATTGAAATTCTTACCTTGGCTGAGTTCTGGATCATGTGATGAAGGGATGCATGTGCTATGGAAGATGAGAAGCAAGACCAGAGCTTGTGGGGTCACTTCAGGAAGGCCTGGACACTCTGCCGTGGAGGGACCCCAGGATGGTCTTCCCGTCAGTCACAGACTTCTGATTCTGGGAAGGTGCACCTTGGTAGCAAGGGGGTGGTTAGTGGATCATCTAGAAGGCAGGCGTGCAGCATGTTGTTCCAAGGCCCAGTGGATGGGGAATGCACCTGTATGTTCAGGTACTTGAGCACAGAGACACTTGAATATCCTGTTTCCTCTCTCAACCTTACATCCTTGAGACAGGTCTTTTCCTGTCTCAATCTGGCTTTTACTTTTTTTTTCCCTTTTCTGTTGAGGCAGGCTGCTTAGCAAGTCCTACCGATTCTCCTTCCTCATCTAGAGCTAGGGTTACAGGTATGCCCAGCTTTTAAAAAAAAATCGCCGGGTGGTGGTGTGCCTTTAATCCCAGCACTTGGGAATCAGAGACAGGCAGATTTCTGAGTTCGAGGCCAGCCTGGTCTACAGAGTGAGTTCCAGGAAAGCCAGGGCTACACAGAGAAACCCTGTCTGGAAAAACAAAGAACAAAAAAACAATAACACAAACAAACAAACAAATCACAGTGGCTGGGCATGTCTTTAATTCCAGCAGAGGTAGGCAGATTTTTATGAGTTTGAGGCCAGCCTGGTCTACAAAAGCCATTTCCAGGACAGCCAGGGTGGTTACACAGAGAAACCCTGTCCTGAAAATCGAAAGCAAGCAAAGCAACCCGTAGGTGCTGGGGATCAGAACCCGGGTCTCACATTTGCACAGCACAGGGCTCTTCACCAAGCCGTCTCTCCGGCCACTTAGGAGTGGCTTGAAGGATCTTGTGTTGTAGATGGTTCCCTTCGATCATGGGTAGGAACAGAGAGGTGTGATCCTTTGGGTGCTCTTCCCAGGTCTGGCATGCACTTAGATGATAAACAGCATATTTTTGGAACGCTTCTAAAACGTGGGAAGTCAGCAAGCTGCACTTGGTGGCACTGGCTTGTCTGAGGCAAGAGGGTTGTAGATTCAAGACTTACTTGGTCTACAGATAAGCTCTCAGGTAACTTGATAAGATGGTCTCAAAATGGAAGGCATGCTAAAACCACAGGTGAGTGCCAGGGTGGCGGACCCTCACCTCCCAAGTATGAGGTGTGGGATTAGCTTTCCATAAACAAAACCAAAACCCAAACCAGGTCACCGGCGTGCATTGGGCCCTCAGCCTCCACGGGCATTGGCCTGCAGCCCCTCTATGCATGTTCTAGTCTATTACAGTGATTGGCGTGGAGGGATAGTTCATTAGCATAGTGCTTTCCAGTGCATGTAAACAGGGCCCTGGGGTCAGTCACCAGCCCTGCAGAGCCAAATCAACCAACCTGATTGGAGTTAAAAAGCTAAAAATAAATGCCACAAGTTTTGCATAGGACCTTTGTAGTCTCCTGTGTTTTTAAAATCCTGTCTAGATTACTTCTATATAATACAGTGTAGACTTTACTCTGTATTATTGCTTTATTCAGAGAGTATTAACAATGTTTGTTTGTTTGTTTAATTGAGACAGGTTCTCTATGTAGCCATTGCCGTCCTGGAATTTTTATGTGGACCAGACTGGCCTGGCCTCACAGATATCTACCTAACTTGTCTCCCCAGTGCTGGGATTTAAAACGTGTCCCTGCACATGGCTTTTTCTGTCTCTGTCCTTCTGCCTGCCTGTCTGTCTGTGTATTAATGTCCAGTACCAGTAAAGAATCATTAAAAAAAAATTTCATCTGTGGCTGGAAAGGTGACTCAGCAATTAGGAGCATTTGTTGCTCTTGCAGAGGACCTAGCTTCTGTCCCAGCACCCACAGGGAGCTTACAACCATCCCAGGGGGTCTTATAACACCCCCTCTGACTTCAGTGTATGCCAGGAGTGTGCACACACAAACACTTATAAGTACAAAATAATAAAATAAATCTAATAAAATAAAATCCATGTGAGGTAGATTGAATCAACAGGTATAGAAAACTAACACTGAAGGCTCTGTACTCTTATTCAAAAGATTTACTTAACTTTATTTTATGTGTTTGAACTGTTCGCTTGGACGCGTGTATGAGCACAACATGCAGGTCTGGTGCCTGAGGAAGCTAAGAGGCTGTCAGATCCCTAGAACTGAAGTTACAGGGAATCATGAGCTGTCATGTAGAAGCTCGGGATTGAACCTGGGTCTTCTGTAAGAGCAGCAAGTGCTCTTAACCATTGAACGATCTCTCCAGCTACTACCCACGCACTTAAAAAAAAAAAAAAATATATATATATATATAAAAATAAAGACATGGTCATAGTTGTCTCAGACCGGCCTGGCTGGAGCTCACAGTGTAGCCAAGGATGGCCTTGAACCCTGATCTTCCTGCTCAAACTCCCTAATTCTGGGATTGCATTTTGTGCCCCACCATACCTGGTTTATACAGTGCTGGGGATAGAATCCAGAATTTCATACATGCTAGCTAGGCAAGTCCTCTACCTACTGAGCTCCATCTTCAGCCCTGAAGTTCTTTTTATGTCTGGCCACACCAGACTGTGGGTCTTTAGTTGTCCTAATCTGCCTCGTGGTCTGTTCTGTGTCTAGCGGTCCTGGTGCCTCTTTTGCATAGTGACTAGGAAAGGCCTGGAGGACTTGGGTGGACCTCTGTGGATCTCCTGCCAGCTGCTGGCATTATGGGTGAAGACGGGCTGTTGGATTCACAGTAGCTGCTCTGGGCCAGCCAGTACCTCAGCCCTAGAGAGGTGTTGATCAGGCTGACGGACAAGAAATCCCTCTGAGACGTAGTTGGAAGTAAATTACTTCAGAGTCCGCTCTTAAGACTCCTGACAAATTGCTTTTCGGTTTCTGCTGCCAAAAGAGACCATTGGAAACAAGGTGTAAATTGAGTTCTTTACACTGTCTGATGCTGTTGTTTCCACGAAAGATCCAAGTAGGCTTTTCAGGACCCCTGCTGCTCAGCTCCTCAGGTCCCTGGCATCTGCTGGACTGTCTCTGGGGAAGTGCCCTTGAATACAGGGTGTGTGCTGACCACACAGGTCTTTGAGGTGCCTGGGGCCAGCCCCTTTCTCTGATCAAAGAAATACCTTTTGTCCCCCCCATCCCCCACTCTTTACACTTTCCTCTACCCCGGAGCAGAGTCATAAAGAGACTGATGTGAGGGTCTGCACCTGGTCCCAGGGAGGGCAGGAAGGTGGGAGGGCTTTTCCTGCCTTCTGTTCCCTCTGTACCCCTGGCTAGGCTGGGCCCATGAGGTTCTGTGGGACCATCTGCCTGGGCTGTAAGCTGCTGAAGGCAAGTCACACAAAGCTGGATTTCACTGCAGGCTAAGTGTTTTTGTTGCTGTATTCCTTTGCATTCATTAAAAGGAGTGAGGGGTGAGTGATATTTAAGGCAGCAGGACAGGTCTGTTGGAGCCACGGATATTGTCGAAGTGGCTGCTATGGAGCCTCATTAAGAATTCTCCAGGCCTTAGAGAGGGTGGGAGCAGCTCATTCAAGCTTACTTAACTTTTGACTGCCTTGGGCATAGGCCAGCTACTAAAATATGAAAAATGTTTGCCCAGCAGCCTCCAGAGCGTGGCCAGACTGCCCTGGCCAAAGAAAACATACCCTTACAATTCATTATTTAGCCTCCTCCTGTGTGATTGCTAGGAGTCCTTCCTCCCCTGGGACCTTCCTGAGTTGGGGGGCAATGGGGAGGAGACAGGAAGGCTCCCACATACTTCTGAGGGTAAGTTAGGTCTACAGGGAGCACTGCCTGCACCCCTCTTTTTTGACTCCCTTCTCCAGTTTATTTTATGGGTTCCCTGCTGGCGGACTTGATGGTGTTTTGAGGGTTTCCTAATTTATTTTATTTTTTAATGTGTGTGGATGTTTTGCCTGCATGCATGTCTGTGCCATGTGCCTGGTGCCTGAGGAGGCCAGGAGGGGGCGTCAGATCCGCTGGAGCTGGAGTTAGAGACACTTGTGAGCCACAGTATGGGTGCTGGGAATGGAAACCCAGTTCCCAGTGCACTTACTTGCTGAGCCCACTCTCCAGCTGCTCCCCCACCCCATTGTAAACATCCCCATTCCCCCATTACCAACTCTCCTGTTGTTGCCTTTGCCCTTGGGCCTGTCTATCTCACTGATAATTCCTGACTCCAGAATTTCTGTCGGAGGCTACGAACTTATCCCAATAGTGTACAAGGCTTTTGAGTGTAAAGCGAGTGTATGTGTGTGTGTGCACGTGTGAGCCTGCCTGTACGTGTGTGTAGCATTCATGTTTTTTTTAAAGATTTATTTATTTATTATACATAAGTACCCTGTAGCTGACTTCAGACACACCAGAAGAGGGCAACAGATCTCATTACGGGTGGTTGTGAGCCACCATGTGGTTGCTGGGATTTGAACTCAGGACCTTTGGAAGAGTAATCAGTGCTCTTATTCACTGAGCCATCTCACCAGCCCCAGCATTCATGTTTTTACCGGCTTGTGAATCAGTACTGTCCTAGTGGGCTTGTCTACATCATACGGGCTCTGTGTATGCAAACTGGAGAGAGAGGGGAGAGGTGTCAGGTCATTGCCTGGGAGCCCAGGTGATTTATCACTTCCAAACACTCTCACCTCTGGTACTAATAATCAAGACATGACAGTCAGCATGAGCCCAGCTTGTTCCAGGTAACTGGTGGTGTGGTGGCCGGGTGCTTGTCCCGACTCTCACTCCATCTCTGAGGTCATGTCTTTTCTCTCTTTGGCACCACCTGCACCTGTGCCACTTCCATCCTGTCAGGTGTGGGTCCCTTTCTGTTGTTGTATCCAAGCTGATAAGCCCAGTGTTCTGGAGCAGTCTTGGCTTTGGTTCCCCCATAAGTCCAACCCTGCCCCAGAGGGCCCCATGGTTGCTCACGTTGCATTCCCAAGACCAGAATTCCCACCATAAAAAGGTTTGGCTTTGTAGAATTCCATTTCTTCTTGTGTCAGTTCCCCTTGTCTGTCCTCACACTCAGGCCCAGCCAGGTGTGTTACGACCGTGGGATGTGAGTTACAAGAGACTCGCTCCCTGGGAGTTCCCTCTCCTTGGTGGTGTGTCTTGGGAGGCCCCACAGCCCAGCAGGGGCCACTTACTATTACTGTCCTCTTGATTGTCTCCAAGAGTGTTTGTATGGACGTGGTTTGTTTCGTGCAGTGGTTTGAGTATGCTTGGCCCAAGGGGAGTGGCACTATTCAGGGTGTGGCCTTGTGAGAGGGAGTGTGTCACTGTGTAGGCGAGCTTTGAGGGCCCCTCGTGCTCAAGCCCCACTCAGTGCAGAAGAGAGCTTCCTCATGGCTGACAGTATTATATACCAACTTCTGTATTGGTCAGGGTTCTCGAGAGTCACAGAACTTAGGGGTAGTCTCTATACAGTAAAGGAATTTGTTGATGACTTACAGTCTGTAGTCTGAACTCTATGGATCTAGCAGTTGCTTAGTGCCACAAAGCAAGCAGGCGAAGAAGAGAGAGAGAAATCTTAATGAGGCTCCACAGCAGCGACTTCAATAATATCAGTATGTAGAATTCTCCTCTCCTCCAGCACCATGTCTGCCTGCATGCTGCCATGTTTCGTGCCATGATGATAATGGACTAAACCTCTGAAACTGTAAGCTCGCCCCAGTTAAATGGTTTCCTTTATAAAAGTTGCCTTGGTCACGGTGTTGGTGTCTTCACAGCAGTGAGACCCTAACTGAGACAGCTCCTGTCACTTCTTCTTTGGAATTCTGCTGGAGAAAGGATGTGAGTATTTAAACAGCAGGGCTTATGAGATGGCTCAGTGGACAAAGGGGCTTGCTGCCAAGGCTGACAACCTGGATTTGATCCCCAGGACCTACATGGTAGAAGTGGAGAGGTAGATGGTGCAAGTTGTCTTCTGGCCTTCACACGTGTACCACGATACTCTAACAATTAGAACAGAGAGCTGAAGAGGTGGCTCAGCAGAGCACACACTGCTCTTCCAGGGGGCCCATGTTCAGTTCCAAGCATCAAAATACACCCAGGCAGGCCCCCACTCTCCCTGCCCAGTGTGCGTGCGTGCACACACACACATCCCAACCCCTAACCAGCCATCAAAGGATAGGATGGGGCTAGAAAATGCAGCAGAAGCTCAGTGTGGTATACAACCTCAGCCCAGCACACTGAAAACCACTATCCATGATTCCTTGGATATCCATCATGGCTTCCATTTCCATCATGGCTGTGCTGAGAAATGGGGCCGAGTGATGAAAGTCTGTGGAAGTCAGTCTCACCCTCTTTCTTCGGGGTTTGAAACCATCTGAGAAGGTGGCAGGTGGGGCTTGGGGGCAGGAAGGGGTGACATGGGACTAGGCAGGTGGAGATCTGAGAACGTGGTTCAGTGATGGTCAGGACAAGGCTGAGCAGTAAGGCTTAACCTGGAGAGGCTAGACGTCTCTCAGCCATCCTTGAATTAGATAAATTTACCCCTTGTCATAGCTGTGGTGAAGTATTGCGGTGTTTGCCTGTGTGAGAATATGTGGGGGTCACTTGTAAACTATGTGCTGGGCGCTGAAGACATGGCTCGGTGGTTAAGAGCGCTTGTTGCTTTGGCAGAGGACCTGGATCCAGTTCCCAGCGTACAATGTAGCTCCATTCTAAGGGATCCAAGGTACACTTCTGACCTTCAAGGGCACCTTGTACATTGGTGCACAGATAGACACTGATATACATAAAATCAAATAAATAAGTCTAAAAATAAAACTTATTAAATACGCACTGACTACAGCCAGGCAGGACCTGGCCACTCCCCAAGTTGGGAGAGGAGGGTCAAACCTGTTCCGGCTTGTCCCTGGGGCCTGTGGAGGAGGAGGTGTGGTACTGTGGTAATTCTTCCTACTGGGAATGAGGGAGCTGTGAAGATGTTGACCTTTGTTGGTCTTAGACACCTTGGGTGGGTGGCGGGGCTGGGCATAGCGCAGCAGGCTGGCATCTGTCCTGCCTTCCCTGGTCACTGTCTTCCTCAAGTAGAAGAGCCTTCCAGAGTCCCGCAGCAGTCTCTCAAAGGGATCAAGACGGATCTTGTCTGAATGAAGTTGGCAGCTTTGAGCCAAGGGATGAAGCCGACTCCTGCTTTCCAGGCCAGACCCTGCTTGCTGCTTTTACTCCATCTTCAGAGAAGCTGTGCAAAGCCCGAGGTGTCCTGTTCACCATTGTGTCTCCTAGCATGAGAACAGTGCCCTCCTCCGGGCGGGGGTGGGGGGCTGTGCCCATCAGAGCCTGAGTGCCCATCAAAGCAGGGTGTGTTGATACATGCCCCTAGCCCAGCAGACAGGAAGCTGAGCCGGAGCTTCCACAGCTGAGCCCAACTCACTTTCTATTGCTTTATTTCTGAGCTACACTTCCGGCCCCCAGCACAATATTTTGTCCTAACCCTGGTACCTGTGAATGTGATCTGGTGTAGGGTTAATTTGGCTTTTGCTGAGGTGGGCAGCTAATCCTCGGTGTTGGTTCGAGACAGCCTTGGAGATTGTAGAAGAGGTACGGTATTGGCCAGTACCCAGCACTTCCGTGGCGGAGCCTGTTGCTCTCCTCATGACAGAGTTTAGCTTTTTTGTGTGGCAGCTGCCATCTTGGAAAGGCGGACTTTCTGTGGTAGCAATTGTTTTTTAACCGGGGACACCCAGAGCTAGGTAACTAACTGTACATTTTGGTGCCTCCCCCTGCTAGCCCCACAGCAATATGGCCATGGCCTCTCAGAGCTTTCTGCTCTCACCTGGTTGCTGGCATTCATTCATTCACTCATTCCTTTTTGGCTTTTCGTGACAGGGTTTCTCTGTGTAACTGCCTGTCCTGGAACTCACGCTGTAGACCAGGCTAGCCTAGAACTCACAGAGAATCAAGTGCTGGGATTAAAGGCATGCACCACCATTGCCCAGCGGTCTCTGGCTTTTATTTTAGGTTGTTCTGTGCTGGGGCTTGCACCTCAGCAGGACTTGGTGCAAGAATTCGGTCTCTTACCCTCTGGCTTCTGACTTTCTATTTTCCAGGCATCCTTCTTCCACGACTCCATAAAACCTTGTGTTGAAGATACCTTCTAGCCCCACCCTCTCCCATCTGTAGAACCCTTCCCTCTGACTTAGATACTTCTCCCAAGAATTCTCTGTCCTCCCCAGTCATGAGTGACAGACCAAGCAGGCTAGTGATCACAATAAGTCTTGCCCTGGAGCCAAATGTGACCTGAAGTTTGACTTCGGCATTTTGTCTCTTACCAGCTTCTGTAAGCAGCCTAGCTTCTATGCCTCAGTTACCACATCTGCGTGATGGGGATTGTGGCACGAATTCCACTGGGTGGGCACGAGCCTTAACAAGACAGTATGGTTAACATGCTGGGAACGGCGCCTAGTACGAAGTGCGGGTCAGTGAGTTAGCTATTACTGTAATTATATGTTTGCTTCTCCGACTCCCCCACTGAGCTGAGATACTTAAAGACAGTAATTGTGTGTTTTTCTCTTTGCATCTCCAGTGACTTACAGACTACTTGGCACATGGTAGGCTCGAAATAAATGTTTGTTGAATTAATGATGATAATTAATGTAATTGCCTACCGGGAACCCATATTAGGGTCTGACCCTCCAAGGATGCCCCATGGGGTAGGGAGCACTCGATCAGGTTATCTGGAGCACTACAAACCAGCTGATGTTTCCTGTGAGCTCACCTCCGGTGGAGCCACCTGGGATGAAGTAAGCTGAGTGTGAGCTCCGCTCTTACCTTTTCTGGGCTTTCCCCGGGGCAGGCACGGCAGCGTCCTGGTCTGGCATTAGGTTTGAGCAGCTACTCGGGAAGCCTGGAAGGTATACAATGTGTGGATATTAGAAGATGGTGAATTTGCAGGGTGGGTGTGTTCAGTGACTGTCCCAGCTGGTGGCCATCCAACTTGGACTAAAAATTGGCACAGTGGCTCACACCTTTCATCCCAGCACTTGGGAGGTAGAGGCAGGCAGATCTCTGAGTTCAAGGCCAGCCTGGTCACAGAATGAGTTCCAGGAGAGCCAGGGCTATACAGTGAAACCCTGAATCTAAACACAAAACAGCAAAACGAACAAAAAAGAGGTTAGTGGACATGCTATGCAGTTGGTTCTGACGTTCCATCATGTGACCTTAGGGAACCCTACTCTGGTCAGCAGGCTTGCCGCAGGTGCTTAGCCACTGAGCCATCTCTGTTTAAATTCCAAATGAGTTTAGAGAGATTCCAGAGCCTGTTGGTAATGAAGCCTGGGTCTCCAGGCTTTCCTAGGTCTGGATTTGATCTTTCCCGCCATGGGCATTTCCCTCAGTAGACATCACATCTGCTTGTCTTCCTGAGATCAGCAGGCATCAGCAATCATTGCTAGAGCCATTATTTCATTAGGAGACTATAAAACGAGGACACTCTATTCATTAGCTGGAAATTCCTATGAAGACAAACCTCCCATTTGTTTCATTACTCTGAGATATAGCTGTTCTTTGAAAGGGAAAATAGCTGGCTGTGGTGGCATACACCTCTAGTCTCAGTGCTCTGGAGGCAGAGACCTGCAGATCTCTGTGAGTTCGAGGCCAGCCTGGTCTACATTGTGAGACTCTGTCTCAAAAATATAAAAAAGGAAAATAAATACCTTATTAATAATTAATTGTCACTTTTCACAATAATGAAGTATATTTTTCCTAACATCCTTCAGAGGAGACCAGTGAGACAGACACTTTTGGGCAAAAACCATTATCTGTATAAATTTTGTAACTTTGTTTGTTGGTTTGTCTTTTGTTTTTGTTTTTGTTTTTGTTTTTCAAGACAGGGTTTCTCTGTGTAGCCCTGGCTGTCCTGGAACTCACTCTGTAGACCAGGCTGGCCTCAAACTCAGAAATCCGCCTGCCTCTGCCTCCCAAGTGCTGGGATTAAAAGGCGTGCGCCACCAACCGCCCGGCTTTGTCTTGGATTCTTACCACAGCGATCCGGCTGGACTAAACCTCCTGAGCCTTCTGTCTCAGCCTTCACGGGCCGCAGTGATCTGCACGCTTCCCCAAGAACAGCCTTGGTTTTGAAGTAGTCTTCATATATTACCATTTTTCCTTGACAAAAGCAACTTCAGGAGAAATGATTTGGTGTGGCTCACAGTTTGAGGGTCTACACTGACTGGGTGGCAGTTGTCACAGCACATCCACATTCCTTCAGACAGAGATGAATGCTGTCACTCGGTCTCCTTTTCCTTCTATTTGGTGCAGGACCCCAGCCTATGGGATGGTGCCGTCCATACCCAGGGTGGATTTTTCAACATCAGTTAAACTACAACACTGAAAGAAAAAATAAAAAGGAGGAGGGAAGGACAGAAAAAGAATTCTGTTAAGGCCCGTTGTGAGCAAGAGTCACTTGTAATAGAGGAGTAAGAACCAACCCAATGGCTCAGCAGGTAAAGGCACTGGTCACGAAGCCTGATGACCTCAGTCTGGTCTTTGGGACCCACGTGCTGGAAGGAGAGAGCTGTCTATCGCAAGGTGGCCTCTGACCCCCATACTCTTGTCACGGAATATATGTCCACATGCCTGTGTGTGAGTTCGAGGCCAGCCTGGTCTACAAAGCAAGTTCCAGGACAGAAAACAGGTTGTCCAAGGTTATCGCCATGGTAAGGGTGTGGCGCTTGAGTGCGGGCTGCCCTTATGTCACCAGGCTGCTTGTTGTTGTTCTTGGTAGTGGTTCCATCTTGTTTATGTATCTTGTTGCCGGTTGGGGTTGGGGGTGCATGCATGCTGTGCTTCACAAGTGAAGGGACAACTTGTGAGAGTCACTTGTCCCTTCCACCATGTGGGTCACAGGACCAGGGCCACTGAACCATTTGCAAGCTCATCGGTCTCTGACCTCTTGGCCCAAAATGTTCTTCCTCCATGAAGCCCCCTGGGCTAGGACCTTGAAGTTGTTTGGCTTTTTGGATTTCCTGTAGTCTCTTTGTCCTGGGGGTGGGCTTGCAGAGTAGAGAACGGGTGACCTCAGTTTGCTTGACGTGTAAGAGATGGAGGTGGAGCGGGGTGGGGGGTGGTGGTGGTGGTGCACACCTTTAATCCCAGCACTTGGGAGGCAGAGGCAGGCAGATTTCTGAGTTCGAGGCCTGCCTGGTCTACAGAGTGAATTCCAGGACAGCCAGGGCTACACAGAGAAACTCTGTCCCCAAAAAAAAGAAAAAGAAAAAGAAAAAGAAAAAAGACAGAGGTGGGCATGTTCAGAGCCTGGCATGTAGGGCGCAATACTCACTTGCTCCATAAAACCTTTGGGGTCTGTGCTGCCCCAACTTCCTTCTAGTGAGAGATCACAGTTGTGTGCTTGGGGCCTGATCCTGGGCCACCCTGGGGTCTCACAGTGGAGCCTTTCTGGGAAGCTGAGAATCCACTTTCTGGTACCACTCCTTGCCTCCCTGATTGGGACGGACCTCAGGACTTCAGGCATGCTAGGCCAATGGTTCAACCTCTGAGCTACACTCCAAGGCTATTTGCTTATTTAATTTTGTTTTGCTTTTGTTTTTTTT
>NW_022196909.1:61222804-61243238 GCF_008632895.1 Mastomys coucha | reverse complement strand
ACAGGGTTTCTCTGTGTAGCCCTGGCTGTCTTGAAACTCAGTCTGTAGACCAGGCTGGCCTTGAACTCAGAAATCTGCCTGCCTCTTGCCTCCCAAGTGCTGGGATTAAAGGCATGTGCTACCACTGCCTGGCATTGCTTATTTAATTTTTAATTTTCTATGTATGACAATTTTGCCTGCTTGTATGTTCGATGCACCATGTATATATACATGATGCCTGAGGAGGCTCTGATCCCCTGGAACTGGAGTTAGAGACAGTTGTGAGCAGCCGCCCTGTGAATGCTGTGAATCAAATGCAGATCCTCTGGAAGAGCATCCCATGCTTGCTCTTACCGCTAAGCTTTCTCTCCATCCCCAGTGCCCAGATCTTTCTAAATTGCAGGTTGAGCCAGAGTCTTGCTCAGTTGCCTAAACTGATCTTAAACTTGCTATTTGGCCCTAGCTGGCCTTGAATGTGATTCTCCTGCCTCACCTTCCCAGTAACTGGGACTACAGGCCTTGCACCACTCTGAGCAGCCACTGTGCCTTAGAGGAGCAGTAAGGTCCCCAAGCCGCAGGACTGCTGGGTCAGGGGTTCTGGAAAAGTTGGGTAGAAATTGGCCTGCTGTCATCTTGCTCTGGCCTAATGGCTCAGACCATTTTTAGATGTCAGGAAGCGTTACAACATGGCACATTTCTTATGTTGAATAATGGATGAGGCCAGGGAAGGCACTGTACTCTTCCTGATGAATTATTTACTAGGAGCCTCTAAATTGAGGGCTCTCTATTATAAACGCCCCGAATCTTGCACAGGTGTGTAGCCCTCCCCTCCACCCACTCTCTTTCCCTTCTGCACAAAGCCCTCACCTTCACCTTCATTATATATGCCTTTGCCCTGAACAGACCCTGGGGCCTATGTATGGCCAGCCACTGTTTGGGTCTGATGTCCCCTCAGACACTCTACAGAGTTCCCTTCCTGGCCTACCTGCCAAGCCATTGCGACAGCCTAGTGGTAGAGTGTTCGCCTGGCATGCATAAAACTCTAAGATCTAATCCCTAGGATTGCAGAGAGAATAAAACAGAACAAACCAACCCCCCCAAAACAAAACAAAACAAAAAAACCCTAAAACAACAACAGAAAAAAAACCCCAAGTCATTTGTAGTGCGGTTAAGAGTTTGTAGTGTCAGCAGTGTGGTGACATTTATGAGGAGCCACCAAGTATTTGAAGAAGTCCGATGGCTTGACTGTAATCACACAGCTGGCCCATCCAGACCTCAGATGCCCTCCTCAGCCCTGCACGAGAGGGCAGGACCTGCCCCCCATCAGTGGGGGCTGAGCAGCAGGCGCGGCTGCATTTATGACACATTACAAGGCTTTGCCCACCTCTCCTGTACATTAGTCAGCATTTTCCAGGCCCGTGGAGGCAGAAGTGGCTAAGAAGACAGTGTTTGGTGGTATAGGGCAGGATCTTCATGTGACATCCTGCCCCCTTCGCCCACTCCTCAGGATCCTCACCCATACTCCTGGTACCATGAATATAACCTTGTCTCAAACCATCAGCACTTCCAAGTGGCCTCGGTTTTTTTGTTGTTGTTTTTTGTTTTGTTTTGTTTTTTCTTCCTCCTTCAGTCTGGATCCTTCCCTTTGTGTCCCAGGCTGTTCTGGCCTTTTAGGTCTTTGGGGAAAGCCCCCCAAGACCACCGCCTGCAGAAAAGGGCTGGCCCAGAAGCAGCTGCTGGTAAAGACAGGTGGGCAACTCTTCTCTGGGAGGGAAGGGAGGCAGGGGCAGGGGCTGAGTGTGGCCCTGACTCCTGGGCCCTACCTCCAGAGGACAGCCCAGCTGCTGAGGGGGGCTTCAGCCTCCCGCACATATGTTCGACATCACCACACGTCCCAGCCACGTGGCAGATGCCGCTTGCCACAGGCCTCCCACATCATGTCATAGCAAAGCGATTTCCTCACATTCCGCTGCCTTGGCTGCTCGGAAGTGGTTTGCCGAACATTTCTAAGTATAAAAATAGGAGACTAATGATGCTCATGTCCCTTTGAAACCAGCTGAGGTCCAGCCTCTCAGACGACTTTTGGAGCAAAGAGGATGGAGAACAGAAGAGGCAAGGCTGGGGTGTGGGGGGACAGGATATTGAGGCCCCGAGGATGCCCAGACACTTGGGGGAAACAGGAGTCCCTCTGCATGTAAGGAGGAAGGTATGTTGTGAACTTCACACTGTGAACAGCTATGCTCAGCTACCTGCTTTTTTTTTAAAAAAAAAAAAAATTTGTCTTGTTTTCTAGACAGGGTTTTCTCTGTGTAACCCCTGGCTGTGCCAGAACTCGCTCTGTAGACCAGGCTGGCCTCAGATTCTACCTGCTTCTGCCTCCAGAGTGCTGGGACTAAAGTTGTGAGCTACCAACCTGGCTTAAAAAAAATAACTTGTATTGCATTGGAGAGATGGCTCAGGGGTTAACAGCACTGGCTGCTCTTCCAGAGGTCCTGAGTTCAATTCCCAGCAACCACATGGTGGCTTACAACCATCTGTAATGAGGTTGGATGCCCTCTTCTGGTGTGTCTGAGGACAACTACAATCTTAAGATGAGCTATGGTGTATATACATATATGTGTGTGTGTATAAAATAAATAAATCTTAAAAAAAATAATTTGTATTGAAATAGTCTCACTATATAGCCCTGGCTGTCATGGAACTTTCCATGTAGATTATTAAGATGACCTTGAACTCACAGAGATCTTCTTGCTTCTGCCTCCCGAGTTTTGGGATTAAAGGTATGCACCAGCACATGCTGCTGCTGATTTTTATTATCACTTTAAGATTTATTTTTATTTTTGTGTGTATGTGGTGTGTGTGTGTGTGTGTGTGTGTGTGTGTGTGTGTGTCGTATGATGTGTGTGGGTGAGTGTGTGCAGGTGCCCACAGAGGTGAGTGTGTGCAGATGCCCACAGAGGTAGAAGAGGCATGAAATTTCCTGGAGCAGCGTGATGTGGGTGCTGGGAACTGAACTTGGGTCCTTTGGAAGAGCAGCAAGTCCTCTTTAACTCCAGAGGCATCTCTTCATCTCTCTCAAAATGAACCCCCCCCTTTTTTTTTTTTTGCTTCTCTTGCCCAAACCCAACAGTTCATTCGTCATCTGAGGAGGACAGCAGGATGTAGGTGCAGGCCTCAGGAATGGAGCTTCAAAACAATGTAAGTGGAAGTAAGAGCTGGTGTACAGCAGACACAATGTAAGGCAGTCTCCATAAGTTAAAAAATAGCCATTCAGGGGCGGGAGAGATGGCTCAGCAGTTAAGACCACTGGCTGCTCTTCTAGAGGCCCCAGGTTCAAATCTCAGCATCCACATGACAGTTCACAACTGTCTGTAATTCCAGTTACAGGGGATACAATACTCTCACATAAAACACCAGTGTAAATCTAAACAAACAAACAAACAAACTTGTTTAGGAGGTGAGAAGTTGGCCCAGCGTTTAGGAGTGCTGACAGCTTTTACAGAGGACCTGAGTTCAGTTTCTAGCTCCTGTGTTAGTTGCCTATCACCTCTAACTCCAGTTTCAAGGCTATCTGACGCCCTCTTCTGGCCTAACACTGGACACACACATACACAAACCCATACACATAAACATAGCTAAATACTACATGTAGAGCAACTATTGTGGTTTAGAATGCTACATTCAATCAAAAGGATTTACATTAAATCCAACAGAATGGTTGTGGGGAGGTGTATGGACAGGGAATTAGTGGACAAAAAACAAAACAAAACAAAAAACAAAGAAAAGCCTTACTTTCTCTGGCGATATCATAGGAAGAATGTAGACCTGAGAGCCAGGGGTAGGTGCTCACTCTGGCATTGATGAAGGCACCCTGACTCCAAGGTGTCTGTAAAAGTGTGCTGAGGGACCGGGGGACATGGCTCAGTGGGCAAAACCCTGCTGTATGAGCGTGAGGACCAGACTTTAGATGTCCAGAACCTTCTTAGTTAGGAGATAGGCATGGCCACTGCCTCTGATCCCAGTGCATGGGAGGCAAGCTGGCTAGCCAGACAAGCCGAAGCAGGAGTTCTTGGTAAGAGTGACTGAGAGAGATACACGCACACATACACACCACACACACACACACGCACACATCAGACACACCACACACACACACACACACACCATACATTACAAATCACAAACACACGCCACACACACCATACAGATACACATACATACACACATACACACACACACACACACACACATACACTTATTATATCACGCACATATACATACAAAAATAAATACTGCTGATCAGTGCTGAGAATTCCATGGCTCAGAAATAGCACAGCATCTTACAGAACCTGGCAAGAGATGGGCAGGCGTTGTCACTGAGTGGGACTCTTCCAGAGTAGAGCCGCTTTCTCTGTTCTGTTCCATATGGTGACTGACGGTACATGTGCATGGGACTCCTGTGTACTTCAGATGTGACGAGGGGACGGAGTCTGAGGAAGAGAGTTTTTAACTTTATTTCTTGTTCTTTTTATTATTTTTAAAATTGATGTGTGTGTGTTTGTGTGTGTGTGTGTGTGTGTGTGTATGTATGTGTATCTGTATGATGTGTGGGGCGTGTGTTTGTGATTTGTAATGTATGGTACGTGTGTGTGTGTGTGTGTGTGTGTGTGTGTGGTGTGTCTGATGTGTGCGTGTGGTGACTTTATGTATAACATGTAGGTGCCCAAAGGGTTCAGAAAGCTTCAGATCCCACGGAGGATGGTTGTGAGCCACCTGATGTGAGCGCTGGGTCCTCTAGAAGAGCAGCTAGTACTTAACTGTTGGGCTGTCTCTCCGACTCACATGGATGTCATTTCACATTAAGTTAAATTTAAATAGGCTCATGTAAGATGGGGGTGGTGCAGAAATCTGTTCAAGGCTCCCATCTTCCAAACCAGAAAGTCGGGCCCATAGACGAAAATCAAATTGGCTGTGTTAGATGAAAGTAAATCTAGAACCCCATTTCATGTGAGAGGGGCAGTCACATGGCCATTCTCAGCCCAACCCAAGGGGGTCAAATGACCGTTTCATGGGGGGTCCCCTGTGACCATTAGAAAACACATTACAATTCATAACAGTAGCAAAATTACAGATATGAAATAGCAACAAAAATAATGTTATGGTTGGGGGTCACCACCATGTGAGGAACTGTCGTAATGGGTCGTAGCATCAGGGAGGTTGAGAACCACTGTCACTCGTGGGGTCTTTTCCTAGTGTCCTAGCCACTGGGAGGGGCACAGAAGCATCATCATGCAGACAAATGTCAGCCCTCCGTGGTGGGTGTGGCACATGGCCTCAGTGGCATGGGAACGCAGTAGAGAAGCTCATAAGGAGGCCAAGCCTGGAAGAGCAAAGGTGACAGATCCTTCTCCACTATGCTCCCAGCTGCCTCAGGCCCAGTGCACCTGCCATGTGGAGAGGGTCACAAGTAATCCCTCCAAGGCCTGGCCCCACATTTTCTAAACGAGAGCCAACTGTGCAGCTGAAGGCTGGGGTGGGGACACAGCCTGGAGCGTGGAGCCTCTTGAGTCTCCAGGGCTTCCCAGCGTCCTTGGAGCTAATTAATTCAGAGTTATGTCCTGGAGCCTGGGCAGGGGTGTTTGGCTAGGGTTATGTTCTAGGAGGACTAGAACCCAGGTCTCCCTGCTCTGCGTTTCTTCATGACCACCACTTCACTCTAAATTGATGTCCATTGCTGCTTCCTTGGGGACATGTACAGATGTGTAAGAGTCTCTGCAGATGAAGCACATTTGTCGGGGTCTACCCTGCCCATAGACGACAGGGAGGTGTCATACCTATGGTGTGGCCAGTGGCTGTGGAGCCCTTAAGCCTCAACTCTCTGCTTGGATACACATGGTGCTGGATACACGTGCTTATCCTCAGACCTGTTAGTGCTGAACTACTGTGTCCTTAGAGGGGGCGGGAAAGGACATCTCAACTCGAAGACACAGATAACAAGCTAGGCGAGCCGGGAGGTGACTGGGCTTGCCAATCATCCCTGTGATTTATTCCCACAGTGGTAGAGATGTATTCCTCAGGTGCTCTCTAATCCTGGAAAGGCCGCTCAGCAGTTAGAACCACTGGTTGCTTTTCCAAAGGACCAGGGTTGGATCCCAACACCCTGATAAACTTGCCTGTAGTCCTAGCAAGCAAGGGAGTTGGAAGTTCAAGGCCATCCTCCACTGTATGGCAGGCCACCATAAGCTGCATGAAACCCAGCCTCAAGGAAGAATGACAAAGGGACCTGGAGTGGTAGCTGAGCAGTTACGACTGTTCGCGGCTCTTGCAAAGACCTGGGTTCGGTTCTCTGGACCCACATTCCTCTTGGCCATGTATAACTCCAAGCCCAGGGGATCTGATGCCCTCTTCTGGTCCCCAAGGTCACCTACACACATGTAGCATAACTCAAGCAGACACAGACATATAAATAAATTTTAAAGAGAAGAGTAAGTAGAAGTTTCCACACAGAGAGTCTCGTGTTGGGGACTGTGGATTTGTGGGACAGGAGCCCGGCTGCTCTCTTACCTGGAACATTTGTGCTTCACCAGGTGAAGGTTACTTGTCCTGGCCTGTACCTTAGTGTTGCTCCAGAACTGGCATGGAAACCTGGCACAGTGTCCCTCATTTCTGTTGATACTGCTCCAGCAGATCCACTTTGGTCTCGGTTCTAGGGGCCACTTGAAGTTGAGGATTTTCCTCATAGGGACCTGGGCCTTAGAGCTGGCAGTTTAGTCTTGAGCTGTGGTGTGCAAGATGTAGCCAGGTATGTATGAATGGTGGCCCTCGGGCATAGAGGAGGTAGTATAGTCCCTCTCTTGAACATACTCTACCATGTAAAATGCCTTGTGGTGCCCCAGCGCCTGTACCTGGGACTCTTGGACTGACAAGGTATATAGCTCAGTAACTAGGGTTGCAAGGGCTCAGTACAAAGAGTGCGGTTTTACAAGAGGGAGAAGAAGGAATCAGAATTATTTAGTTACTTTATGTAGATTTTGAGCCCTGTACAGGTCCTGGAGGCATTTCCCCGCATAGGTCAGAGGGTTAAGCCTTGAGAGACAGGCAGCCGAAGTGGATGCGTCGTTCAATGAATTAGCCAAAATTACTTAGAATCGGAGTATGTAGTGAAAGCTTCCTGTTACTTGGGGGGTGAAGGCATGTATGCGTAACCTCCTCACTTGGAAGACAGAGGCAGGAGGATCTCAAATCCAAGGTAATCTTGAGCTACACTGGAAGACCCTGTTTGTAAAGAGCAAGGACTAACAGCAGGTCTTCTGGAACACTCATTTAATCTTACGCTCAGGGCACCGAGGCAGGCGGATCACCGTGAGCTAGAGGTCAGCCTGATCTCCATAGCCAGCTCCAGGCCAGCCACAGCTATGTAGTGAGACCTCTTTGCAAAGTGTCCCCTCGTGCGCACGTCAAGGGCTGGGTGTGTAATTCCATGGGAGAGCACTTTGCTTTGGCATGTATAAGGCCTTGAGTTTGAACCCCAGTACCACAAAACAAAATCCCCCAAACCAAACTTTTTGCCATTCCTTCCATTTGTGACTGTGTTGTCACATGTGTAAACACACACCATGCACACAGACTGGATGGGTCTGGAGCCCAGAGAACACCCAGGGGCTGGGTGTTAGATCAGGACGTGCATCGGTTGTGCTTGGGTGCCAGGCATAGAGCAAAAAATTGGCCTTTTTTCTTTAAGATGAAACTCGCTGGGCGTGGAGGCGCACGCCTTTAATCCCAGCATTTGGGAGGCAGAGGCAGGCAGATTTCTGAGTTCAAGGCCAGCCTGGTCTACAGAGTGAGCTCCAGGACAGCCAGAACTATACAGAGAAACCCTGTCTCGAAAAATAAATAAATAAATAAATAAATAAATAAGAAAGGTGAAACTCATCCTTTTATTTTAAAGATTTATTTATTTACTTATTTATTTAATGTGTGAGTACACTGTAGCTGTCTTCAGACACATCAGAAGAGGACTTTAGATCCTATTACAGATGGTTACGAGCCTCCATGTGGTTGCTGGGAATTGAACTCATGGCCTCTGAAAGAACAGTCGGTTCTCTTAACCACTGAGCTCTTAACCATCTCTCCAGCTCTGGCTTTTTTTTTTTTTTTAAAGAGGCTAGGACTAGGGGGCTGGAGAGATGGCTTAGGGGTTAAGAGCACTGACTGCTCTTCCAAAGGTCCTGAGTTCAATTCCCAGCAACCACATGATGGCTCACAACCATCCATAATGAGATCTGATGCCCTCTTCTGGTATGTCTGAAGACAGCTACAGTGTACTTACATATAATAAATAAATAAATCTTAAAAAAAAAAAAAAAAGAGGCTAGGACTGGGGACAGTCATGTGTCTATGTAGTGGACTGTTAACAAGCCATAGGTAAGGCTGGGAAATGCCCTTGTGAGGTATTTGAAGCTCGAGCTATGCTGGGGATCCTGCGTGGTAGAGAGATGGCTCTGCTGGCATCTTGTTGCCAAGGAGCTCGGGCTGCTCATGCCCACAGGCAAAGCTCCTACCTGCCTGCTCCCTTTCTGGATGCTCCATGGTGGATGTGGACCTTGCATATATAAATCCACTTAGCCCCTGAACAGCCTGGATGGTAGCCTGGGTTCTCAGCACCCCCAGATTATACCTGGGCAGGGCTGCTTGGTGGCAGGCCGTTATCGAGTAGGTCGCTGTGCTGCAGCTCCACAGGGCCCAGTGAAGAGAGACGGGCAGCTTTAGGAGACCCAGGACCAGTGAGTCCAGAGAAGGCTTTTCTCAGACCACAGACCTGAGGCCATCCCTCTAGTTAGAGCTAAGGACAGGAATGTACCACCTCGAGATAGGTACCACCTTAGTCCCCAAAAGCTGCCTCTGCACAAAGCTAAGAGCTGCTGGGGTCTGGTGTCGCTGCCAGGGACTCTCCGGTTCCTTGAAACATCGATGGAGCAATGTTTACAACAAGCCATGCAGGTTGGCAGCCTGGGCACATTCCCACTGCCTTCTGAGCAAATGTGGGGGCCACTGAGCAGGGGCTCTGAGAAGCCCGGAGGCTCCTTTCTGCTGGCTTTGGAAGCATCTAAGTCTACCCCAGCCAGGCACTAACCAGGACCTGCTGTGAAATGACGTCAGGACAGAGGCCCCTGGGAGGCCTGGCTTTGATGTTTCCCAGGCCATGTCATAGGGATGCGGGATGGTGGGGGGGGCGGGGCTCTGAGTGGCAGTCTGGGAATGCTGCTGCTCTGGTCACAGCTCTGGAGAAGCGTAGCCCTGGCCCCAGGAGGGGATGTAGAAAGCTGAAGGGGTGGGGGTGGCAGCTGAGCTGTGGCCCTCAGAGTTACACAGGCTCTTCTCATATTTCTGCAGGTGGTCTGGGGTTCCTGTACCCCCAGGGCCTGTTCCTTCGTCCCACCCATCATCTGGTTGTCCTCTGCTCTCTGGTGGCGAATTCTCTTCTGTCCAGGCTTTGGGCACATCCCTGAGCCGCGGCACGAGGAGAGTTGTCTAATGTTCTGAGGATTCGAGTCCTTGAGCAGGAGGAGAGTTCACGGGAGAGAGTTAATGGTAGTTGCCTCTTACCAAAGGTGAACTCTGGTCAAGGCATTTCACACGCATAGCTGCTTTTGTGGCTCACAAGAGCTTCCTGTGGGAAGGACTTGGAGCATGACAGGATCAGACTTGGATCTGTCTGAAGCTGAACACACTCGAATATCCTTAAAAATAAAATAAGCCTTTAAGGGAAAAAAAAACCCACACATGCAATCAAGTTGCCCCCCCCCACATTCCCCCCCACCCCGCAAAAAAAAAAATGTATCGGTTTAGTCAGTAAGATCGTTAAACAGCTGGCCCTTGCCATCAGGCCTGGCAAAGAACCCAAGTTCAATTCCTGGAACCTATATAGTAGAAGGAGAGAACCAACTCTCTAACAAATTATCCTCTGCCTACACAAACACACACACACACACACACACACACACACACACACACACATACACACAAATACACACACACACACACACAAATAGAACCACCTCAGAACTCATGGCCTACTTAGTGTAGTGCTTGCCAAACAAGCATGAAGACCTGAGTTCAATCCCCAGAGCCCACATAGAAATCCAGGTGTAATGGCGTATCCTTGGAGCCTTATAACAGAGGGGCATAAGACAGAAGGCTTCCGTGGGGCTCATTGGCCAGGCAACCTGGCCTACTTGATAAATTCCAGATCAGTGAGAGAGCCTGTTTCAGGCAACAAAAATGGAAAACTGCTGAGGAGTGGTACCTGAGGTTGACCTCTGGCCTCTTCATACATGTGCACATGTGTATGCACACACACACACACACACTTTTTTTTTTTTTTTGAGACAGGGTTTCTCTGAGAGCCTGCCTATCCTGGAACTCACTCTGTAGACCAGGCTGGCCTCGAACGCAGAAATCCACCTGCCTCTGCCTCCCAAGTGCTGGGATTAAAGGCATGCGCCACCGCCGCCTGGCCACACTTTTTTTTTTTTTAAAGACTCATGTGTTTTAAGCAAGTTTACAATCTTGTGTTCGACTGTGTTCATACTACTCTGAGCATCAAGTTGAACCCCCTTGCTATTGCCCAAGGTGGTGTCTCTGCTCTTTGGTGACCATCCTGGAGCTCTAGGTTGACGGTCCCATGATTTGGGTGAATTGCATTCACAGAGGACTGTGGAGTAGAGCTGATTCTGCCTGTCACAGAAGGAGGCTGGCAAGTGTTCCCGATTGATACCAGGCCTGCCCTAGACATGAGTTTCCTTCAGGTCACCCAGTGTTCTCTGAGTGTCTTTGTGAGCTTGGTACTGTCTGTGGGAGGCATGTCTGCCACACTACCTGACTGTGAGGAAACCGACTCGCCCTTGTAGGATCAGATGTTTCCAGGGCCGGGCTAGGAAGAGGGTGAGATGAGGGGCTCACTTTTTTAGGTTATAGGCATGGCGTGGTAACATGTGTGTTGTCTGACCTTTAGTAATCCCTTCATATTTCTAGGCCTGAGTTTACAGTACCACAAAGGGGTTTCTACTGTGATGCCTAGCAGGGACAGGACTACACCCCTGTGGAGTATTTAGAAATGGATAGGGGAGTGACTGCGTTGGCACAGTAACTGAGGTGTGCCTGAGGGCATGTTTGTTAACTGGCACAGTGGGTGGGATCACCCTGCTTGGTAGAGAATTGTCTTGCACTGAGAAGCAGTAGAACCCCACTAAGAAGGAAGAAGGGTGCTTTCGGACACTTTCAGCTCCCTGAATGTTTTGTGTTAGGGGTTGTGGGCCTTTGGGAAGGTCGGGAGGTAGACTGGTTTCAGAATAGCCCCTCACGTGGACCTAGCCCTGTTAGATCCTACCACTTGTATTGGCATCAACTCTGAGAAGACAGAATCTCCTGCCTGAAGAGCCAAACCTCATCTCTAGGGTCCTTAGAGCGCTGGCTGGGCTGTGATTGCTCCCCAGTGACTTGGAAAGGAATGGCAGAAGAAAACCTTGTTAGTGCCTCCCTCTCCTTATATGGCCCTGAGCCTGCTTCTTCCTGGTGACTGGGAACATCTCTTCTACGTTTAAGCCCGGCGGGTCCGAGACTCTGCCAGGCACCCATGTGGCAGGAACAAAGCCTAGTGTGTTACTTCTGACGCCGCCTTAACTATGCCACCCGCATGCCCAGCCCTGCCCTACACCTGCCTAGCCCATCTGCTCACATAGGTGTTTGATTTTCCGATGTTGCCCCTGGCCCTGGTTCTGTCTTTGGCTGCAGGGTGGAGGCTCCTTGTTCATAGTGGTCCCTAGTTGGGACGACCGCTGAGTGACCACGTGCAGGAAGGTCAGCTGCTTTATGTACAAACCTGTGGCTTTGACTACAGCTGGATTCTCAGAGAGATAGACGGGACATCAGGGCCGTAGCTTTTGTGTCCAGAGTATTTTGGCTTCTCTAGTGAAAGAGTCACGTCTCGGTGCTGCAGAACATCTATCTGTGGATGGGCTTCAAAGCCCTGGCTACCTTCGTGGCTGGTACTCTAGGGTTTTCTGGCTAAAGTTGCCATTTTCCCATGATGTTCAAGTCAAGATTGAACTTTGTGCTGTTCCTTCCCTCTGGGGTAGGCAAGGGAGGGGTGGGTTACTTTTCATGTCCCCTGGTCCCCAGCCTAGCATCAGGACCTAGGATCCGGTCTTATAGGTCTGGGGCCCTTCTTTTTGGGAAGCTGGATTCGATTGGCTCCACCCAGCCCTCAGGGCACCCTTCTATACTTACAGGCACGAGCTTTCCACACCATCCACTTGGCGTTTACATGGCCACAGACACATCTTGTGTATTTGTCCTTCCTGGCCTCAGAACTCAAGGCTCCTTGACTGGGGACATTCTTGTCTGGATTCTGCAGGGCATCTAGCACAGTTGGAGCTCCTCTGAGGACTTTGCAACTATAGCATTGTTATTTGTGCCTGTGTTTATTTTATTTTATTTTTTGGTTTTTCGAATGCCTGTGTTTATTGACCAGCTGTTTTGGTGGGCCCATTTCCCCTCTGTGTTAGGACGGAGGCCTCAGCTCCTCCTGACCCTGCTTCTCCCACGTCTGCGTCTGCAGGTACCCAAGCCGCTATCATCTTTATCAAGGAGCCATCTTCCCAGGATGCACTTCAAGGGCGCCGGGCGCTGCTCCGTTGTGAAGTTGAGGCTCCGGACCCAGTGCACGTGTACTGGTTGCTCAATGGGGTGCCTGTCCAAGACACTGAGCGGCGGTTTGCCCAGGGCACCAGCCTGAGCTTTGCAGCTGTGGACCGGCTTCAGGATTCTGGTGCCTTCCAGTGTGTGGCTCGGGATAACGTCACTGGAGAGGAAGCCCGCAGTACCAATGCCTCCTTCAACATCAAATGTGAGAACCTGTGGAGGGAGGGTGGTGTGCCTGGTGCAGCCATCAGCCTCAGCAGCTGAGGCCTGGGAGCTTCTGCCTCGGTTGTCCCTGCTGCCAGTTGAATGGGCCAGATAGAGTTCATTTGCGGTACCGAGTGTGTAGATAAGAGGAAGTTAGAAGGCTCCTTCTGCTTCCTCCTCTCCCTCCTCACTTTTCTATCATCTTTGCATCTTCTTCCTCATACTGTCCTCTCTCCTTCCCTCCCATCCATCCTTCCAAACCCTCCCTTCCCTTTTCTTTGCTGTAGATTGGACCTAGGGTCCCATACAAGCTGAGCACATCCTATGACCACAGACAAAAATGAAAGTACCATTCATTTTTCCTACCCTCCCCCTACTGCTTCATGTCTCTGTCCCCTTTATCTACTGGAGGCTTTCATTGAAGTCCTTGGCGTGTATTAAATTTGACCCGCCAGGGACGGTGCACATGCTCTGTACCTGAACCCATAACCTCTGCTGCAGCTTTCAGGGTGCTCACCTGTGTGTGAAAGGCAGGTCCACACCTGAGGGCTCCGTGGTGCCTTCCTTCCCCTTCCCCTTTCCCACATTTGCTCTGCTCACTGCAACTGTGGCCTCTGCTCCAGGGATCGAGGCAGGTCCTGTGGTCCTGAAGCACCCGGCCTCAGAAGCTGAGATCCAGCCGCAGACCCAGGTCACACTTCGTTGTCACATTGATGGGCACCCTCGGTAAGGAGCCATGGAGGATAGGATGGGGGCCCGTAGGTTACCCCAAGTCCTAGAATCTGTGCACATGGACTTTGCTCTATGCTGGAACCACTCCCACCAGCCTCTAGTCGCTGGAGAAGAGGGAAATACTGCATGGGATGACCCTAGACTCTGGGAACTGAGCGATCTGGATCTGTTTGCTTTTATCCCTGAACTAATGTTTGCCCTTATGTAGACTGTTTTCCCTTCTCAGGACCCATTCTTCCACTTGTAAACTGCAGTACCCAGTTCGATGTCTCATTCTGTACCCCCTTTCCCCTGTTTATGACTCCCCATGCCCTACAGGCCTACTTACCAGTGGTTCCGAGATGGAGTCCCCCTCTCAGATGATCAGAGCACGCACACTGTCAGCAGCAGGGAGAGGAACCTAACCCTACGGCCAGCCAGTCCCGAACATAGTGGCCTCTACTCCTGCTGTGCCCACAATGCCTTTGGCCAGGCCTGCAGCAGCCAGAACTTCACCTTGAGTATTGCAGGTGAGCCTGTCATGGGGATAGAAGAGGGGAGGCAGAGCTAGGCGAGGGCCCACTGCCCCCCTGCCTGCTCACCTCTTCCACGCTAACTCTTGCCACAGATGAAAGCTTTGCCAGAGTGGTGCTGGCACCTCAGGACGTTGTTGTGGCAAAGAACGAGGAGGCCATGTTCCATTGCCAGTTTTCAGCCCAGCCACCCCCGAGCTTGCAGTGGGTCTTTGAGGATGAGACCCCCATCACTAACCGAAGCCGGTAAGACGTCTGTAGGTGTGATTCAGTCCAAGTGCATTAGATTTGTCCTTCGTGACTTTGTGTTTCTCCAAGTTTTCAGCAGGTGGCAGCAAGCTGTCCTAATGTCCCTGGAAGTCTTCACCAAGGGCTGTCTCTGGGAAATGCCTTCTGTGACTCCCACAGGGACGCTCCATGGCTGACTTTGAGTCCCTTCTCTTGTTGCCCTCATGGGTCATCTGGGATGGGAGGACAGAGATCAGGGTTGAGTGGTACTCCAAGGGTTGCCAGAGAGGCCGAGTCGGCACAGCCTGCTGTAGACACCAAGCCTGTGCTCCGTCTGCAACCTCCCACATAGCCAAGAACTTCAGCCTCCCCATTCCTCAGGACCCTGCGTGACACCCTGTGGTGTTTAGTGATTTGTTGGAGAATACTGACAGGCTAAACGCCATGGGATTATCCAGCAGGATGTTTTAGAGGAAATTGGAAATAAAGTTAGGAATGGAGTTGTATAAATACCTAAGGAAGCTCAGAACACCAGAGAGAAGGCTGGAGGGTGGGGATGGGGACGGATGGGGGCCAGGGGCCGTTTGGTCATAGTCAGCATAGAAAGACACAACATAGTACTGACACTCAGCAACCAGTGAAGTTTCCTTTATTCGCCTGATGTAATTGCCCAAGGCTCCTTGCCTTTGTCAGCAGACCTAGGCCTAGCCTTGGGAACTCCTGGCCTCTGTACAGTATGATCTAGGCCTAGGATGTTTTCAGCCTCTGAGACATACAGCTGAATAAACTCACCTTTTCTAGTTCTTTTTGAGCTTTGAGCTGGCTGGTTCAACTCAGTTCCTGTCCAAGCTGTCTGATTTAATCTGGCTTCTCCGGGCTTCTCCTGAATTGCTCTGCTTGGCTTCAAACAAACTCTGGCAGTCTGTTCTAATCTTCTGGCTCCTTCTCATTCTCTGGCTCATTCTGTCTTTATCTGTCTTTATCTTGTTTTCTCTTCATCTTGTCTCTTTAAAACTCTCCAGGTAAACCTGCCTCCTTTCCTCTCATGAGAGCTAGGCGTATCCTATTCTGTCAAGTCTTTCTCTGATTCATCACTTTCTCTGCCATTCAATTAGACATCACTTTAAAACATGGGTGCTTCTTTCTACAAACTAACTTTACCGTCATTGTTTCGGATTAAAGGTGTGTGCTAAGGGCTGAGCTGCACCACAACTAGAAACAGATTTTCTTTTAGTAAATAACACAGTCTCAGGGTTCCCAGTGTGGTTAAATACCCTGCAAGAGCATCCACAGCTTCGGAGGAAGCGACTGTCTCTCAAAGGTTCAGGAGGTTTGCCCTTGTGTTGGGGATGCTTGCCCAGCCTCTAGGAGAGGAGAGGACACTTTCGTGGTCCCAGGCTGCCTTTGGTCACTGAGGGCTGTGTCCCTAGGTCAGAGGCCATCTAATTTGGCTGAGAAGCTCTTGTCCTTGACGCCGGGGCCCCTACAGAAAGGTGGTCCCACGATGCTGACAGTCGCACATCTTCCTTTCTCACTTACACTGCACTTTGCCTCACCCTCCTTCCCCAAGATCGAGGTTCTTGCCGTTAGAAAACACGCCTACAAACTGAGCGTGACGACTCATGCCCACAATCCCAAGAAGGTGAGGCAGGAGGATGTAAAATTTGAGGTCAGGAGCTTGGTGGGTAATGTGATTGCTGGGTCTCTTAGTTTGGTTTTATTGCTATAAAGAGACACCATGACCCATGGCAACTTTTTCAAGACAGGGTTTCTCTATGTAGCCCTGGCTGTCCTGGAACTCACTCTGTAGACCAGACTGGCCTCGAACTCCCATGGCAACTCTTATACAGAAAGCTATTTAATGGGGGCTGGCTTACAGTTTCAGAGGTTTAGTAGCAGCCTGCAGGCAGACTTCTTGGGTCCTTTCGAAGGACCCAAGAGTTGTATGTCTTGCTTTACCAGCAACAGAATGGAACTGTGTGCTTGAGCTGGGTGGAGCTTGAGCATAGGAGACCTCAGAGCCCACCCCCACAGTGCACACTGCCTCCAACAAGGCCACACCCCCTAGTAATGCCATTCTTTATAGAGCAAGCATTCACACACATGAGTTTATGGGGGCCAAATCTATTCAAAGCACCACTGTGAGCAAGCGTGAAGACCCGTGTTCAGATCCCCAGCGCCTGAGTAAGAACACTAGACGTGGCAGTGGACATCTGGAACCCAGTGCTGAGGGGCAGATAGGGATCTGGAGGCTTGCTGGCCAGCCAGTCGAGCTGAAATGGTAAGCCCCAGATAGAGTGAGGGACCCTGTCTCATAAAGTAGGGTGAAGTGATGAGACATCTGACATTAACCTTTGACCTAGACATATGCACACACATACATATACACACATGTTGCATGTGCACGCACGCATATACACAGCATGCTATACTCTCACACACACACTGAGGCCACTCTTTAGGTCAGGTCTACCTTGGATGATATAGTAAGTTTGGAGCCATCCTGGAGAGATAGCCCAGTGGTTAAGAACAACGGCTGTCCCTGCAGGGAAACCAGGTTTGATTTTCAGCTCATAGCCACCTGTAACTCCAGTTTCAGGGGATCTGAAGCCCTCTCTGGCCACTACAAGAACCAGGCATGCATATGGTGCACAACATAAATGTAAGCAAAATACTGGTACACATAAATAAAAAATAAAAAATCTGGCCATGGCGGTGCACAGCTTTAATCCCAGCACTCGGAAGGCAGACAGATCTCTGAGTTCGAGGCCAGCCTAGTCTACAGAGTAAGTTCTAGAACAGCCAGGTTTTACACAGAGAAACCCTGTCTTAAAAAACTAAGAGATAGGGACTGATGAGATGGCTCAGCAGGTAAGAGCACCGACTGCTCTTCCAAAGGTACTGAGTTCAAATCCCAGCAACCACATGATGACTCACAACCATCTGTAATGAGATCTACCACCCTCTTCTGGTGTGTCTGAAGACAGCTACAGTGTACTCACATACATAACATAAATACATCTTAAAAAAAAAAAGAAAAAACTAAGATAAGAAAAGAGAAGGTGATAGTGCATCCCTTTATCCCAGAATTCAGGAGGCAGAGCCAGGGGATTTTGTGAGTTCTAGGACAGCCAGGGGCCGGCCAGTCATTAAGACCACCTGCTGATCTGCTGGAGCATCTGGATTTGGTTCAGAGCAGCTACATGGAAGCCTAAACTGTCTGTAATTCCAGTTCCAGAGTTTCTGACGCTTTCTCTGGTCCCCGCTGACCCTAAGCATGCACGTGTTGCAACTATAGACATGCATGCAAACACGTATAAAATAAAAATAATTTTTAAAATGAGAAAAGAAAATATACATACCTACACACAGACAAGGACATGTGCACGTAACATACCCTTCTCACAACATAGACCCTTGCAACATGAAATTCACTGCATCCTCTTTCTGAGGGGGGCCTAGGGCCCCTTCCAGACACTACTCTCTTCCCTCCACAGTCCTCCTCACCTCCGCAGAGCTGTGGTGTTTGCCAATGGCTCTCTCCTGCTGACCCAAGTCCGGCCACGGAATGCAGGAGTCTACCGTTGCATTGGTCAGGGACAGAGGGGCCCACCCATTGTCCTGGAAGCCACTCTTCACCTGGCAGGTGGGTCTCTCGTGCTGAGGTCGGCACTGTATCCAGTGCTCCTGGGGATTTAAGACTCTTGTTTGAATTAGCTAGCATCGTGGAGGGCTAAGAAAGGAAGAGGAGGATGCTGGACTAGAAGAGGAGACGCAGAGAGGAGGAATTGTGGCGGGAGGGAGCCTAGGCTTCTTGTAAAATATCACATACCCAGATGCTCAAGGCAATCAAGCAGTTTCCCTTCTCCTTGTGTCTTTGCAGAGATTGAAGACATGCTGCCATTCGAACCACGGGTGTTCATAGCCGGTGGTGAGGAGCGTGTCGCCTGCCCAGCCCCCCAGGGCCTGCCTACACCCAGTGTTTGGTGGGAGCATGGTGGAGTCCGTCTTCCTGCCCACGGCAGGGTCCACCAGAAGGGCCTGGAGCTTGTGTTTGCCACTATTACTGAGAGTGATGCTGGTGTCTACACCTGCCATGCAGCCAACCTGGCCGGCCAGCGGCGACAGGATGTCAACATCACAGTGGCCAGTGAGTACTTTCCCTGCAGGGTGAGCCTGGGAGGTTTCAGAACAAGGGGCAATGGCTAGAGACTTCCCAGGTACATACCTGTGGTACTCTCTAGGTTCTGGGATCTGTAGCTGCGGGAATATTGGTCATGTGACAGGGGTGAGCCAGGTACAGAGAGAGGTGATTCAGCCAGAGGGAGTGAATGCAGCCTCCCACAAAAGTAGATCCCTGACAGCAGTGGAAGAGTGCTGCCTGGGAGTCTGCAGGCCTGGCTCCCATCTGCCCACTATGCACAAATGCAAGGCCTGGCGTCATGTCCCCTCTGGTTCTGTCTCCTCATCCATACAAGGGTTAAAGCGCGATAGTGGGGAAGATCAAGTGATACAGATGAAAAAGATCTCTCCCTCTCTCTCTCTGAGAAGTAACAGTGGTCAGATGATAGTTTTGTTCTAGTTCATTGTACTTTGTAGGCTTTTAAAAGAAACATTACAGCTGGGCGGTGGTGGCGCACGCCTTTAATCCCAGCACTTGGGAGGCAGAGGCAGGCGGATTTCTGAGTTCGAGGCCAGCCTGGTCTACAGAGTGAGTTCCAGGACAGCCAGGGCTACAGAGAAACCCTGTCTCGAAAAACCAAAAAAAAAAAAAAAAAGAAACATTACTCTGGCTGGAGGGGTGGTTAGGAGCACTCTTCCCTCTTGCAGAGGACCTAGCTTGAGTTCCCAGTACTCAAGTGGTGACTCAAAACTATCTTGAGGACCTGAAACCTTCCTTTGACCTCCACAGGTACTATGAGTGTGGTCCATGTACATCCCTGAAGGCAAAAGATTCTTATATATAAAATAAAAATACATCTCAAGACTTTTTTAAAAAATGAGACATTTTGGTGACATTCTTCCCATATGGATAATGAAATTGGGCCAGGGATGTAGCTCATAGCAAGTAGATTGAGTATTTCCTTGTCTGCCATGCACAAAGCACTCGTGTGTTCGCCAGTGCCATGGATGCTGGGAATAGCACTTATAACCTGAGTGCTCAAGTGGAGGAGTCGTGGGGATCAGATGTTCTAGGACAGTCTCAGCTCTAGGAAGCCCTGCTTCAGAATAACGAATACTTACATCTCGGAAGACATAGTGCTTTGCACGTGGGCACCTGATTCAGATGAGAAGCCTCAGCTCACATATTCACATATGAGGTGCGGAGCGTGCTTACATAGCAGCATATAAACAGATGAGAGCTGTAGAGCTAGCTCTGACCAAGACCTGGGGGTCATCTGCTCTGTTGGGTACCAGTGGCCAGCTTTGTCTTTCATGTGGTGGGTAAACTGAGGCATGCAGCCATTGGAGGTCAGTGCTTAGAGCTACTGATGGGAATGGATCCCTATAGGTATAGGGGCTGCTGCCAATGGCGGCCAGTGATTAGAGAAGCTACTCAGGAGACTGCTCTCAGAGGAAACAAAGCTGAATGTTCTGGGGCTGGTACTCCCTGTGGCCAGTGGAAAGAACGCTTAACTCCATGGGGCTCATGAGAAAGCAAAGGAAAGAAAGAAAATTCACACACACACACACACACACACACACTGGATAAAATAAAAGACAGAGTCCAATAACTTTATACACATAAATACATACATGCATACATACATTCATGCATAAATACATACATAATACAGAAGTATAGACAGACAGACATATTCACACATAGAATAGTTAGAGCAAAGCTCCAGCAAACAGGCTCCAAGCATTTCACACACACACACATATATACATACATACACACAATTGGTGGATGGAGCAAGCTCCAACACGTGCCCAGACAAGCTTTACACACACATACATACACATAGTCATGGTTGATGGGTGGAAGGAACAGCATGCCAACCCCATTCACACAAACCCGACACATATACATACATGCACACAGTTGATGGATGGAAGGAGCCATGGTCCAA
>NW_022196909.1:61210369-61221837 GCF_008632895.1 Mastomys coucha | reverse complement strand
AGAGCAGAACTCCACAAGTGTGAAGTCCTCAGGACACGGGGTCCTCAGTGTCAACACCAAGGCTCACCCATGTGGTGTGGTAACCCATGGGCCGTATTCTGTGAATTCTAAAGCCATTTGTCGTTCCTCCTGCGTGGGCCTCGGCAGTTGGGGGTGCTTTGGGACACTCAGAACACAGAACCTCATGCTTATGCGTGTTCAGGTTTGGGAGATGCTAGCCTCAGTTGGTCACTTCACAGACGACAGAGCCGTGCTGGATGCTCTCTGAGGAAACCTATGGAATTCAGTAGTAGTGCATGAGGCAAGTAACACTGGAGCAAGCATGGAGCTGTAGAGTCAGAGGAAGTTGGGCTCTGGAACCTTGTTTAGCTGCAGAGACTTGTTGAGTGGCCCCTTTATGCTAGGGCACAGTCCTCAGTACCAGGAATGTGGCAATAAGGAAAACAGACACACACACCTTCACATACCCCGGTAGCTTATATTCTGACAGGAGAGACCAAACAAGTGTGAAAAACAGCTTAACGAGCAATTACAGAACTTCAATAACTTTATTCTATGTGTATGAGTGTTGTGCCCGAGTGTAAGTCTGCACCACATGTATGCCTGGTGTCCACAGAGGCCAGGAGAGAGAGAGCATTGGAGCCCATCCCTGGGACTTACTGCTGGTTATGTGGATTCCGGGAACTGAACCTACATCCCCTGCAAGAGGAAGCAACAAGGGTGCTTCCTCTCTGAGCCATCTTCCCCAGTCCCTAAATATATCATTTTAGGTTACAGTCCAACTACATGGAAAAGTAACAGAAAAAAATGTTGAGATGGGAGGAGTGGGGGAAGGTTAGGGAAGCCTCTGTCAGGGGACATTGGGCTAGTATTTAAAGTAAGGATGAATCCTGTCTGGAATTCAGTGTGTGATTGGGAGACACACTGCATGCTGGTGAGCGTGGGTAAAGGTTGTCCATGAGGTGGAGACCTGTGAGGACTTCCGCTCTCATTGAAGTGTGTCACTTACCCAGCACCCAACATCAAGCCATTCTTGGCCCCAGTGGCTCGGAACAGTCTTGGATTTACTTAGGTTTTTGTGGGTGGGAGGGATTCACCTTCAAGGAAAGGCTCAGAAACTCCACAATGCTGCCAGAGGGCCAGTCAGCCACCTCACGTCTAGTGGCCGGCTGGTCTCTCTGATAGTTGTCTTCACGTGCCTGGCTAGGCCAGGTTTGCTCATGTAGGAACTGGATTCCAAGAGAGCCAAAGTGGACTGTAGACGGCAAGCCAGTCTCAGGCCACCCAGCATCCAGGAAATGGAGGTAGACTGCCTCTTGATGGAGAATGTGTGGCTGTCACATTAAAAAGAGATGAAAAGGCCCGGAGGGCTGCCTATGGCTGTAAACACTGTCTTGCTTGTAAGTTGGAAGACCGGCTTTCCAGATCATTCCAGCTGTGCGGAGAAGACCAGAGTGCTTAAACAGGGCTGGTCAGATGGTTGGGTGGATATTTACCACCAAGTCTGACAGCTTGAGTTCAGTCCCTGAAACCCATGGTGACAGGAGAGAGTGGCCCAGCAAGTTGTGTTTCATCGGCACACATGCACATGCACTGTGTCGCCCTGGCTAGCCTGGAACTCACTATGGAAGTCAGACTGGCCTTAAGCCCAGACATCCAACTGCTTCTGCTATCCGGATGTCTCTACCCGTCTCTATCCACCTCTATCCGGATGTCTCTATCCGTCTCTATCCGCCTCTATCCGCCTCTATCCGCCTCTATCCGTCTCCGCATGGTGGCCCTCCTTCTTTCCTCTTTCCATCTGGGACCCACTCACTGAGATCAGAAGTCGCTCTCCCTCCTCTCCTGCCCAGCTATTGGCTGAGGAGCTTTTTATTAACCAATCAGAGGTGGTGGAAAGCAATTTTTACACAGCATTGAGACAGGGGATGCTTGGCAATGCCAAGTCCCACTGCAACCAGAGTTCTGGGTCCAGTAATCAGCATCTGGGTACACAGTGCACAAAACTGTCCCCTAGCCTGGCCTCGAGGGACAAGTAAGTCAAGATTGGACCTGTGGCTTCTGCAGTTGGCTGTTCCCTCCTGAGATAGAATAGGAGAGTAGAGAGTTAGCTAGCTAGCATCGCATGAGGCAGGAGAAGCAGGTTTTGAAGGGAATGAGTATGCCCATGAGGTCTGGATGCCTCTAGCTATCCATTTAGAAATGCCAAGAGACAGTTCTTGCTGTGGGGAGGTGCTTTGAATCAGGAGACACACGGTTGGGGTTGTCTGTTTATAAGACAGGAGATTCTGTAAGGAGCTAATAATGCAGCTCAAACAGGACGGTTCTGAGGACCGAGTACATCAATCTTGCTGTGACAAATGTCTGAGTGATGTAAAAATGGAAGGATTTGTGTTTGGCTCATGGTTTTAAAGGTTTTATTCCATGGTTTGTTGGACCCATTGGTCTGGGTCTAAGGGGAGACAGAATATTTGGGTGGTAGGAGCCTGAGACAGAGATTACTGATCTCGTTGTGGCCAGGAAGCAGAGAAGGGTATGAGGAGGAAGGGTTTGGGAACAAGTCAAGTTCTTCAAAGACATACGTGACTTTGAACACCCTTAGTGACCACTAAGCCAGGCCCCAGCTTCTTACTGAAGTTTATGCCATCTTCCAAAATAGTGCCACAAACTGGGGACCGAGCTTGTGACACTTGAGCCTCTGAAGGACACCCCCTCCTGAATTTCCTTGTGTAACCCTGTTTGTCCTGGAACTGACTCTGTAGACCAGGCTAGCTTCAAACTCAGAGATCTGCCTGCCCCTGCCTCCTGACTGCTGAGATTAAGGCTGTGGGCCACCACTGCCCAGCTCTATGGGGGACATTTCATATTCAAACTTAAGACTAACCATGGCCCAGTATGATGTAATGTGAAAAGCACTATTTGCATGCCTGGGATCTGTGAAGGCCAGAAGAGGGGCTTGTATCCCCTAGAACTAGAGTTACAGATGGTTGTGAGCCACCTTATGGGTGCTGGGAATCGAATCCTTTAGAAGAGCAGCCATTGCTCTTAACTTCAGAGCCATCTCTAGCCCCTGGTGGTGGAGTGTCACAAAGCACAGTGCGATCTTCTCCCTCTTGTGGTAGCAGTGGCCATTACTTCTTTGAACTTCTGTTTTCCTAGCCTACTCTTCGGAGGTAGAGGAATGCACCGGGGTGTTTATTATGGATGGAATAAAGGTGTGGGAAAGTGCTGGTGCCCAGGCCTCTGCGTGTCACCTGAGCAGCCTCGGTGACTTAGAACTCTGTGTGATCGACACGTTTTGTTTTGGAAACCTGTTGCTCAGCTTTATCTGTTTCTTGCTGTCCCTCTAGCTGTACCCACGTGGATTAGGAAGCCCCAAGACAGCCAGCTGGAGGAGGGCAAGCCCGGCTACCTGCACTGTCTGACACAGGCCACACCCAATCCCACTGTGATCTGGTACAGGAACCAGATGCTGATCTCAGAGGTGAGGAAGGATGGCTCTTTGGTGGATGGGAGAGTTCCTCACAGCCTTTGTCCATGCATACCCCGAGACCTCTCTCACCCCTGAGGCCGCCCTCAGGGAGATGGAACTAGCCCTCGTCTACTCAAGTCTGTCCCGCAGGACTCGCGGTTCGAAGTTTCCAAGAATGGGACCTTGCGCATCAATAGTGTGGAGGTATATGATGGGACGTTGTACCGTTGTGTGAGCAGTACCCCAGCCGGCAGCATCGAGGCCCAGGCCCGTGTCCAGGTGCTGGGTGAGTTGGCATAAGTGTTATGTTGGAGAATACCTAGCTTGTGTAGGCAGGGGAGTGACAGTGATGGCCCTGGCCTCTCCTTGTCTCAATTATTCCTCCTCTCTTTCCCGACTGACCCAGAAAAACTCAAGTTCACGCCACCACCGCAGCCACAGCAATGCATGGAATTTGATAAGGAGGCTACGGTGCCCTGCTCAGCCACTGGCCGGGAGAAGCCCACGGTTAAGTGGGTACGGGCAGGTGGGTGCCATGTGACACAGGCTAGAGAGGGCAAAGAGGGACAGGGGAGTGCCCAGCCTGCACCTGGAATTGTTGGGAGAAACCAGAAATGAAGGACCAATTGATGTAGTCCAGTAGAAATTGGAAAGCTATAACCCCAGAGTGGTAGAGAGTACAGCGCTGGTCGGCACAGATGGCAGGTGGGTGGGTTGTCAAGGCAGTGGTGTCAAGACCTCTTGTCGCCAGCATTAAACTCTATTAACTCTCATTAACTCTATTATCATAGAGTCTGACATGCTTGGGGGTGTAGACATCACTGTGCTATCTGCCACCTTCATGTCTGTCTCCTTCTTCTATGAATTGCTTTGTTTACTCTTGCATAATAACTTTATTATATACACAACTTTTACTTATTCTTCTTCCTGCACAAAGGTGTGCTTGTTTTTGTTTTGGAATTAGTAGAGTAGTCGGGGTTGAACCTGTGACCTTCAGGATGCCAGGCAAGCTGCCCTTGCTGAGCAGCATCCCTGGCCATTTTTGAGTCTTTAAGTATTTAATTAGCTGAGTTTGTTAATTGTCATAGATAAGGTTTCACTATATAGTTTTAGCTGTCCTGGAACTCACTGTGCAGCCCAGTCTGACCTCAAGCATAGGCTCATTCTGCCTCAGCTCCCCAAGTTCTGTGACTATAGGTGTGCACCCACGCTCGTACACCTGACCTTTTTGGCTTTTGTTCTTTGAGACAGTCTCATTATGTAGAACAGGCTGCCCTCGAACTCGCTGGGATTTAAGACATGTACCACGAAGCTCAGAGTATATGTGGTTTTTGTCGTTTTACTTTTTTCTTATGTGAGTGGGTGTTTTGCTTAAAGGTTTGTCTATGCATGGTGTGAGCATCATGCCTGCGGAGGCCAGTAGACGCATCAGATCCTGGGGGGACTGAAGTTAAAGGAGCTGGAGAGGATTGTGAGCCACCATATGGTGCTGTGGATGCTAGGGCTCAAACCCGAGACCTGGAAGAACAGCCTGTGCCCTTAAGTACTCTGCCATCTCCACCTTTTTTAGTTTTGAAGCAAGATCTCACTGTTTAGCCCTGGCTGAGTGTGGAGTATGCTGTTCTTGTGGACCAGGCCGCTCTCAAATATAGATCCGCCTGCCTCCTGAGTGCTGGGATTAAAGTGTGCTACCATGCCCAGCACTTAACATGATTTTGTTTTGTTTTGTTTTATTTTGTTTTGAGATAGAGTTTCTCTGTATAACCCTGGCTGTCCTGGAACTCACTCTGTAGACCAGGCTGACCTCAAACTCAGAAATCCCCCTACCTCTGCCTTCCAAGTGCTGGGATTAAAGGCATGTACCACCACTGCCTGGCTACTTAACATGATTTTTAATTTAACATTATTAAGCATTTCTCCTTTGTCTTTATTGTACATAATGGTACATAATATCAGTCTCAACTATAGTCATAACAATCTCATAATTGGAACCATTGACATTTACTTGAATATTCTCTAGGTGTTAGAGGTGCAGTGTGTTACCCCTCGTTTTTATTGCTCTGGAGGATTCTAATCCCAGTGGTACTGGGCTTTATTTTTCTGGATTTATTTCCTTTGGGAAAGAATACCAGAAGTGGATGTGTGTGTGTGTAATATTATTTTATATTATATATTTACTATATATAATATTTACATAGGATATATAACATATTAATATATACTACATAATTATATAGTGTATATTACATTATTTATATTTAACTTGTAATATATAAATAATATAAAATAAATATATAAACTATATAAACAATAGAAATATATAATATATCTACAAAACGACATGAACATTTCTATAACCATGTATATAAGCCACCAAATTGTTCTTAGAAGGCTGGAGCGAGCCGGGCAGTGGTGGCGCATGCCTTTAATCCCAGCACTTGGGAGGCAGAGGCAGGTGGATTTCTGAGTTCGAGGCCAGCCTGGTCTACAGAGTGAGCTCCAGGACAGCCAGGGCTATACAGAGAAACCCTGTCTCGAAAAACCAAAAAAAAAAAAAAAAAAAAAAGAAGGCTGGACCGGTTTCACATTTGTGCCAGCCATGGGAGTAAGGTGGGGGTTGTGGCATCTGCAGAGGGCTCCCGAGCTCAGGCCTGGGATCTTTCTGGAAGAAGTAGGGTCCTGGTACATCTGGGATGGGGCCGCAGGAGGGAGGACGAGGGGGCCGCAGTGAGGTGAGGACGAGGCCAGACAGTGGCCTGATCAGAAGTCTAGTTTGGCACAAGTGAAATGTTCTTGAGCTGTAAAAGAAGAAAGCCTGAAAAATTGGAGCAGAATTAAGTAGTAGGGGGCTTTGGACGGTGCCTGTGAGTAGGAAGGGATGGTGACATGTTTGGAGTAGAGATGAGTAACCAAGGGCCTGGTCGGCCATCCGTGTCATTCTAAACCATGGCGTGATTGTGACTTCTTGCTCTCTGCAGATGGGAGCAGCCTCCCTGAATGGGTGACAGACAATGCTGGGACCCTACACTTTGCCCGAGTGACCCGAGATGATGCTGGCAACTATACATGTATTGCGTCCAATGAGCCACAGGGCCAGATCCGTGCCCATGTCCAGCTGACGGTGGCAGGTGCGACTGTGGTGGTGCCCTGAGCCGTTGTTGACAGGGCCTAGAGGGTAGCCACACACATTCCATAGCTCACTACTTCCCTGGTCTCTTTCTATGCAGTTTTCATCACCTTCAAGGTGGAACCAGAGCGGACAACTGTGTACCAGGGCCACACAGCGTTGCTGCGGTGTGAGGCTCAGGGGGACCCCAAACCTCTTATTCAATGGAAAGGCAAAGACCGGATCCTGGACCCCACCAAGCTGGGACCCAGGTAGGGCTGCCTCCCTTCCACACTGCCGTCACCTTCCCTGGGATCGTAGCTTCTTGGGGGCTGGCCAGGTGACCATTGCTGTGGCTTCTCTCACGACAGGATGCACATCTTCCAGAACGGTTCCCTGGTGATCCATGATGTGGCCCCTGAAGACTCAGGCTCCTACACCTGCATCGCTGGCAACAGCTGTAACATCAGGCACACAGAGGCCCCGCTCTTAGTCGTGGGTATGGGCCTGGAAAGGAGCCCCTATAGGGGAAGGGGTAGAATCCTTTCTCATCTTAGAAGTTCTGGCATCCCAGACAGAGCAGACCGCTTGCTGGACTGTCAGTACACAGCTGAGCTGTGTGCACTTGCGCTGCTTAAGGACGCTTAGCTCTCTCTAATGCCTCGTTCTCTTGTTCACTTATAAAGAGAACAGGTTTTTTTTTTGTTGTTGTTGGTGCGCAGTCTCAGAGCCCTCAGCCTCTGCTGCTTAGGCCCTGTTGCTTTGGATCTGTGACACCGTAGGACATGGTGGCAAAGGGCATGTGGCAGAAGACATCTTGTTTCTCATGTGTTAGAGTAGAAAGCAAAAGAGAAGAATGGGCTATGCCTCAGTTTCCCCATGACCTAGCGCTCTTCCACGCAGTGCCACCTTCTGAAGGTCCCAGTGCTTCCCAGTAGCATCCTAGGCAGGGGACTGAGTTTTTAACGTGGACCTTTTGGGGGGGGAGCCCACATAAGCCAAGCTTAGGGATAGCTGGCTTAGAGATTGAGAGCACTTCCTGCTCTGTTTGTAGCATCTAATGCCAGCTGGTTCACAACTGCCTGTGCCTCCAGGTGACCCAAGGCCTCTAGCCTCTGGCAACACTTGCACTCACAAGTATGTAAGTACACATAGACACACAAACATGCACAGACCCAAACCCACACGTAGACACATGAACATACACATAAATAAAAGTAATTTTTTAAAGATTTATTTATTTATTTTATGTATATGAGTGCACTGTAGCTGCGCAGGTGGTTGTGAGCCTTCATGTAGTTGTTAGTAAATGAATTTAGGACCTCTGCTCACTCTGGTCAGCCCTGCTTGCTCAGTCCCTGCTCTCTTCGGCCTTAAGATTTACTTATTATTATACATAAGTACACTGTAGCTGTCTTCAGACTCACCAGAAGAGGGCATCAGATCTCATTATGGGTGGTTGTGAGCCACCATGTGGTTGCTGGGATTTGAACTCAGGACCTTCATAAGAGCAGTCAGTGCTCTTATCCGCTGAGCCATCTCACCAGCCCCCAAAGTAATTTTTTCTTGAAATGCTGCATCTTGGATTCTGAGACTGGAGGATTATCATGATTTCAAGCCCTGAGACAGATAGGATTGTTATGACTTCAAGGCTAGTCAAGGTTAGATAGTGAATTCCAAGATGGCCTGGGCTACAGACTGAGACATTGTCTCAAACAAAAGAAAAGAAACAAAGACTTGAACTACTCTGAGTAGAGAGGGGACCAGGTCAGGATGCAGGAGGCCCAGAGATGGTGACAGGTTAACATCCCAGGCCACACCTGCCCTAGTGATCTCTGTCCCTGTTAGAAGTTGTCACTGTGGCTATAGAAGAGAGGGGATGAAGGGGAAGAAAGTTCACAAACTTTCCCACAAACATCTCCAGTCAGCAGAACTGTTTTCCTGGTAACGGAAATGGAGTGTGGGATCTCTTGCTTGAAGCTGTTGACATTCACCCAGTGACTCATGGGACTTCTGTCTTGTGAGCCATTGAAAGCCAGTGGGCTAGCAGTGCAGGAGCCTACTCTGAGCTGAGCGATAACTGGGGTGCTCAGCCGGAAGCTTCCCAGCATCCTTCAGGGTTAGCTCACAGTCTCAAGGAAGGAATGTTCCTTGGGTCTCCATGGCATGTGGAGGCCTTCAAGTATCTAGAGGTTGTCATATATCTGGGGTGGGGGAAAATTTGGTAGAGACTTGGGGGCTGGTTGGCTTGAGTTGCCCCTGTCCTGACCTCTCCATGTGTCTCTTAGACAAGCCAGTGATGGAGGACTCAGAAGGCCCTGGCAGTCCTCCCCCATACAAGATGATCCAGACCATCGGGCTGTCAGTGGGCGCAGCTGTAGCCTATATCATCGCTGTACTGGGCCTCATGTTCTACTGCAAGAAGCGATGTAAAGCCAAGAGACTGCAGAAACAGCCTGAAGGGGAGGAGCCAGAGATGGAGTGCCTCAATGGTGGGTCCCCCGTCTGGGGAGGTGGACCAGCATGGGTACAGAGCACCCTCCCGTGGCAGCTGTGGAGGAAGAGAGCCAGTGGGGCTGGAGCTGGGGCTGGAGCTGAGGCTGCCTCTCCTGGCTGCAAGCCTAGAGTTGGCCCATTCTCAGGGCCTTGACTTCTCAACTGCTTGGCTCAGGACTCCCTCAGTGAAGCCTCTGGGGCCAGCCTTCTCTCCCACCAGTAAAGCACTGATAAATTTGGTATGCATATACATGTGCCTATAACACATCTTTTCAGTCATCAGCCTCCAGGGACAATCTTATCTGTCCTCTTTTTCCCTAATCCCTCCCATCACTAGATTCTCCCTGAGGGCATTGCTGGGTCTCCACTCAGTTTATGCAGTCAGGAACAGTTCCTGGCTCTACGTGATCTCCCCTTTGCATACAATGGGTCCGGTAAAAACCAAGCAGCTTGTGTGGGTATGGCATTCAGGTCTAGTGACTGAGATTAGAGTCCCACACCAAGCTCATTTCATACCTCCTAATTGTCTTCATCACTAAATGGTCACACCCAGGGTCTGCAGCCAGCCCCTAAGCCCCATCAGGTTATCTGTGGGAATAGCTATTTTGTGTGTGATTGGACTCAAGTTGTCAGGAAGCAAGGTGGTGATGGTGGGGACAGACAAGAGGGGACACAATACAACACATCACAGGACATGGGAACTGAGCTCTCTGAGGTCTGCGGGGTGTCAGTCTTAGGTTATCCCCCTGGCCCCTTGTTCCCAGGTGGGCCTTTGCAGAATGGACAGCCATCAGCAGAGATCCAGGAAGAAGTGGCATTGACCAACTTGGGCTCTGGCCCTACAGCCACCAACAAGCGCCACAGCACCGGTGATAAGATGCATTTCCCACGGGCCAACCTGCAGCCCATCACCACTCTGGGTATGTGGCCTTGCCTACAGCTGCCCCAACTTTGCCACAGGACACTGGTTTTGAGTCTGGGTCATGGGCTGAGGTCCTTCCAATTTAGAAAATACTAAATTTACTTATTTATGTGTATGAGTACTCTGTCTGCATGCTTGTCTGTACACCAGAAGAGGGCATCAGCTTCCATCATAGATGGCTATGAGTCACCAAGTGGTGACTGGGGATTGAACTCGGGACCTCTGGAAGAGGAGCCAGTATGCTCTTAACCTCTGAGCCATCTCTTCAGCCCCCAAGTATTATTTCATTTTGATACTCCTGAAAAAGGTTCTTTTAAAAAAGAACTAAATTAATTTATAGGTTTGTTCTGAGGTGTTTTTGTTTTTAAGCATATCAAGACTTTTGGGGTAGAGAAATGCTCACCTGCCTAATGGCTGTGTGCAGCGAAAGCTTGCGGTATAAGAAAGGCCAGGGCTGTGTCCCTCTCACTCAGTGGCTTCTTTTGCCAACATGGATCTACACCCACAGGGAAAAGTGAGTTTGGGGAAGTGTTCCTCGCAAAGGCGCAGGGCGTAGAAGAAGGCGCGACAGAGACACTGGTCCTCGTGAAGAGTCTGCAGAGCAAGGACGAGCAGCAGCAGCTGGACTTCCGGAGGGAGGTCGAGATGTTCGGGAAGCTAAACCACGCCAACGTGGTACGGCTTCTGGGGCTGTGCCGGGAGGCTGAGCCCCACTACATGGTGCTGGAGTATGTGGACCTGGTATGTTGTGAGGTGCCAGGGGCCGGGTTCGGGGGTGGGCCACCACAGAGGTCTTGGCTTCTGCTGGCTTTAGACAAAGCTTGCCTCCTCCTCCTACGCGAGCAGTCTGCTTCCCAGCTGTCTGTCTCAGCCTTCCCTTTCACCTTGCTCAGCTCCTCCTGTCTTTCTGGAGGTCAGTCTTAAGTTCTGGGGCTTCTTTGCACGCTGCCTGGATGCCCTTCAGGTCCTGCCAACCGGTTTTCTTTGCTTTGTCCCTTTTTTCTGCCTCAGAACTTGCAACTACTTGAGAACAAGCTTGTCTGAACCTGACTGGCCTTCTCTCTTCCCTTCCTGTCTCCTCTCCTTCCCTTCCTCTTTCCTTCCTACCTCCTTCCCTCCTCCCAACCCTCTCTTCCTCTCTCCCTCCTTTTGTTTTTTTTTCCCTTTAGGTTCCCCTCTCCTCTTCTCACCCGGTTTCTCTCCTGGTTCAGGTGTGACCCTGATTATTAGCCTGTCCACCAAGTTATCATTCCTGTGCTCTGTGCTCAGCCCAGTTTCTGCCTTTCTTTGCTAGGTCTAGGTCTTCCTGGTCTTCACACTGCTACTGTAGAGCGCCAGGGAAGGGGATGCTCTCAGCCTTCTTCTGAGCTCTGTGTGTGTGTGTGTGTGTGTGTGTGTGTGTGTGTGTGTGTGTGTGTGTGCGCACATTCAGGTCAGGGCTTGTCACTGTCTCCCTGCAAGCACGGGCTTGG
>NW_022196909.1:61200212-61210311 GCF_008632895.1 Mastomys coucha | reverse complement strand
GTGTGTGCGCACATTCAGGTCAGGGCTTGTCACTGTCTCCCTGCAAGCACGGGCTTGGTCTGATGCTTCAGAGCCCATAGCTCAGAGCCCATAGCTGGGTTGTTCACTAATGGAGGTGTTTGTCCCTTCCCTCAGGGAGATCTCAAACAGTTCCTGAGGATTTCCAAGAACAAGGATGAAAAATTGAAGTCACAGCCCCTCAGCACCAAACAGAAGGTAAGATCAAGGTGGGGAATCGCCCAGAGTAGGCTGCAAGCAAGGGCACACTCAGGCTTCTATTACTCAGCACTGTTGGAGAGCCAGGCCTTATGTAAGTACGTCACCTGTGTTTGCTGGCACAACAGTCCCCCGCAGTGTGTTCCTGTCCCTGTTTCATGGAAAGAAACTGAGGCTTCAAGAGTCAGTGGCTTGTTCCAGCTCTGTAGCCTGTGAGTCGCTTGATGTCGTCATACTGGCTTCACAGAGGACACAGCTGCTCCAGCCCGTGTCTTAACTGTTGAAGCTTCTGTGAGAGCAAGCACCCCGAGTCCGGCGGCTGCTGGGTTGGGCATGGCCTTGGGCAGGTTTCTTTACCTTGTACGTGGAGACTCTGACCTGACAGCCTGAAGGACTCGAAGCATGACACACACAGGAAGCGAGTAGGAGGCCTCGGTGCGAGATGTGGAAGTCATCCAGGTCCTTAGGTAGCCAGGCAGCTGTGGTTAACAAAGAAGGTTTCCTGACGGAGAAAGCCTTTGAGTTCAGTTCTCAAGGACAGGAAGTAGTTGAATGGCAGGAAGGGGATGGCTTCAGGAGAGAGGATCAAGGTAAGTGGCTGGTACAGGGACAGAAGCAGGCCGACAGACAGCTGAGCATGGTGTTTCGAGTCTATAATCTAGTACTCGGGAAGATGGGGCAAAGGATGGCCTTCATCCACATTCTGTCTGGGTACATAGTGAGTCTGAGGCCAGCCTGTGCTATAAAGTGAGACCTCCAGAACAAAATGAGAAGACAAGATAGGAAGAGAGTCAGTTACCTGTGTCATGTCCCCAGGTGCTTGACAGCCGTCAGCACTTCGCCACACACTGTCCTTCGTGGGTTTGCATCTAGTCTTCAGTTTGAGGAGGAAGTTCGCAGAGACCAAGTTTCATACCCTACTTGTCCAAAGGTTGAAGGGTCCTCTTCATTTTTCTGTTACATGTGTGTGCTTGGTTATAATTTTTTAAAGTTTGTTATTATTATGCTCGTATTAAGTTTGTATGTGTTTGTGACTATGGCTCACACACGCCAGTCTCTTCCCCACTGTAGGCTCTGGGAATCTTGTTCATGTCTCAGCCCTGTGTAGCTGTGGTTCTGCGTTCTAACACATCTTGATGGCTAGAGGAAATTCCTTTCTTTTTAGTACTTGAGATTGAACCTCACAGGCAGTAGGGAAACATTCTCCTGTTGAGCCATCCCCCACAGCCTTGTCTTGTTTGTAACAAGGGTGCTGCTGGGCCTCTGGCTTTTAGCATTTTCTTCTGCCATTTAGATGAGGGGATAAAGGTCACAGGAGCAAGCTTTTTCTTTTTTTCTTTTAACTTTGTTTATCTTTAATTTATGTGTATGGGTGTTTTGTCTGCATGTATTTGCGTGTACCACATGCATGCCTGGTGCGTGGGAGGACAGAAGAGGGTGTCGGATCCTCAGGAACTGGAGTTATAAACAGTTGTGAGCCACCACATGGGTGCTGGGAACCAAACTCAGATCCTCTGCAAGAGCAGATACTGTTCTTAACCACTGAGCCATCTCTCCAGCCACCGCTGCTGCCCATCTCCATGTCTTCTTTTAAAAAACATACATTTAGCTGGGCAGTGGTGGCACACACCTTTAATCCCAGCACTTGGGAGGCAGAGGCAGGTGGATTTCTGAGTTCGAGGCCAGCGTGGTCTACAGAGTGAGTTCCAGGACAGCCAGAGCTATACAGAGAAACCCTGTCTTGAAAAACCAAAAAAAAAAAAAAAAAAGAAAAGAAAGAAAGAGTTAACATAGGGCTGGAGCGATGGCTCAGCAGTGTTTACTGTTCTAGAGGATTTGAGTTTAGCTCTCCGCACTCGGGACAGTGAGTGGTTCACATCCAAACTGACTGTAAGCCCGGTTCCTGGGGATTTGGTGCTTGTTCTGCCTCTGTGTCCCACCCGTATTTTTTGATTCAGGGCCTCTCACTGACCTCATTGATTGGTTAGCCCAGCTGGCCAGTGAGCCCATTAGGTGGGTTCTGAGATCCAAACTCAGGTGCTCTTGTATATGCAAGAGACACTTCACCCACTGAGCTGTCTCCACAACCCCTTAATCTCGCATAATTAAATCTTCAAACAGCCTAGTGAAGCAGCTACTATATATATTCCATTTCTGGAGAAGGTAGGTGGGGCTGTATTGTTTGAGGTTTCCTAAGCAGCACTTCAGGGGCCTCTGGAGTAATGGAGGCAAGGGACGTGTTACGGGTGGTCCCCTTGATCCCTACTCCTGGGCTGTTCTCACAGATATCCTTTCTCACCAGGTGGCCTTGTGCTCCCAAGTGGCCCTGGGCATGGAGCACCTGTCCAACAACCGCTTTGTGCACAAGGACTTAGCTGCTCGTAACTGCCTGATCAGTGCCCAGAGGCAGGTGAAGGTGTCGGCGCTGGGCCTCAGCAAGGATGTGTACAACAGGTACGCAGGCTTAGGGGGTGTGGCCTCAGCAAGGATGTGTACAGCAGGTACGCAGGCTTAGGGGGTGTGGACGAGACAGGACAGGTGCAGTTTGTAAAAGGGTTAGCAAAGGGCTTCATGGCTGCTTAGCAGAAAGGTGGGGTGGGGTTGGAGGGTTGACCAGAGCCTTACCATCATCCCCTTTTGAAAGGCACAGTAGAGGAGGCCCCAAGTTGCTGCTGGCTATGGATTTCCTGAAGTGATTAAAAAACAATTATTATAAGCCAGGTGGTGGTACACACCTTTAATCCCAGAACTTGGAAGGCAGAGGCAGGTGGATCTCTGAGTTGGAGGCCAGCCTGGTCTACAGAGTGAGTTCCAGGACAGCCAGGGCTGCACAGAGAAACCCTGCCTTGTAAAACTGAATAAATAAAACACCAACCAAACAAAACAACCCCAAACAGAAGACAACCCAATAGACAAACCCAACAGACAAACCACTAGAGTGGTTTGGGTTTAGAGGTCAGGGAAAAAGAGAATATTTATAGCTGGTTTATATGTCGTTAACTGTGCATCTGGTCTGTCACTCCCTCTGTTTCTGTAACTCAGGAGCTATGATTCTGAAGCTTGACCTTAAAGCTCATCCACTGTGCTCAGAGAATCACCTATATAGACCACTTTGGGGGAGGCCCCCAGTCACCCTAGTTTCAGCTTACTCTAATTTGCCCAACTTTTGCTTTGTTCATGCTTTATTAATAATAAATAAAGCCTTTTCTGCTTTTTAATTTCTACTCAGATTTTTTATTACTTATTTTTACAGTGTTGGGATCAAACCCAGGGTTTCATATATAGCCCTATCAATTTTTAAAAATTTGAAACAAGATCTTTCTGTTTCTCTGGCTGGCATTAAACTCACTCTATAGCCTAAGTAAAGTAAGCCTTAAACTCATGATCCTCCTGCCTCAGCCTTCCAAGCAGCTGGGATTATAGACTTGTCTCACTATATTTTACGAGTGTTTGCCAGTAGGTGTATATATGCATCATGTGCATGAGGAGATTAGAAGAGGTTATCTGATCCCCTGGAACTGGAGTTAGAGGTGGTTGTGAGTTGCCATGTGGGTTCTGGGAATTGAATCCAGGCCTTCTGGAAGAGTAGCCAATGCTCTTAAACTCTCTCCATCTCTCCAACCTTTCTAAATGGAATATTAATTAATTAATTATTTTATGTGAATGGGTATTTTGTCTGCATGGATGTCTGTGTACCAGTGTGGTACCTAGTGTCCACAGAGGCTAGAAGAGAGATGCGGACACCTTGGAAATAGAGTTATAAAGATTGTAAACTGCCATGTGGTTGCTGGAAATCGAACCTGAGACGTCTGGACAAGCAGGCAGTGCTCTTAACCTACGAGTCGTGGCTCCAGACACCTCTTACTGGAATTTCTAAGTCATCAAACCTCACTCAAACAGACCCACACCTAGCGTTGATCCAGCATACCCCTGCGCTCCGCATAGCTGCAATCTGAGTCCTTCGCGGTCTTCTTTGGAAAAGGCTGGCCCAACCAGGGGGAGTTGTGTTTGAGATGAGCCTGGGCTCCTCCTTGGCCCTTTCTGACCTAGCCTGTGTTGCTTCTCTGTCACAGTGAGTACTACCACTTCCGCCAGGCCTGGGTCCCTCTGCGTTGGATGTCCCCAGAGGCTGTCCTGGAGGGTGACTTCTCCACTAAGTCTGATGTCTGGGCCTTTGGTGTGCTCATGTGGGAAGTGTTCACTCACGGAGAGATGCCCCATGGTGGGCAGGCAGACGATGAGGTGCTGGCAGGTAAATACCTGTGTCTCTGGTACCACCCTCAGCTTTCCCCATCCCACCTCGCTTGCCCAGGCTCCAGGGCTATCAAGCCTACTTCATACTCCCTTGGTACTTAGGAATTATGACGATAGGACCTCTCTGGGTTAAAGGTATGTTAAGTACCGGTCAGTAAGGCGGCTCAGTAGGTTGATGTGCTTGCCATTAAGCCTGACAATCTGAGTTCAATCCCCAGGACCCACATAGTAGCTGCTCTCCCAGATTATACTTTCTGTGCACGCGCAGACAGACAGACAGACACCCCCCCCCACACACACACACACACCAATAATCAAGTCATTTTTTAAAATACTGGAAGCAGACTCAGGCTGTGTAGGAAATGATAGAGCCTTTCATACCGGATAATACCGCTTATCCCCAGTGTCTCTTTCAGCTCTTGTTTACTTGAATTCCAACAGGGGCCCTGCCTACCAGCCAGAGAGAACTGAAGATCAGAGTTCTCTCTTTGTCTTCTAAGATCCTTGCCATACTCTTAAAATGTGGTGGTGCCCACCCATCACTGACCAGTACTCCCCAGAGCAGACCAGTCCCTGAGAGAACGTCATGGGAACCACATACCCCAACAGGTATTGACAAGCCATTAAACACTTGGGCTAATGCTACTCGCTGTGTGTTCCACAGACTTGCAGGCTGGGAAGGCTCGACTCCCACAGCCCGAAGGCTGCCCATCTAAGCTCTACCGGCTGATGCAGCGCTGCTGGGCCCTGAACCCCAAGGACCGGCCTTCCTTCAGTGAGATCGCCAGCACCCTGGGAGACAGCCCTGCAGACAACAAGCAGTGAGGGAGCCCTGCAGGCTGTCCCTCAGGACGGCGTGGGCAGGGGAGAACCCCTCTTGAGGGGGCCTGCAGCATGATGGGCAAGATAACCCTGTCCTTGGCCCTGGGGTCCCTGCCCAAGCACAGCAGGCATTGCTGAAGGCTGGCAGTGCCTTGGTGTTTCTCTTTGCCTCAGCCACTGGGGAGGCTGATTCAGACCCAGGCTGGGTGACTTAAGACCTTGGGCTGGCCATCTCTCTTTGCCACCCCTTCCCTTATCAGGGACAGTATGGGTACCTCAGGTAACCCCAGTTTCTGGCCTGAGACTTCTTCTGGCCAGGTTCAGCTCTGCCACTGATCTGCCAGTGTTGCCTGGGGAGGGCTGGCCTGGGCCTGAGCTAGGTTTGGGGGACTTCTTTAATATACAGGTATACTCAAAGTTCCAGGATAACTCGGGGCACACAGGACCAACAGGCCTCTTAGCGCATGAATCCCACCTAGGGGTCGTCTAGCAGGCCATGAAGGATACAGCAGTGAGTCCTCCCACCGTGGGCTTGTGCACACTAAGCCAGATCCCTGGCCTCAGTCTCCTTTCCTCACCCTAAGTGCCTGGCAGATGAGGAAGTGTTGGGAGCTTTTGACACTTATATGACCCGCCCCTTTTGTATGCACCATGGGCGGCCTTTGTACGTAATTGCAGCGTGGGGTGGGTGGGCATGGGGAGGTCTGGGTGGACCCTAGAGGAAGTAGGGAGGGAGGGCCACCCCTGCCTCGTACTTTATTGTTGTTGTTGCTGTTGTTATTGTTTGTTTGTTTTATGGTTTTGTTTTTGTTTTTTTTTTACACTCGCTGCTCTCAATAAAGAAGCCTTTTTTTTTTAACAGCCTATGTGTTAGACCCTTCACCGCCTTTGTCCATGAATGGGGTTCTTTGTTTCATTCTCTTTGCTGATCAGAAGGGACAATGAGACTTGTTGACATCTCATCGATGGCCCCATAGATGCTGGTTCTGCTCTACCGTTCCCAGATGTCTCATAATCCACTTTTACCCGTGTGACGGGCACTTATTCTTTGCCACTCAGCCCTGGAGTGTAGTCGTGTGGTAGACATGGAGATCCCAAACAGAGGCCAATGACATAGTCAGGCTCAGAGTCCCTTTGAAACTAGGAAGACCAGGAGCCAGAGAAGTGGCTTAGTAGCTAAGAGCACTGGCTGCTCTTGCAGAGGTCCTGGGTTTCAGTTTCCAGAGGATTACAGCTGCCTATCACTCCAGTTCAGGGAGTCTAACACCCTCTTTTGGCACCAGTGGGCCAAAAGTGGGCAACAGGCACACATGTACATATGTGCAGGTAAAATATGCTCACACATGAAATAAAAATCTCAAAAAAAAAAAAAAGAGCTGGGAGCTGGACGGTGATGGTGCACACCTTTATAAAATACCAGCACTCGGGAGGCAGAGACAGGTCCATCTCTGAGGTAGCGGTGGGCCTGGTCTACAAAGCTGTTTTGGACAGCCAGGCCTGTTACACAGAGAAATCCTTGAACCCCCAACCCATCCAAAATGAGCCAGAAAATGGCTCTTTGATTAAGATCCCTTCTTTGTTGATCTTGTAGAGGACCCGGGTTCGATTCTTAGCACCCACATGGCAGCTTACAACCTTCCCTAACTACAGTTCCGGAGGATTAGACTCCCTCTTCTTTCTTCAGGTATCAGGCATAAATATATATATACATTCAGGCCAAACACCAATATTCAGAGAATAAATAAATCTTTATTATAATTAATCTATATTGTAATTTTTTGATGATGGCTGCATAATTTATATATAATATTAGTAAATATATAACTTATATTTCTGTATTATTACATTTATGTATTTTTAATCTATATATTTCCTAATATGTATATATTAGGATTATTTACACATACACACACATGTGTATGTACTAGGAAAGTGCCTTAGCAGTCAGAGGGTAGAAGATTGTGAGCTCCATGCCTGTCAAACAAACAAACCCAAATGGCTCAGTTAATCAAGTACTTTCCTGGCATGCATGAAGCACTAATTTTGATCCCCAACCATAAAGCAGGCATAGAGGTATGTTCTGAAATCCCAAAATCTGAGAGGTGGAAGCAGAGGGATCAAGACTGGGGGCTGGACAGGTGGCTCAGTCATTAAGAGTATACACACTGGCTACTCTTGCAGAGCACCCAGACTTAACTCCCACATACCCACTTAGCTGCTCACAACCACCTGCAGCTCCTGTTCTAGGGTATCTGCCTGCATGGGTACCAGGCATACACATAAAGCACAGAAAAACAAGATAAAAACAAAACACCCATAAACAAAGTAATAAGAAAAGAAGGCTACCTTCAGCTACATAAAAAAAGGTAGCCTGTCCCATCATCTTACCCCGATCTTCATCTCTGCTCTACCATTTTTTTCTTGATGTTCCTTCCTTCCCTCTGCTTGTTTGGATTGAATCAGAGATGATCTCTCCACTAACTTTCCTGTCTCTGAAGGGTACCAATGTTAGGAGAGTCAACTATACTCAAAAAGCAAAAATATTTAGTATTATTAGTTTGCATGACAGGAACTCAAGCATGGTCTGAGAATGGTGTTGAACACAATACAGGCTGAGGTTAGTTTTGAACCCCTGATCACCCTGCCTCTACCTCCCAAGTGCTAGGAAAGCAAGCATGTGCAGCCATGCCCAATTCAAATCTTTTTTGGTTTTTAGAGACAGGGTTTCTCTGTGTAGCCCTGGCTGTCCTGGAACTCACTCTGTAGACCAGGCTGGCCTTGAACTCAGAAATCTGCCTGCCTCTGCCTCCTAAGTGCTGGGATTAATGGTGTGCGCCACCACCACCCGGCTCCAATTCAAATCTTAACCACCTGGTTTTCAGGACAGCCAGCAGCAAAATCCATTTACCTCAGCTCTGCCTGGTTTCTTCAGTTTTGCTTCAGTAGAAGAGAAAAACAAATACATCAAAGTGTAATTCTGGTCATCAAAACGTCCAATAGTAGGTAGGCACCTACAGAAAGTATAAGGTACTTCTTATCATCCTAAACCTCGTCTAGCACTCAGCACTGCTAAGTGTTTGTGGCGTGGCGTTCCAGAATTTTCCTGGGCTCTGTGGCTCACGATTTCCTGTCAGTTCCCTGTGTAGCCTGCCATCACAACTAAGGCCTACCTCAGCATGAAGGATGCTGTGCCTTGATCTTTGGACACAGTCTCTGTTATATAGTTTAGCTGTCCTAAAACATGTTGTGTAGATCAGACTGGCCTCAAACTCACACGGACTCACTTGCCTCTTGCTCCTCCTTGCCAAGTGCTGGCATTTAAGGCACTTTTAAATTTAAGTTTATTTTTCGTATATGGATGTGTGGCCTGCTTGTGTGTACACAGCGCTTAGAGGCCAGAAAATGGCATTGGCTCCCTCTGGAGTTGCATTACTGGCGTCTGTTGGCTTCTATGTGGGGGCTGGGAATTGAACCTAGCTCCTCTCAGAGAGCAGCCAGTGCTCTTAACTTCTGAGCTGTCTCTCCAGCTCCATGTCAATAACTTTTAAAGATTTGCTTCCTCAGATTGGAGAGATGGCCCAGCAGTCACTGGCTGCTCTTACAATTGGGTTCAATTCCCAGTACCCACATGGCAGTTCACAACTGTCTGTAACACCAGGCCCAGAGGATCTAACACACACACACACACACATGCAGGCAAAATGCCAGTGCACAGGAAATAAAAATAAGAGTCAAGATTTACTTGGATTATTTTTAATTGTGTGCATGGTGTGCCTATGTCTGTGTCTGTGTACCTGTGAATGCAGACTCCTGAAGAGGATGCTAAATTCCTTGTAGCTAGTCAGCCACCCATCACAGGGGCTGGGAACCCAACTCAGACCCTCTAGGAAGGCAGTGAGTACTTGTAACCACTGAGCCCTTTCCAGTCCATGATTTAAATTGTGGGTGTGGGTGTATGGGTGTATGGGTGTTTGTATGTATATCTGTCTGTGTACTTTGTGTGTGCCTGGTGCCCAAGGAGGCCAGAAGCAACCATTGGCTCTCTCTTGGAACTGTGAGCCACCATATGGAGCCAACTCCTGTATGTATGATGTGCATACATGCACAGCTGAACACACACAAATGTAATAATGTAATTTCTTAAACACAAAATAAATGTTATATGATTGAAATAAAACACATCTATGAATTTTTATTGTTAGTTTAGGGCCTCATATCCTCCAGGCTGGCCTCTAATTCAATATGTAGCCAAAGATAACCTTGAACATTTTACCCTAATACTCTTGCTTCCACCTCCAGCGCCCTGAGGTTGCAAGTATATACCACTATGCCTGGTGGGGGGGGGGGGCGGGATAAGCAAGTACTCTATAAAGTTTGCTACATCCCTACACCGATGAATCCATTTTTTTTTCCTCTGAGACAGGGTTTCTCTGTGTAGCCCTGGCTGTCCTGGAACTCACTTTGTAGACCAGACTGGCCTTGAACTCAGAAGTCCACCTGCCTCTGCCTCCCAAGTGCTGGGATTAAAGGAGTATGCCACCACTGCCCGGCACCATTTTTTTAAAAAAAGATTTTTTGTATGTGCATGGGCATTACGCCTGCATGTATGTCGGTGGACCACATGTGTGCCTGATGCCTACAGAGACCAGAAGAATGTATGCCTCATAAGTGGTTGTGGCAGATGGTTGTGAGCTGGCATATGGGTGCTGGGAACCAAACCCAGATCCTCTCCAAGAGCAGCTGGTGCTCTTGACCACTGAGCCACCTCTCCAACATATGATCCCAATTTTGATTCTTTTTTTTTTTT